>NC_086449.1:693286251-693626251 GCF_028390025.1 Pseudophryne corroboree | reverse complement strand
ATCATGCACCATTTTTACACAAAAATAAAATGTAATTTCCTATTCTTTAATTTGTCTATTCTTATGTGTAAACCTAATATGTTTAGCCCTTTTGTTTACAGAAATTAGTATCATTTGACAAATCTAACTTTTACAAATCAACTATACAAGTGATTATTTTTGGAACAAACACTGGATCAAAAACCAAGCAGGGCTAATTTAAAACCTGATTACATGTTATCTGGGAACATTTGGTTGATCCCCAAAAAGTCCTCCTATTCCCTCTTCACATCAAACTAGGACATTTGAAGTACTGTCATTTATAAAAGCTTTGCCCAAAGAAGGGACTGTCAGATGCCAAACTAAAAGAAGACATTTTTGCTGGACCAGACATTAAAAAAAATCCTAACAGACAATAATTCTGGGTATAAAATGAAAACTGTTGAAAAAGATGCTTGGAATGATTTTAAGGAACTTATAAACAAGGTTTTGTGGAATTTCAAATTCAAAGATCACAATTACAAGCAAACACAGATGTGTCTAGTCTCTATATGCAATGCATCATGAGATGCCTGGCGTGAGTCAATTGAAAGTTCCCATGCAACTCTCCTAAGGTTGGGCATCTTTTTTGCCGAAAATGTGTCTTATTCAGATCACATACACAGACTCTGTTGATTAAAATGATATGCGGCATGCCTGTGTTCTGTCTGACTGTGACTGTATCTGCATTTAAAATGCTACATTACAGTGTTTCCCAGGAACACAATGTAATGTAGCATTTCATATGCAGATACAGCCGCAGTCACACATAAAATGGAGGCCTGCCAAATATAAGTTTAATCAGCAGAGTATGATTAAATTTGTAGTGGAAAACTTATTAGACAAATAAAGGCATTAGGCTGTTTTATTAACTTCAAAATGCATTTTCTGAATAAATAATTTGGAATACTTTCCTGAAAACCTTAATGTTAGAGAGGAGCAAAGTCAAAGACTCCACCAAAAAGTAAAGGAGATTAAACAAGGATACTAGGTAAGATGGATTGTGAACCTGATGGGAGACTACTGCTGGATGTTGCGCAGAGAAGACCTGCAAGCAGTGTATTGAAGAAAATGATCAGATTTTAATTACCTACTGGTAAATCCTTTTCTCGTAGTCAGTAGAGGATGCTGGGGTCCACATTAGTACCAAGGGGTATAGACGGGTCCCTTGAGAGCCATGGGCACTTTAAGAGTTTAATAGTGTGGGCTGGCTCCTCCCTCTATGCCTCTCCTACCAGACCCAGTCTAGAAACTGTGCCCAAGTAGACGGACATACTTCAATAGAAGGAAATACACATATAGTGGTGAGATTCACACCAGCTCACACATAACAACAGAAATCCAAGCTAACCAGCTTGAAACAATTCAGCAACGGCTGAACAACAGTACTTAACCAAGTAACAATGCAGTACTTAACCAAGTAACAATGCAGTACTTAACTAAGTAACAAATGCAGGAAAATGAAGCACTGAGCGGGTGCCCAGCCTCCTCTACGGACTATGAGAAAAGGATTTACCGGTAGGTAATTAAAATCCTATTTTCTCTTACCTCCTAGAGGATGCTGGGGTCCACATTAGTACCATGGGGATGTACCAAAGCTCCCAGTATGGGAGGGAGAGCGCGGAGGCTCCTGCAGACCCGATTGACCAAACTTTAGGTTTTCAGAGGCCAAAGTATCGATCTTGTAGAACTTAGCAAAAGTGTTCGATCCTGACCAAGCAGCCGCCCAGGAAGAACCCACTTTACGAGTAGAGTGTGCCTTAACAGATTTTGGACATGGCAAGCCTGCCATAGAATAATCATGCTGGATAGTAAACCTGATCCAGCGAGAAATCATCTGATTAGAAGCAGGACACCCAATCTTGTTGGGATCATAAAGGACAAACAGAGAGTCCAACTTTCTGTGACGAGAAGTTCTCTTCACATAAATCTTCAAAGCCCTCACAACATCCAAGGACTTTGAGGTAATTGAGGAGTCAGTAGCCACTGGCACCACAATAGTTTGGTTGATATGAAAAGCTGACACAACCTTCGGAAGAAATTGCTGACACGTCCTGAGCTCAGCTCTATCTTCATGGAAAATCAAGTAGGGGCTCTTGCAGGACAATGCCCCAATTCCAACTCACGTCTAGCAGAAGCCAATGCCAATAGTGTGACTGCCTTCCAAGTAAGAAACTTGACATCAACCTCCTGTAAAGGTTCAAACAAATCTGACTGCAGAAACTGCAGCACCACATTAAGATCCCAAATTTTCCCCTTGGGTGACTGCTCTCCAACCTCTGAGACTTGTATCCGTGGTTAGGAGGATCCAATTCTGAATCCCAAACCTGCAGCCCTCTAGTAGGTAAGAAGTTTGCAGCCACCAGAGGAGCGAGATTCTGGCTTTTTGTGACAGATGTATCCTCTGGTGCATGTGAAGATGAGATCCCGACCATTTGTCCAGGAGATCCAGTTGGAAAGACCCTGCATGAAATCTTCCATACTGTAGAGCCTCGTAGGAGGCCACAATTTCCCCCAGAAGGCGAATGCACTGATGAATCGATACCCAGGCTGGCTTCAGGACATCCCGGACCATTGTTTGTATCACCAACGCTTTCTCCGCCGGCAGAAACACCCTCTGTACTTCCGTGTCGAGGATCATCCCCAGGAAGGACAGTCTCCTTGTCAGCTCTAGATGCAACTTTGGAAGATTCAGGATCCATCCATGATCCTGGAGTAGTTGAGTTGAGAGAGCAATGCTCTGCAACAACTTCTCCCTAGAAGACGCTTTTATCAGCAGATCGTCCAGATAAGGAATTATGTTCACACCCTGCTTGCGGAGGAATAGCATGATCTCCGCCATGACCTTGTTGCCATGGAGAGGCTAAACAGCAATGCCTGGAACTGATAGTGACAGTCTAGCAGCGCAAATCTTAGATAAGCCTGGTGAGGTGGCCGGATCGGAATGTGAAGGTACGCATCCAGGGATACTAGAAATTCCCCCTCCTCCAGACCTGAGATCACCGCTCTCAGAGACTCCATCTTGAATTTGAATGCCCTCAAATAAGGGTTCAATGACTTTAGGTTCAATATTGGCCTGACTGAACCATTCAGTTTCGGTACCACAAACAGGTTTGAGTAATAACCCTTGTTTGCTAGGTCAGGTGGAACTGGAACAATGACATTTGACTTTAGCAATTTTTGAATGGCTTCCTGTAGGATAGCACTTTCTGGTAAGCCTGATTTGAAGAATATCTTGTACCCAGGGGGTCTAGGCCCGATGATGCCCAGATATGACTGAAATTTCTTAATCTTGCTCCCACCTGCCCGATCTCCAGGCTGGGAGGTCCACCATAATGCCGAGGATTTTGAGGAAGCAGAACCATGTTTCTGTTCCTGTGAACCTGGGGGTGCAGGTTTTGTGGATTTCCCCTGACCTCCTCTAAAGAAAGTATAAGGGGGTTTGGACTTTTTAACTTTCGCGGTCTGAAAGGATTGCATTGTAGACGTAGGATAAGATTTCCTAGTCGGCTGTGTTGCTGCGGAAAGAAATGTTGACTTACCGGCAGTTGCCGTGGAGATCCACGCATCTAACGCTTCCCCAAACTGAACCTGACCTGCGAAGGATAGGTTCTCCACACTCTTCTTGGATTCCGCATCTGCAGACCATTGGCGCAGCCAAAGTCCCCTGCATGCCGAGACAGCCACGGAAGAAGCCCTCGCATTAAGATGGCTAATGTCTTTCATGGCCTCCACCATGAAACCTGCAGAGTCCTGTATGTGATGTAAAAACAATTCAATGTCACTTCTATCCATAGAATCTAATTCCTCTAGTAATGTGCCTGACCACTTTACTATGGGTTTAGAAATCCACGCACAAGCAGTAGTGGGTCTTAAAGCTACGCCAGTAGCTGTGTATAATGATTTGAGTGTAGTCTCAATCTTACGGTTAGCCGGCTCTTTTAAAGCGGTGGACCCAAGGACAGGTAAAACCACATTTTTAGACAACCTAGACACAGAAGCGTCTACTACAGGCGGGACTTCCCACTTTTTCCTGTCCTCCTCAGGGAAAGGAAAAGCAATGAGAACCCTTTTTGGGATATGAATTTTTTTCTCTGGGTTTTCCCAGGATTTTTCAAACAATGCATTTAATTCCTTAGATGCAGGGAATGTAAGGGAGGATTTCTTATTGTCAGTAAAGTAAGCCTCCTCTACTTGCTCAGGTACCTTATGAGTAATGTGTAAAATGTCCCTAATAGCCTCAATCATGAGTTGCACCCCCTTAGCAAGGGATGCATCTCCCCCCTGCATATCCCCATCACCGTCCCTTGTATCAGAGTCGGTATCTGTGTCAACTTGCATTATCTGGGCAAGAGCACGCTTTTTAGGGTAAACAATTGGGGTCTTTAAAGAGGTAGTGGGAGTTGAATACGACTAAACCTCAATAGACTTTCTCAAAACCAGTGTTTCAGTCTCATTTTGAGCTATCCTAGATGAAATCTGGGATATCATTCCCGTAATAGAATCCACCCATGGGGGTTCGGATTCAGAAGGCTGAGACAGTATATTACAGTCCTGAGTACATGGCACAGACTCTTCAAGAGAAGATACACACTCTGCAGCACAAGATACAGAGTTCCTAGACATGTTTATGTGAGCTATACAAACACACACACACACACATGAAAATGCAGACACAGTTTCCCCCAGAGTCCCTTCAGAGAGACACAGAGTATATGGAGCCAGCCACACAGCGCCCCAGTAGGCAGTTTATACAGTAAACAGCCGGCACTGACTGAATAACCTTAATAGATTAAACAGCGATTATTGCACTCTCCCCCCTCCTTTCTATAACACCCTGGTACTGTAGAGGTATGCTGGAGTTATGTGGAGGGCAGCGCTCCCTGTCAGCGTCTCTTCAGCGTGATCTGCAGGGAGAAAATGGTGCTGGTGAGTGCTGGATCCGCTCTGAGGAAGAAGCCCCACCCCCTGTAATGGCGTGTCTTCCCGCTTTCACTGATTATACTGGCCTGAGGTGATTTAGCTGCTAACAGTGGGATTAGCCCCTGTTAGCATATGTGACCAGTGTAGGGTATTTGCGCTGGCCCAGGGCGCCCCTCACAGTGCCGCACATCAAGTACCGCTGAGCCCTCCGGAGCGCAGCCTGTCAGAGCTGCGCTCCCTCCCTTGTGCCGCCATTCCCTCCGGCGACCCACTTACCAGGATGCCGGCATCATACTCACCACTCTTCTATCTTCTGGCTCTGTTAGGGGGGTCGCGGCCGTGCTGCAGGAGTGAGCGGTCACCTCATGGGCTTGCGATCAGCAACCTCAGGAGCTCAGTGTCCTGTCAGTGGAGATAGAGAACCATTAACTTCTAGAGTTGGTTCCTACTCTCCCCCCCCTAAGTCCCACGAAGCAGGAGGCTGTTGCCAGCAGCCTTCCTGTAACCTAACTCTTAGAAAAAACAATAAAACTAGAAAAACTCCTAGGAGCTCACCTAGTTGTGACTAGAGATGAGCGCCTGAAATTTTTCGGGTTTTGTGTTTTGGTTTTGGGTTCGGTTCCGCGGCCGTGTTTTGGGTTCGAACGCGTTTTGGCAAAACCTCACCGAATTATTTTTGTCGGATTCGGGTGTGTTTTGGATTCGGGTGTTTTTTTCCAAAAACACTAAAAAACAGCTTAAATCATAGAATTTGGGGGTCATTTTGATCCCAAAGTATTATTAACCTCAAAAACCATAATTTACACTCATTTTCAGTCTATTCTGAATACCTCACACCTCACAATATTATTTTTAGTCCTAAAATTTGCACCGAGGTCGCTGTGTGAGTAAGATAAGCGACCCTAGTGGCCGACACAAACACCGGGCCCATCTAGGAGTGGCACTGCAGTGTCACGCAGGATGTCCCTTCCAAAAACCCCCCCCCAAACAGCACATGACGCAAAGAAAAAAAGAGGCGCAATGAGGTAGCTGTGTGAGTAAGATTAGCGACCCTAGTGGCCGACACAAACACCGGGCCCATCTAGGAGTGGCACTGCAGTGTCACGCAGGATGGCCCTTCCAAAAAACCCTCCCCAAACAGCACATGACGCAAAGAAAAAAAGAGGCGCAATGAGGTAGCTGACTGTGTGAGTAAGATTAGCGACCCTAGTGGCCGACACAAACACCGGGCACATCTAGGAGTGGCACTGCAGTGTCACGCAGGATGTCCCTTCCAAAAAACCCTCCCCAAACAGCACATGACGCAAAGAAAAAAAGAGGCGCAATGAGGTAGCTGTGTGAGTAAGATTAGCGACCCTAGTGGCCGACACAAACACCGGGCACATCTAGGAGTGGCACTGCAGTGTCACGCAGGATGTCCCTTCCAAAAAACCCTCCCCAAACAGCACATGACGCAAAGAAAAAAAGAGGCGCAATGAGGTAGCTGTGTGAGTAAGATTAGCGACGCTAGTGGCCGACACAAACACCGGGCCCATCTAGGAGTGGCACTGCAGTGTCACGCAGGATGTCCCTTCCAAAAAACCCTCCCCAATCAGCACATGATGCAAAGAAAAAGAAAAGAAAAAAGAGGTGCAAGATGGAATTATCCTTGGGCCCTCCCACCCACCCTTATGTTGTATAAACAAAACAGGACATGCACACTTTAACCAACCCATCATTTCAGTGACAGGGTCTGCCACACGACTGTGACTGATATGACGGGTTGGTTTGGACCCCCCCCAAAAAAGAAGCAATTAATCTCTCCTTGCACAAACTGGCTCTACAGAGGCAAGATGTCCACCTCATCTTCACCCTCCGATATATCACCGTGTACATCCCCCTCCTCACAGATTATCAATTCGTCCCCACTGGAATCCACCATCTCAGCTCCCTGTGTACTTTGTGGAGGCAATTGCTGCTGGTCAATGTCTCCGCGGAGGAATTGATTATAATTCATTTTAATGAACATCATCTTCTCCACATTTTCTGGATGTAACCTCGTACGCCGATTGCTGACAAGGTGAGCGGCGGCACTAAACACTCTTTCGGAGTACACACTTGTGGGAGGGCAACTTAGGTAGAATAAAGCCAGTTTGTGCAAGGGCCTCCAAATTGCCTCTTTTTCCTGCCAGTATAAGTACGGACTGTGTGACGTGCCTACTTGGATGCGGTCACTCATATAATCCTCCACCATTCTATCAATGTTGAGAGAATCATATGCAGTGACAGTAGACGACATGTCCGTAATCGTTGTCAGGTCCTTCAGTCCGGACCAGATGTCAGCATCAGCAGTCGCTCCAGACTGCCCTGCATCACCGCCAGCGGGTGGGCTCGGAATTCTGAGCCTTTTCCTCGCACCCCCAGTTGCGGGAGAATGTGAAGGAGGAGATGTTGACAGGTCGCGTTCCGCTTGACTTGACAATTTTGTCACCAGCAGGTCTTTCAACCCCAGCAGACCTGTGTCTGCCGGAAAGAGAGATCCAAGGTAGGCTTTAAATCTAGGATCGAGCACGGTGGCCAAAATGTAGTGCTCTGATTTCAACAGATTGACCACCCGTGAATCCTTGTTAAGCGAATTAAGGGCTGCATCCACAAGTCCCACATGCCTAGCGGAATCGCTCCGTGTTAGCTCCTTCTTCAATGCCTCCAGCTTCTTCTGCAAAAGCCTGATGAGGGGAATGACCTGACTCAGGCTGGCAGTGTCTGAACTGACTTCACGTGTGGCAAGTTCAAAGGGCATCAGAACCTTGCACAACGTTGAAATCATTCTCCACTGCACTTGAGACAGGTGCATTCCATCTCTTATATCGTGCTCAATTGTATAGGCTTGAATGGCCTTTTGCTGCTCCTCCAACCTCTGAAGCATATAGAGGGTTGAATTCCACCTCGTTACCACTTCTTGCTTCAGATGATGGCAGGGCAGGTTCAGTAGTTTTTGGTGGTGCTCCAGTCTTCTGTACGTGGTGCCTGTACGCCGAAAGTGTCCCGCAATTTTTCTGGCCACCGACAGCATCTCTTGCACGCCCCTGTCGTTTTTAAAAAATTCTGCACCACCAAATTCAAGGTATGTGCAAAACATGGGACGTGCTGGAATTTGCCCATATTTAATGCACACACAATATTGCTGGCGTTGTCCGATGCCACAAATCCACAGGAGAGTCCAATTGGGGTAAGCCATTCCGCGATGATCTTCCTCAGTTGCCGTAAGAGGTTTTCAGCTGTGTGCGTATTCTGGAAAGCGGTGATACAAAGCGTAGCCTGCCTAGGAAAGAGTTGGCGTTTGCGAGATGCTGCTACTGGTGCCGCCGCTGCTGTTCTTGCGGCGGGAGTCCATACATCTACCCAGTGGGCTGTCACAGTCATATAGTCCTGACCCTGCCCTGCTCCACTTGTCCACATGTCCGTGGTTAAGTGGACATTGGGTACAACTGCATTTTTTAGGACACTGGTGAGTCTTTTTCTGACGTCCGTGTACATTCTCGGTATCGCCTGCCTAGAGAAGTGGAACCTAGATGGTATTTGGTAACGGGGGCACACTGCCTCAATAAATTGTCTAGTTCCCTGTGAACTAACGGCGGATACCGGACGCACGTCTAACACCAACATAGTTGTCAAGGACTCAGTTATCCGCTTTGCAGTAGGATGACTGCTGTGATATTTCATCTTCCTCGCAAAGGACTGTTGAACAGTCAATTGCTTACTGGAAGTAGTACAAGTGGGCTTACGACTTCCCCTCTGGGATGACCATCGACTCCCAGCGGCAACAACAGCAGCGCCAGCAGCAGTAGGCGTTACACGCAAGGATGCATCGGAGGAATCCCAGGCAGGAGAGGACTTGTCAGACTTGCCAGTGACATGGCCTGCAGGACTATTGGCATTCCTGGGGAAGGAGGAAATTGACACTGAGGGAGTTGGTGGGGTGGTTTGCGTGAGCTTGGTTACAAGAGGAAGGGATTTACTGGTCAGTGGACTGCTTCCGCTGTCACCCAAAGTTTTTGAACTTGTCACTGACTTATTATGAATGCGCTGCAGGTGACGTATAAGGGAGGATGTTCCGAGGTGGTTAACGTCCTTACCCCTACTTATTACAGCTTGACAAAGGGAACACACGGCTTGACACCTGTTGTCCGCATTTCTGGTGAAATACCTCCACACCGAAGAGCTGATTTTTTTGGTATTTTCACCTGGCATGTCAACGGCCATATTCCTCCCACGGACAACAGGTGTCTCCCCGGGTGCCTGACTTAAACAAACCACCTCACCATCAGAATCCTCCTGGTCAATTTCCTCCCCAGCGCCAGCAACACCCATATCCTCCTCATCCTGGTGTACTTCAACACTGACATCTTCAATCTGACTATCAGGAACTGGACTGCGGGTGCTCCTTCCAGCACTTGCAGGGGGCGTGCAAATGGTGGAAGGCGCATGCTCTTCACGTCCAGTGTTGGGAAGGTCAGGCATCGCAACCGACACAATTGGACTCTCCTTGTGGATTTGGGATTTCAAAGAACGCACAGTTCTTTGCGGTGCTTTTGCCAGCTTGAGTCTTTTCAGTTTTCTAGCGAGAGGCTGAGTGCTTCCATCCTCATGTGAAGCTGAACCACTAGCCATGAACATAGGCCAGGGCCTCAGCCGTTCCTTGCCACTCCGTGTGGTAAATGGCATATTGGCAAGTTTACGCTTCTCCTCCGACAATTTTATTTTAGGTTTTGGAGTCCTTTTTTTTCTGATATTTGGTGTTTTGGATTTGACATGCTCTGTACTATGACATTGGGCATCGGCCTTGGCAGACGACGTTGCTGGCATTTCATCGTCTCGGCCATGACTAGTGGCAGCAGCTTCAGCACGAGGTGGAAGTGGATCTTGATCTTTCCCTAATTTTGGAACCTCAACTTTTTTGTTCTCCATATTTTATAGGCAGAACTAAAAGGCACCTCAGGTAAACAATGGAGATGGATGGATTGGATACTAGTATACAATTATGGACGGACTGCCACGGTTAGGTGGTATAAAAAAACCACGGTTAGGTGGTATATAATACAATTATGGATGGACGGACTGCCTGCCGAGTGCCGACACAGAGGTAGCCACAGCCGTGAACTACCGCACTGTACACTGGTTGATAAAGAGATAGTAGTATACTCGTAACAACTAGTATGACGACGGTATAAAGAATGAAAAAAAAACCACGGTTAGGTGGTATATATTATAATACAATTATGGTTGGACGGACTGCCTGCCGAGTGCCGACACAGAGGTAGCCACAGCCGTGAACTACCGCACTGTACACTGGTTGATAAAGAGATAGTAGTATACTCGTAACAACTAGTATGACGACGGTATAAAGAATGAAAAAAAAACCACGGTTAGGTGGTATATATTATAATACAATTATGGTTGGACGGACTGCCTGCCGAGTGCCGACACAGAGGGAGCCACAGCCGTGAACTACCGCACTGTACACTGGTTGATAAAGAGATAGTAGTATACTCGTAACAACTAGTATGACGACGGTATAAAGAATGAAAAAAAAACCACGGTTAGGTGGTATATAATACAATTATGGTTGGACGGACTGCCTGCCGAGTGCCGACACAGAGGTAGCCACAGCCGTGAACTACCGCACTGTACACTGGTTGATAAAGAGATAGTAGTATACTCGTAACAACTAGTATGACGACGGTATAAAGAATGAAAAAAAAACCACGGTTAGGTGGTATATATTATAATACAATTATGGTTGGACGGACTGCCTGCCGAGTGCCGACACAGAGGTAGCCACAGCCGTGAACTACCGCACTGTACACTGGTTGATAAAGAGATAGTAGTATACTCGTAACAACTAGTATGACGACGGTATAAAGAATGAAAAAAAAACCACGGTTAGGTGGTATATATTATAATACAATTATGGATGGACGGACTGCCTGCCGAGTGCCGACACAGAGGTAGCCACAGCCGTGAACTACCGCACTGTACACTGGTTGATAAAGAGATAGTAGTATACTCGTAACAACTAGTATGACGACGGTATAAAGAATGAAAAAAAAACCACGGTTAGGTGGTATATATTATAATACAATTATGGTTGGACGGACTGCCTGCCGAGTGCCGACACAGAGGTAGCCACAGCCGTGAACTACCGCACTGTACACTGGTTGATAAAGAGATAGTAGTATACTCGTAACAACTAGTATGACGACGGTATAAAGAATGAAAAAAAAACCACGGTTAGGTGGTATATATTATGATACAATTATGGATGGACGGACTGCCTGCCGAGTGCCGACACAGAGGTAGCCACAGCCGTGAACTACCGCACTGTACTGTGTCTGCTGCTAATATAGACTGGTTGATAAAGAGATAGTATACAATACTACTAATATACTGGTGGTCAGGCACTGGTCACCACTAGTCACACTGGCAGTGGCACTCCTGCAGCAAAAGTGTGCACTGTTTAATTTTAATATAATATTATTTATCATGTACTCCTGGCTCCTGCTATAACAACCTGCAGTGCTCCCCAGTCTCCCCCACAATTATAAGCTTTATATACAATACATTGATGTGCAGCACACTGGGCTTGAGCAGTGCACACAGACTGAGTCACTGTGTGACTGTGTATCGTTTTTTTCAGGCAGAGAACGGATATATTAAATAAAACAAACAACTGCACTGTCTCTGGTGGTCACTGGTCACTGTGGTCGTCAGTCACTAAACTCTGTCTGCACTCTCTTCTAATCTACAGTATCACAGCAATCTCTCTCTCTCTCTTCTAAATCTAATCTAAATGGAGAGGACGCCAGCCACGTCCTCTCCCTATCAATCTCAATGCACGTGTGAAAATGGCGGCGACGCGCGGCTCCTTATATAGAATCCGAGTCTCGCGATAGAATCCGAGCCTCGCGAGAATCCGACAGCGTCATGATGACGTTCGGGCGCGCTCGGGTTAACCGAGCAAGGCGGGAAGATCCGAGTCGCTCGGACCCGTGAAAAAAAAAGTGAAGTTCGTGCGGGTTCGGATTCAAAGAAACCGAACCCGCTCATCTCTAGTTGTGACCGGCTCCACCGGGCACATTTTCTAAACTGAGTCTGGTAGGAGGGGCATAGAGGGAGGAGCCAGCCCACACTATTAAACTCTTAAAGTGCCCATTGCTCCCAAGGCACCCATCTATACCCCATGCTACTAATGTGGACCCCAGCATCCTCTAGGACGTAAGCGAAAATACCATACAAACTTTCATGCGCATATAAAAAAGCAGTATAAGGAACTGTAAATGTAAATAGCAAAGTAAAATGGTTCTTCAGAATAAGCTAGAGAATTGCAGACTATTTTTAATTAATGAACTTTTTTATGCCTGTGGGAACTGATGAGTTGCATACACCCATTGATTGACATTATTTGAACTGGGGATGGCTTTTAAAAAAAAAAGCATTTTTGATTTCATTTAGTTGTACTATATCATGTCATTTATTTTAATAAGATACTTTAAAGTGAGTTTAGGGCCAACCCTTTCTTTCATGTCAAGGTGGTTTTCTTGCCTAACAAATGTAACTTGGACTAATATATGGAACATGGCATATAACCTCAATTATTATACAGATATTTAAAAGTGTTTTTTGTGACACACTCTTTGCACATTACTGTTCATGCTCTTCTCATGTTTTCAAGTGTTGGGCTCTATGTCCATGCATAGTGTCATTTTATACATGAGTGTTTTGGGGTCTTTTAATGCATTTTTTTTTTAAACTGCGGTGATGTTAGCACTCTAAACAGTTAAATAATGTGATTATTTGATCTCAGACATACAACAATATATGAATAAAAACAGTATATGAATAAAAAAAATTGTGCAGCAATATCCAAACACCGTCTACCAACACCAAGGGAATTTTACTACTTCTCAAACATTAGCACGTACACATCAGAATAGTCTCAGTATGGCACAAATTGGGTTAAACAAGGGATAAACCCCCCCCCCCCCAAAAAAAAAATTATAAACAGTATCAAAGGAAAAGTCATATTCTTTCTTACTCTGTAGTTCAGCATAACATAGATAGTGGGTAAGTCCAGTCCCAGAGTTCCAGACTAAAAGACAAATCCTTTCTTATTGTTCCAATATAGGAACACAGTGGGGCAAATAGGATGCTTTCTATTCACTAATTCAGACACTCTCCTCATATACTTGTCATCTCAAAAGTAAACAGAGAAAGAGCAGTAGTGCAACACTATAGGAATAAGGTATAACAATTTAATCACATATCCCAATTACATTTCAATAAAAGTAAAAGCATGCAAAAGACCACACAGTGGGGGTCATTCCGAGTTGTTCGCTCGCAAGCTGCTTTTAGCAGCTTTGCACATGCTAAGCCGCCGCCTACTGGGAGTGAATCTTAGCATATTAAAATTGCAAACGTAAGATTAGCAGAATTGCGAATAGACACTTCTTAGCAGTTTCTGAGTAGCTCTAGACTTACTCGGCATCTGCGATCAGTTCAGTGCTTGTCGTTCCTGGTTTGACGTCACAAACACACCCAGCGTTCGCCCAGACACTTCCCCATTTCTCCAGCCACTCCCGCGTTTTTCCCAGAAACTGCAGCGTTTTTTCACACACTCCCATAAAATGGCCTGTTTCCGCCCAGAAACACCCACTTCCTGTCAATCACATTACAATCACCAGAACGAAGAAAAAACCTTGAAATGCCGTGAGTAAAATTCCTAACTGCATAGCAAATTTACTTGGCGCAGTCGCACTGCGGACATTGCGCATGCGCATTAGCGACTATTCACTCCGTTGCGACAAAAAAATAACGAGCGATCAACTCGGAATGACCCCCAGTGTGACATCCCTGTGGAAACAGCTCCTGTCACAGTGCACACTGCCTACCCATCCAGATGGTATTGGAAATGGAATTCCAATTGTCCTGGTAACCAGCGATTACATATGGGTATCAGGAGGCACAGGTCCAGCAGTCCATCCAAACATGGGTCTTTCATCACCAGCTTAACATGTTTTGGACACCTAGGTAATTCATTAGAGGCTTGATGAAGATGGTCTTGGAGCCTGTATAAATACCCCTGTTGATTGCGTAACACCCCACTGGTACTAGGTATGCAAAATCTGCAGTCACTGTGTATAGTGCATCTCACTTACTCTGCCCCGGCTGGTCATGGGTTCAGGCACGGATACCAGAGGGTGCCCTGAATAATCAGGTGTTTAATAGAGATGAGCGGGTTCGGTTCCTTGGAATCCGAACCCGCCCGAACTTCAGATTTTTTTACACGGGTCCGAGCGACTCGGATCTTCCCGCCTTGCTCGGTTAACCCGAGCGCGCCCGAACGTCATCATCCCGCTGTCGGATTCTCGCGAGGCTCGGATTCTATCGCGAGACTCGGATTCTATATAAGGAGCCGCGCGTCGCCGCCATTTTCACACGTGCATTAAGATTGATAGGGAGAGGACGTGGCTGGCATCCTCTCCGTTTATAGAGAAGAGAGTGAGACTAGAGTAGAGAGAGACACAGTATTTACTTTAGTAATTTTGGGGAGCATTAGGAGGAGTACTACTACTTGCTGAAGTGATAGTGTGACTGTATATCTGACTTGTGGGGGAGACAGTGGGGAGCAGTTAGAGTCTGAGAGCAGGAGTACATATTTTAATGTACAGTGCACACTTTTGCTGCCAGAGTGCCACACTGCCATTGTGACCACACTGACCACCAGTATATATTGTGATTGTCTGCTTAGGAGTACTACTTGCAAGTTGCTGATAGTGTGACCAGTGACCTGACCACCAGTTTAATTAATCACCACCAGTTTAATATATATATATATATATATATATATATATATATAATTGTATATAATATATATATAATTGTATACCACCTACCCGTGTTTTTTGTTTTTTTCTTTCTTCTTGATACATACTACTATAGTAGCTTACTGTAGCAGTCTGCGGTGCTGCTGAGCTGACAGTGTCCAGCAGGTCCGTCATCAGTCATTACATAATAAATATATATACCTGTCCGGCTGCAGTACTAGTGATATTATATATATATATATATATATATATATTAATTTCATCTCATTATCATCCAGTCTATATTAGCAGCAGACACAGTACGGTAGTCCACGGCTGTAGCTACCTCTGTGTCGGCAGTCGCTGGTCCATCCATAATTGTATACCACCTACCCGTGTTTATTATTTTTTTCTTTCTTCTTGATACATACTACTATAGTAGCTTACTGTAGCAGTCTGCGGTGCTGCTGAGCTGACAGTGTCCAGCAGGTCCGTCATCAGTCATTACATAATAAATATATATACCTGTCTGGCTGCAGTACTAGTGATATTATATATATATATTAATTTCATCTCATTATCATCCAGTCTATATTAGCAGCAAACACAGTACGGTAGTCCACGGCTGTAGCTACCTCTGTGTCGGCAGTCGCTGGTCCATCCATAATTGTATACCACCTACCCGTGGTTTTTTTTTTCTTTCTTCTTGATACATACTTCTATAGTAGCTTACTGTAGCAGTCTGCGGTGCTGCTGAGCTGACAGTGTCCAGCAGGTCCATCATCAGTCATTACATAATAAATATATATACCTGTCCGGCTGCAGTACTAGTGATATTATATATATATATATTAATTTCATCTCATTATCATCCAGTCTATATTAGCAGCAGACACAGTACGGTAGTCCACGGCTGTAGCTACCTCTGTGTCGGCAGTCGCTGGTCCATCCATAAATGTATACCACCTACCCGTGTTTTTTTTTTTTTTCTTTCTTCTTGATACATACTACTATAGTAGCTTACTGTAGCAGTCTGCGGTGCTGCTGAGCTGACAGTGTCCAGCAGGTCCGTCATCAGTCATTACATAATAAATATATATACCTGTCCGGCTGCAGTACTAGTGATATTATATATATATATATATTAATTTCATCTCATTATCATCCAGTCTATATTAGCAGCAGACACAGTACGGTAGTCCACGGCTGTAGCTACCTCTGTGTCGGCAGTCGCTGGTCCATCCATAATTGTATACCACCTACCCGTGTTTTTTTTTTTTTCTTTCTTCTTGATACATACTACTATGGTAGCTTACTGTAGCAGTCTGCGGTGCTGCTGAGCTGACAGTGTCCAGCAGGTCCATCATCAGTCATTACATAATAAATATATATACCTGTCCGGCTGCAGTACTAGTGATATTATATATATATATATATATATATATATATTAATTTCATCTCATTATCATCCAGTCTATATTAGCAGCAGACACAGTACGGTAGTCCACGGCTGTAGCTACCTCTGTGTCGGCAGTCGCTGGTCCATCCATAATTGTATACCACCTACCCGTGTTTTTTTTCTTTTCTTTCCTCTTGATACATACTACTATAGTAGCTTACTGTAGCAGTCTGCGGTGCTGCTGAGCTGACAGTGTCCAGCAGGTCCGTCATCAGTCATTACATAATAAATATATATACCTGTCCGGCTGCAGTACTAGTGATATTATATATATATATATATATATTAATTTCATCTCATTATCATCCAGTCTATATTAGCAGCAGACACAGTATGGTAGTCCACGACTGTAGCTACCTCTGTGTCGGCAGTCGCTGGTCCATCCATAATTGTATACCACCTACCCGTGTTTATTTTTTTTTTCTTTCTTCTTGATACATACTACTATAGTAGCTTACTGTAGCAGTCTGCGGTGCTGCTGAGCTGACAGTGTCCAGCAGGTCCATCATCAGTCATTACATAATAAATATATATACCTGTCCGGCTGCAGTACTAGTGATATTATATATATATATATTAATTTCATCTCATTATCATCCAGTCTATATTAGCAGCAAACACAGTACGGTAGTCCACGGCTGTAGCTACCTCTGTGTCGGCAGTTGCTGGTCCATCCATAATTGTATACCACCTACCCGTGGTTTTTTTTTTTTCTTCTTGATACATACTACTATAGTAGCTTACTGTAGCAGTCTGTGGTGCTGCTGAGCTGACAGTGTCCAGCAGGTCCATCATCAGTCATTACATAATAAATATATATACCTGTCCGGCTGCAGTACTAGTGATATTATATATATATATATATATATTAATTTCATCTCATTATCATCCAGTCTATATTAGCAGCAGACACAGTACGGTAGTCCACGGCTGTAGCTACCTCTGTGTCGGCAGTCGCTGGTCCATCCATAAATGTATACCACCTACCCGTGTTTTTTTTTTTTTTTTTCTTCTTGATACATACTACTATAGTAGCTTACTGTAGCAGTCTGCGGTGCTGCTGAGCTGACAGTGTCCAGCAGGTCCGTCATCAGTCATTACATAATAAATATATATACCTGTCCGGCTGCAGTACTAGTGATATTATATATATATATATATTAATTTCATCTCATTATCATCCAGTCTATATTAGCAGCAGACACAGTACGGTAGTCCACGGCTGTAGCTACCTCTGTGTCGGCAGTCGCTGGTCCATCCATAAATGTATACCACCTACCCGTGTTTTTTTTTTTTTTTTCTTCTTGATACATACTACTATAGTAGCTTACTGTAGCAGTCTGCGGTGCTGCTGAGCTGACAGTGTCCAGCAGGTCCGTCATCAGTCATTACATAATAAATATATATACCTGTCCGGCTGCAGTACTAGTGATATTATATATATATATATATTAATTTCATCTCATTATCATCCAGTCTATATTAGCAGCAGACACAGTACGGTAGTCCACGGCTGTAGCTACCTCTGTGTCGGCAGACGCTGGTCCATCCATAATTGTATACCACCTACCCGTTTTTTTTTTTTTTTCTTTCTTCTTGATACATACTACTATAGTAGCTTACTGTAGCAGTCTGCGGTGCTGCTGAGCTGACAGTGTCCAGCAGGTCCGTCATCAGTCATTACATAATAAATATATATACCTGTCCGGCTGCAGTACTAGTGATATTATATATATATATATATATTAATTTCATCTCATTATCATCCAGTCTATATTAGCAGCAGACACAGTACGGTAGTCCACGGCTGTAGCTACCTCTGTGTCGGCAGTCGCTGGTCCATCCATAATTGTATACCACCTACCCGTGTTTTTTTTTTTTTCTTCTTGATACATACTACTATAGTAGCTTACTGTAGCAGTCTGCGGTGCTGCTGAGCTGACAGTGTCCAGCAGGTCCGTCATCAGTCATTACATAATAAATATATATACCTGTCCGGCTGCAGTACTAGTGATATTATATATATATATATATATATTAATTTCATCTCATTATCATCCAGTCTATATTAGCAGCAGACACAGTACGGTAGTCCACGGCTGTAGCTACCTCTGTGTCGGCAGTCGCTGGTCCATCCATAATTGTATACCACCTACCCGTGTTTTTTTTTTTTTTCTTGATACATACTACTATAGTAGCTTACTGTAGCAGTCTGCGGTGCTGCTGAGCTGACAGTGTCCAGCAGGTCCGTCATCAGTCATTACATAATAAATATATATACCTGTCCGGCTGCAGTACTAGTGATATTATATATATATATATATTAATTTCATCTCATTATCATCCTGTCTATATTAGCAGCAGACACAGTACTGTAGTCCACGGCTGTAGCTACCTCTGTGTCGGCAGTCGCTGGTCCATCCATAAGTATACTAGTATCCATCCATCTCCTTTGTTTACCTGAGGTGCCTTTTAGTTGTGCCTATTAAAATATGGAGAACAAAAATGTTGAGGTTCCAAAATTAGGGAAAGATCAAGATCCACTTCCACCTCGTGCTGAAGCTGCTGCCACTAGTCATGGCCGAGACGATGAAATGCCAGCAACGTCGTCTGCCAAGGCCGATGCCCAATGTCATAGTACAGAGCATGTAAAATCCAAAACACCAAATATCAGTAAAAAAAGGACTCCAAAATCTAAATAAAATTGTCGGAGGAGAAGCGTAAACTTGCCAATATGCCATTTACCACACGGAGTGGCAAGGAACGGCTGAGGCCCTGGCCTATGTTCATGGCTAGTGGTTCAGCTTCACATGAGGATGGAAGCACTCAGCCTCTCGCTAGAAAAATGAAAAGTCTCAAGCTGACAAAAGCACCGCAAAGAACTGTGCGTTCTTCGAAATCCCAAATCCACAAGGAGAGTCCAATTGTGTCGGTTGCAATGCCTGACCTTCCCAACACTGGACGTGAAGAGCATGCGCCTTCCACCATTTGCACGCCCCCTGCAAGTGCTGGAAGGAGCACCCGCAGTCCAGTTCCTGATAGTCAGATTGAAGATGTCAGTGTTGAAGTACACCAGGATGAGGAGGATATGGGTGTTGCTGGCGCTGGGGAGGAAATTGACAAGGAGGATTCTGATGGTGAGGTGGTTTGTTTAAGTCAGGCACCCGGGGAGACACCTGTTGTCCGTGGGAGGAATAGGGCCATTGACATGCCTGGTGAAAATACCAAAAAAAATCAGCTCTTCGGTGTGGAAGTATTTCACCAGAAATGCGGACAACATTTGTCAAGCCGTGTGTTGCCTTTGTCAAGCTGTAATAAGTAGGGGTAAGGACGTTAACCACCTCGGAACATCCTCCCTTATACGTCACCTGCAGCGCATTCATAATAAGTCAGTGACAAGTCAAAAACTTTGGGCGACAGCGGAAGCAGTCCACAGACCAGTAAATCCCTTCCTCTTGTAACCAAGCTCACGCAAACCACCCCACCAACTCCCTCAGTGTCAATTTCCTCCTTCCCCAGGAATGCCAATAGTCCTGCAGGCCATGTCACTGGCAATTCTGACGAGTCCTCTCCTGCCTGGGATTCCTCCGATGCATCCTTGCGTGTAACGCCTACTGCTGCTGGCGCTGCTGTTGTTGCTGCTGGGAGTCGATGGTCATCCCAGAGGGGAAGTCGTAAGCCCACTTTTACTACTTCCACCAAGCAATTGACTGTCCAACAGTCCTTTGCGAGGAAGATGAAATATCACAGCAGTCATCCTGTTGCAAAGCGGATACTGAGGCCTTGACAACTATGTTGGTGTTAGACGTGCGTCCGGTATCCGCCGTTAGTTCACAGGGAACTAGACAATTTCTTGAGGTAGTGTGCCCCCGTTACCAAATACCATCTAGGTTCCACTTCTCTAGGCAGGCGATACCGAGAATGTACACGGACGTCAGAAAAAGACTCACCAGTGTCCTAAAAAATGCAGTTGTACCCAATGTCCACTTAACCACGACATGTGGACAAGTGGAGCAGGGCAGGGTCAGGACTATATGACTGTGACAGCCCACTGGGTAGATGTATGGACTCCCGCCGCAAGAACAGCAGTGGCGGCACCAGTAGCAGCATTTCGCAAACGCCAACTCTTTCCTAGGCAGGCTACGCTTTGTATCACCGGTTTCCAGAATACGCACACAGCTGAAAACCTCTTACGGCAACTGAGGAAGATCATCGCGGAATGTCTTACCCCAATTGGACTCTCCTGTGGATTTGTGGCATCGGACAACGCCAGCAATATTGTGTGTGCATTAAATATGGGCAAATTCCAGCACGTCCCATGTTTTGCACATACCTTGAATTTGGTGGTGCAGAATTTTTTAAAAAACGACAGGGGCGTGCAAGAGATGCTGTCGGTGGCCAGAAGAATTGCGGGACACTTTCGGCGTACAGGCACCACGTACAGAAGACTGGAGCACCACCAAAAACGCCTGAACCTGCCCTGCCATCATCTGAAGCAAGAAGTGGTAACGAGGTGGAATTCAACCCTATATATGCTTCAGAGGTTGGAGGAGCAGCAAAAGGCCATTCAAGCCTATACAATTGAGCACGATATAGGAGGTGAAATGTACCTGTCTCAAGCGCAGTGGAGAATGATTTCAACGTTGTGCAAGGTTCTGCAACCTTTTGAACTTGCCACACGTGAAGTCAGTTCAGACACTGCCAGCCTGAGTCAGGTCATTCCCCTCATCAGGCTTTTGCAGAAGAAGCTGGAGGCATTGAAGGAGGAGCTAAAAGGGAGCGATTCCGCTAGGCATGTGGGACTTGTGGATGGAGCCCTTAATTCGCTTAACAAGGATTCACGGGTGGTCAATCTGTTGAAATCAGAGCACTACATTTTGGCCACCGTGCTCGATCCTAGATTTAAAACCTACCTTGGATCTCTCTTTCCGGCAGGCACAAGTCTGCTGGGGTTCAAAGACCTGCTGGTGACAAAATTGTCAAGTCAAGCGGAACGCGACCTGTCAACATCTCCTCCTTCACATTCTCCCGCAACTGGGGGTGCGAGGAAAAGGCTCAGAATTCCGAGCCCACCCGCTGGCGGTGATGCAGGGCAGTCTGGAGCGACTGCTGATGCTGACATCTGGTCCGGACTGAAGGACCTGACAACGATTACGGACATGTCGTCTACTGTCACTGCATATGATTCTCTCCCCATTGAAAGAATGGTGGAGGATTATATGAGTGACCGCATCCAAGTTTGCACGTCACACAGTCCGTACTTATACTGGCAGGAAAAAGAGGCAATTTGGAGGCCCTTGCACAAACTGGCTTTATTCTACCTAAGTTGCCCTCCCACAAGTGTGTACTCTGAAAGAGTGTTTAGTGCCGCCGCTCACCTTGTCAGCAATCGGCGTACGAGGTTACTTCCAGAAAATGTGGAGAAGATGATGTTCATTAAAATGAATTATAATCAATTCCTCCGTGGAGACATTGACCAGCAGCAATTGCCTCCACAAAGTACACAGGGAGCTGAGATGGTGGATTCCAGTGGGGACGAATTGATAATCTGTGAGGAGCGGGATGTACACGGTGATATATCGGAGGATGATGATGAGGTGGACATCTTGCCTCTGTAGAGCCAGTTTGTGCAAGGAGAGATTAATTGCTTCTTTTTCGGTGGGGGTCCAAACCAACCCGTCATTTCAGTCACAGTCGTGTGGCAGACCCTGTCACTGAAATGATGGGTTGGTTAAAGTGTGCATGTCCTGTTTATACAACATAAGGGTGGGTGGGAGGGCCCAAGGACAATTCCATCTTGCACCTCTTTTTTCTTTCATTTTTATTTGCGTCATGTGCTGTTTGGGGAGTGTTTTTTGGAAGGGCCATCCTGCGTGACACTGCAGTGCCACTCCTAGATGGGCCAGGTGTTTGTGTCGGCCACTAGGGTCGCTTAGCTTACTCACACAGCTACCTCATTGCGCCTCTTTTTTTCTCCTTTGTGTCATGTGCTGTTTGGGGAGTGTATTTTGGAAGGGCCATCCTGCGTGACACTGCAGTGCCACTCCTAGATGGGCCAGGTGTTTGTGTCGGCCACTAGGGTCGCTTAGCTTACTCACACAGCTACCTCATTGCGCCTCTTTTTTTCTTTGCGTCATGTGCTGTTTGGGGAGTGTTTTTTGGAAGGGCCATCCTGCGTGACACTGCAGTGCCACTCCTAGATGGCAGGTGTTTGTGTCGGCCACTAGGGTCGCTTATCTTACTCACACAGCTACCTCATTGCGCCTCTTTTTTTCTTTGCGTCATGTGCTGTTTGGGGAGTGTTTTTGGAAGGGCCATCCTGCGTGACACTGCAGTGCCACTCCTAGATGGGCCAGGTGTTTGTGTCGGCCACTAGGGTCGCTTATCTTACTCACACAGCTACCTCATTGCGCCTCTTTTTTTCTTTGCGTCATGTGCTGTTTGGGGAGTGTTTTTTGGAAGGGCCATCCTGCGTGACACTGCAGTGCCACTCCTAGATGGGCCAGGTGTTTGTGTCGGCCACTAGGGTCGCTATCTTACTCACACAGCTACCTCATTGCGCCTCTTTTTTTCTTTGCATCATGTGCTGTTTGGGGAGTGTTTTTTGGAAGGGCCATCCTGCGTGACACTGCAGTGCCACTCCTAGATGGGCCAGGTGTTTGTGTCGGCCACTAGGGTCGCTTATCTTACTCACACAGCTACCTCATTGCGCCTCTTTTTTTCTTTGCGTCATGTGCTGTTTGGGGAGTGTTTTTGGAAGGGCCATCCTGCGTGACACTGCAGTTCCACTCCTAGATGGGCCAGGTGTTTGTGTCGGCCACTAGGGTCGCTTATCTTACTCACACAGCTACCTCATTGCGCCTCTTTTTTTCTTTGCATCATGTGCTGTTTGGGGAGTGTTTTTTGGAAGGGGCCATCCTGCGTGACACTGCAGTGCCACTCCTAGATGGGCCAGGTGTTTGTGTCGGCCACTAGGGTCGCTTATCTTACTCACACAGCTACCTCATTATGCCTCTTTTTTTCTTTGCGTCATGTGCTGTTTGGGGAGTGTTTTTTGGAAGGGCCATCCTGCGTGACACTGCAGTGCCACTCCTAGATGGGCCAGGTGTTTGTGTCGGCCACTAGGGTCGCTTATCTTACTCACACAGCTACCCTCATTGCGCCTCTTTTTTTCTTTGCGTCATGTGCTGTTTGGGGAGTGTTTTTGGAAGGGCCATCCTGTGTGACACTGCAGTGCCACTCCTAGATGGGCCAGGTGTTTGTGTCGGCCACTAGGGTCGCTTAGCTTAGTCATCCAGCGACCTCGGTGCAAATTTTAGGACTAAAAATAATATTGTGAGGTGTGAGGTATTCAGAATAGACTGAAAATGAGTGGAAATTATGTTTTTGAGGTTAATAATACTTTGGGATCAAAATGACCCCCAAATTCTATGATTTAAGCTGTTTTTTAGTGTTTTTGAAAAAAACACCCGAATCCAAAACACACCCGAATCCGACAAAAAAAATTCGGTGAGGTTTTGCCAAAACGCGGTCGAACCCAAAACACGGCCGCGGACCGAACCCAAAACCAAAACACAAAACCCGAAAATTTCAAGTGCACATCTCTAGTGTTTAATTACAGGTGCATTGTGGGTGTGGACTACAGGTGTCGGTGCAGCGCATAAAGAATTGGGCGCCAGGCCATCTCATAAACAGCATAAAGTTTATTTTAACATCAAACAGGGATATTGCAGGGATAACTTGTGAACACTCCTCCAGCACAAGCATAACAGTTACAGTGGATCACATATCAGGGCACCTCCTCCAGCGCATCACATAGTCGCAGCGGCATATATATATGGCGAACATCAGTACGTACCAGGGCATTCTGTGACCAGTAGTGCTACACATCAGGTTACCGTCTCTCTCTCTCTCTTTTACTCAGCGAGGATTCTTGTCCATGGGGGGCTTCTAATCACGCCGCGTGGCTTCCGACCACTTCACCCAGATACCTCTCAAGACTCACACCTTTAGCACACTTTTCTCCTGACATCACCCTTTCACTGGATTCTGAATACTGCTGCTCTCACACTGCGATGTCTCCCTCTGTCAAGTGCCTTGCTGTGGCTGGCATCACTCCCCACCAAAACATGTGGGGAGCCCTCACTGGGGCTACATCTTTCTGGTTAATCCACCACACTTCTGCTAGCTAATACACGTGCTTCTCCTCACTGTCTCCTCACTGTCTGTCTGCTCTCTGTTCTCTGTTGTAGTTGTGTTGTGTGTGTCCTCTCTCACTGCAGGACAACCTTTTTATAACCTTGCATTCCCAGGGACACATTCCATCTGGGATCTCCCGCTCTGTGTTTCCCACTCTGAGTCTGCAAATGGGTGAGTCATGCCCTTTGCATTTTGCAGACTGATCTGTATTGCTGTGAGCTGGGCTGCTAACTCCTTCTGTGCTGCAAGCTGTAGGCTGCTGGCTCTGTTCTATATTACACAGCCATGCTGGCACCTGTAGTGCCACAGTTGATTTGTGCTTGCAGTTCCAGGGTATTACATACACCCCTGCTAAAATCTTGCGTGTCCTCACCCAACAGCAGTTTTCAACAACATAACATATAATGACAGTACATGTGACAAAAAAAACAACAATCACATATGCAGGAAAAACATGGCATGTCAAACATCACATTACATACAAATCACATATTCAGTTGCGGTTTTCAAATGAATTACAGTCCAGAGTCACATGTGATAGTAAAATGTTCCAGACATCTTGTGGCAATTGCGCCAAACACAGAGAACCTGCCCTTGCCTGCCCATGTCTCCCCCCGCCTGGGTCAAAAGAGACAGGTGGCTCTCGTGGGCCCCTCCCAATAAACAAGTTTCTTCAACATTTTAGAAAATATATAGGGGACTCCATTTCCCTTGCGATCCTTGGCTCTTTCGGACACTCAGAAATGGCCAAACACAGTGCCCCCAAGGGTGTTGCTCCGACCGGGTGCACTGCATAGTCCCGATGTCCTGTGACATGAGTTCCACCTCCACAAATATTGCCCTTAGAGCCCCACGTTGGGCGCCAAATGTAACACCCCACTGGTACTAGGTATGCAAAATCTGCAGTCACTGTGTATAGTGCATCTCACTTACTCTGCCCCGGCTGGTCATGGGTTCAGGCACGGATACCAGAGGGTGCCCTGAATAATCAGGTGTTTAATTACAGGTGCATTGTGGTTGTGGACTACAGGTGTCGGTGCAGCGCATAAAGAATTGGGCGCCAGGCCATCTCATAAACAGCATAAAGTTTATTTTAACATCAAACAGGGATATTGCAGGGATAACTTGTGAACAGTCCTCCAGCACAAAGCATAACAGTTACAGTGGATCACATATCAGGGCACCTCCTCCAGCGCATCACATAGTCGCAGCGGCATATATATATGGCGAACATCAGTACGTGCCAGGGCATTCTGTGACCAGTAGTGCTACACATCAGGTTACCGTCTCTCTCTCTTTTACTTAGCGAGGATTCTTGTCCATGGGGGGCTTCTAATCACGCCGCGTGGCTTTCCGACCACTTCACCCAGATACCTCTCGAGATTCTTTTCCATGGGGGCTTTTAATCACGCCGCGTGGCTTCCGACCACTTTACCCAGATACCTCTCGAGACTCACACCTTTAGCACACTTTTCTCCTGGCATCACCCTTTCACTGGATTCTGAATACTGCTGCTCTCACACTGCGATGTCTCCCTCTGTCAAGTGCCTTGCTGTGGCTGGCATCACTCCCCACCAAAACATGTGGGGAGCCCTCACTGGGGCTACATCTTTCTGGTTAATCCACCACACTTCTGCTAGCTAATACACGTGCTTCTCCTCACTGTCTCCTCACTGTCTGTCTGCTCTCTGTTCTCTGTTGTAGTTGTGTTGTGTCCTCTCTCACTGCAGGACAACCTTTTTATAACCTTGCATTCCCAGGGACACATTCCATCTGGGATCTCCCGCTCTGTGTTTCCCGCTCTGAGTCTGCAAATGGGTGAGTCATGCCCTTTGCATTTTGCAGACTGATCTGTATTGCTGTGAGCTGGGCTGCTAACTCCTTCTGTGCTGCAAGCTGTAGGCTGCTGGCTCTGTTCTATATTACACAGCCATGCTAGCACCTGTAGTGCACAGTTGATTTGTGCTTGCAGTTCCAGGGTATTACAATCGCTTTCCGTCTCCCATTTAATTGGTAGCGTTTTCCCCTCATTTCCTGTATTTTTGTAGACCAGAAGTGCGTCAACAGCTAAATCGGCTGCCGTATTTCTACAATTTGAATTTCACTACACATTCCAGGGCCACCTTATGGGTCCCACATGTGTTTCAACACTATTTTAGCAGGGAAACAGTGCCTTTTGAAGCTAAAATGAAAATTCAAAATTTCAAGCCCTTGGGGTCACTATTATGACACATTTGAAAATGTTTAGGAACACTATGATTTGTAACGGTGGTAGCCGGTTTTAAAAGTATTAGCTTTCGGACAGCAGGCCAGCCCTCTGACGAAGTCTGTGACGAAACGCGTAGGGGCGTGGCCTGCTGACGTGTGCGATCGAGCCCCCTTCTGCCTTCCCTGGTATCGGCGACTGACGGTGTCCCGGCGTGCAGCGGCTGTGAGTAGCGGTTCAGCTGCACGGGTTTGAGGTTCTGTCCTGGATGGTCACCGGAGGTTTGCAGTATTGCTGGGGATGTTTATGTTTTAAACCATGTGGTATTAAGCCCACAGCGGAGTTTGTTTTGGTACGAGCAATAACGTTGTGAATTTTAACAAGAGTTCTGTGCTTTTATGAAATTAAAACTTTATTGCACTATGGAGCGCCCCCTCTGTCTTTTTCTCTCTCTCTCTCTCTATATATATATATATCTATATATATATATATTCTGAATATATAATAACTTTAAAATGTCAGAGAATAAATAGAAAATAGTCACAGAAAAGTATATATCTACATGAAATTTATAGAAAGCATTTGATCTCAAAGTCCCTATTGAGAACGCTGGTGACTAATGTGTTAAATTTATAGATCCATTGCATTTTGGTTTGTGATATTCTTTGGCCCTCCAAGATGGAGTCACTGATTGTATTCCTCAAAAAAAGTTTAAACAACACTGACTTGAGTTATGTTTTGATTTAAAATGGTATAAGACTTTGTGTATCTCCAACCCCTTTCTAATATTATAGATGTGCTCAACCAGGCAGACCTTAAGGCTTCTGTCTAACCAAAATTAATTAAACCACATCTGCACTGTAGAGCATATGTAACATTTTGTGTATTATATGGTATAAAATTCTTAATGGGGTATTTCGGACGTTTTACTTGGAATTCCTGTATATAACTTTCCCCATTTACGGTTCTGCACAGAAGTAGTGAAAGCCTCGAGTATGGTTACTAACCCTTTTTGTATCATCAATACTACTTTTTACTGGGCCATCAGCGAAGGTGTTTTTTCATGTATACATTTCTAAAGGTCTGTAATTGACTTTCTATTACAAGGGTCCTTTTTAACCACTTAACTGACAATTTATTTCACCAAAAACTGCTCCGAAATTGTCTGGTTTTTTTATTCATGAATTAGGTGAAGACCATCAATTTAACCCTATCCCAAATGATTTTAGTTAAACAAAAGAAAAAAAATATATAATTTTTTTATTATTATGCAATAGATCTAAGTTTAACTTCCCTGCCGCTGCTAACACTCGCTATCTGACTGGTCGCATCCTGTGCGACCAGGTCAGATAGAGCACTTGCAGGCATGGTCGCATCTGATGCGACCATGCCAGGCAAGTGGTTACGTATATGGCAATTCCTCTTAAATACTGACTCAATTTCTTTGAAGTGAGAATGAAATTGACTGATAATGGCCCATTCAAAATGGTTTTCAGCTTGTTTGGTCTTGGTATCATTTTCCTTTGTTTTCAAAAGTTCAGTTCTCTCAATGTTCCCAACTCTTTTACATGCTGTATCTACAGTATGTGAATTATAACTATTCTTCATGAACTGTGAGTCACATATGGGTTTTTTATGTACAGTTTCATTTCATATTCAGGAACTGACTGAAAGGAAAAGATTCCAGTCAGTTCCTGTGGTGCTAACTGGTTCTCTCAATATACCCATTAAAGTCAAGCATCTCTGATTGACTAGATACAAAAGATAAAACAATATTAACATCATTCAATTGCTACTCCTTACAACTGCTAAGACTCTCTTCTGAGTTCTTCAAATAAAAAGGACATAATTAAAGTATCTTTTCCAGGACACCTGGCTCACCCCTAATCTGCCACCATGCCAGATCTTTTGTTTCTCATAGAAGGCCATTTAGATGTTGGCATAGCTAGGGGCAAACCTGGTACCCATTGCGGTACCTACTTGTTGTAAATAGTACATTCCATTAAAATAAAATAATTGTTCACTAGAATAATTGTTATGCCCTCTATTTAAAAGTCTTAACATCTGTAGAATATTCTATTTTCTCTAAAAAATATGATACTGCTTAAAGCCTGATGTCAGCAATAACCAACTAGTAATCCTTCTCCAATTTAATATTCTGCAAAATTCAATAATACATAATTTTTTATCTTTTAAAAATGACGTAGTACTTTTAACCAATGGCTAAAGAAAGGAGTCAGTAACCTCTGATAGATTTGAAGTAATACTACTGGTGTCGGATATTATTGACCGCGGGATGGTGGGGGTGGGTATAACAGAGATATCTGTGCACTTATTGGAGGATGTATACAGTAAGGGTGGAAGGATATCTAATATTATATTCAAATTCAGCTTTGGTAACACCAATTATTTCTAGTGCTAATTTTGTGAATTCCAGTAAGGATTTTGTCACTTCATCACTTAATCATTTTTTGCATGTCTCCTCAGCTGCCAGTTGTTTAGTAATTTTTGCAATATAATAATTTTGTATGCCTTAGGGCAACTCCTCCCCCATTATAAGCAGGTTTTATAATTAATTCTTTCATTTTTCAATGATTGAGCTGTCTTGAATTCTTTATTAGTTTAATAACTTTTATTCTTATTCTTTTTAATTATTCTTTATTTGTCTCCTCACCTACAAACTATAAATGATACTCTCTGGTGTGTAGAATAAAAAGGATGTTTTGGACCTAAAGGAGTATCCAAAGGGAACAGTCGTATCCTCAGTATTGGGCCCTTCATTACTTTTGTTCAAGAAAAAATTCTAGACCGTATGTTTTCATACATTTGAGTGTTAGCCCTTTTGGTAAAACTTTCTGTTCATCTCATTTCAAGGTAAGTTTACTTAAAAAATCAATTGAATCATCTTTATCCTCATCCCTTAGGTGAGTTCACTATTGTTGTGGATTTTGGGTTTAGCTTTCCCTCCTTTTGAGCCATTTTTTGTTTTTTGTTTTCTGGTTTTAATGTCCTTATGTTTCTCTGGCTTCACTGTAAAAAAATGTGTTCTGTGATTTCCTCCTCATGTAAGACTTGAAATCTATTGGAAGTTATAGGGAAATACTTCTCATGTCTAAAAGTTGGGTTTCTTCTCCATATATTTTAGATCATGTGGTTATTCTCTTTATACCTCTTTCTATAGTTAGGAGCAGTACTATTTTTCTGCAAAAATAGGTTCAAGTTATAGATAGATGACAGTTTTTGAAACTATAGATAGATTTTAGAAAAGAAGGCACTCAAAATGGATTTTAAAATAAAACTTATCTTATGGAAAATACATTTTGGCCCAGGACAGGTTCAGGAACCCATTTCCTGATCATATTTAATGAGAGGTTCAGGCACTGAGATCCTGCTGGTTCCTGATAAAAAATAGCACTGCTTAGGGGTTCTTAAAGATCACCTTTCCCTATGACTGGTGGATTCTTTTTTTTCTCTATTCCATGGTCTTTCTGGTCTCTTTGCATACGGTCTATTAACTGTTTGTCCCCTTTTGTTAGATCTTGGAAGGGGTCTTATCTTTCTACTATTTCTTTTATTTTTCCATTTTGGAGTGTTTGGTATGTCTACCTCTCTCCTTTCTATATTTATTGACTTGGATGTGGAGTTATTTAATTTATCATTCTCAGGACTGGTGGTGTTTTTTTAGAGACATAACATCCAATATTTTTTCTGTCTCTTCTTTCAATTGTCTAATTTCCATCTCCATTTTTCTAACTATCTCTTTCTCAAATATTTTAAAGTCTTCTAATATTTCTAATTTCTGTAAGGAGTTAATTTAATTATCTAAGTGACTGAAAACTGCACACCTTTGTTAAATTAATGACTCTACTGTTCAAAAATATTGTGGCTCTCCTACGTAATGCAATAACATTCTTCTTGAATAACAAATGCAACACCTTTGCATTTTAATTGAGTTTTCTCTGTTGGGTTCTTGACCTGACACAATAATGATGATGCTATGGACAGGGGTGGATTTAGGAGTGAGGGCACCCCTAGGCACAACCGTAACATCTCTCCCACCCACCCCCGTGCCCTAATTATATTATTTTCATTGATTGGTTATAAACTCTCATTATATTTAATATAACAATAGAAAAGCCATTATGAAATTTTTTATTTTTTATTACTGTATGCATTCATATTAACTAAGTAGGACAGCTTACTACGCTCCAATCAAGATGGCATATGGTACAGTACAGTGGAAATATTTTGCAGTTACTGGTACATTTCAGGTTGACAGTTCCAACACATGCATCCAAGTGCTGCCCCTAGGCACGTGCCTAATGGTAAATTCGCCACTGGTTATGGGGTGTATTTATAAAGCTGAGAAAAGCCCAGATAAAGGGCTTTACTCAGCTTCCCTCAAGTTATCAAAACATCTCAATACTTGCAACTGTCTCCTTAGACTTCTATGGGGACAGTGGAATCTTGCAACTTATTTTATGATAACGTTATCCTGTATCCCAGGGTCAAACAACTGTGTGCATGCATGGACACAGCCATGCACTAGCATCTTGCTGCATGGCTGTAACTTCGGTTGTGCAAGTGGTGCCATCGCACAGAGCACAGGTTTCTGTGGGCAGCACCATAGTCACCCCATGATCCATTCTTCTTGCTAGCAGGGTGCTTGGAACAGCACCCTGCAGCTAGTATCATTGCTGTAGTGCCACCAGTGAGTCCTTTGTATGCTCCTGGCACACACCTGCAGTCAGGGGCTGATTTAGGGGTGAAGGCACCGCGAGGCACAACAGTAAAGGTCACCCGCAGCTTGCCTAATTTTATTATTTTTATTTATTGGTTGTAAGTTCTCATTTGATGATAGCCAATTTAATAGAATAATAAAAAAAAAGCTGCAATTACTTTTTTTATGTTTAATAATGTACAGTATACATATTTACTAAGTAGGACAGCTTACAGGGGCAGTATGTGCATATCCTACCCATTTAGTTTGGAAATATTTAGCAATTACAAGTACTTCTTGGGCTGACAGTACCAACACAAGCATCAAGTACTGCCCCCAAACAAGTGCTGCCCCTAGGCACGTGCCTCACATGCCTAATGGGAAATTTGCCACTGCCTGCAGTATGTGCAGCCACTCAGACCATCCTCAGGATGCTCCAGGCAGTGCTGCACTTCTCATTTCTGGCAGCCCTGCCCTCTCTTTACAATATCATGATGTCATGGGCCGGGCCAGCACAGGATGCAACAAAGCCCAGTTGCGTGGATGTCTTACTGTGACCTTTCATTGGCAACAGGAGGCTGCTGGCACCCAGGTGAAATCATTGCAGAGGAGCAGGATTTACTCTGGGGCCCCTAAATGATCGCTGGCATGGTAAGTATAAGTGCAACTGTGATCTGTATTACTAAGATAATCAGCAATACAGATAGTTAGTTAGTGCTAATTATCAATAAATAGACCCCTAAATCCTTGATAGCAATTGGCAGCATACTATATTGTGAAAAATGTAATGACATTAAATCACACCTAAAATAAAGGCTGCTGTATTTCCCTACATATCACTTAATTTATAACCGTATGTTTTTTTCATAGACAAAAAAATAGAAGAACAATTCTGTAGTTTCAGAGTAATGCTACATTTTATCTCATTCATGATTTTGCAAATGAAAGTAAACTAACTTTTTATGCATAGTAGCTGACAATTGATAGTCTATTTACATTGGATAAAGTATATTTATTTTTATGGGATGGGAAACACTCGCAATTTGACCATTAGTGTTAAATCACATGAAACGTATAATACAGTATATAATTTCTCTGTACCAGTTGCTTACAAATATTATGGTTTATTAGAACATTACCGCTATCTGTGATGCTGCTTTAGAAATAGCAAAATAAATTGACAGATTTCTATTAGGTAGAGGATTTGCTTTTAACAATCACCATATAAATATACATATCCTTTCAGCCTCCAAGATAAAAGTTCACATGACACAAAACATTGTGTTTAGATTCTTAAATCAATGTTCAAAGTTCAAATTACTGCATCGAACTGGTGCTTTGAGAAGAAAGCCATTGATTTTAATCTGCTTGAAGCAATCAATTACTCCCTGTCCTCATTATTCTAAACTGTAATGAAAACTAAACTGTGTTGTCCTGAAATCTAAATGTGAAGATGATCATAAACCAGAATTTAAACTCCATGGATTATTCATATCAACCCATTTAGATTTGCCATTTCCATTATGAGTACATTTGCCATGAGCATTTAATGGACATCTAAAAGGGAATTCATTAAAGCAAGAGCTGTTGGCAGCACTTATGGGCTTCAGACTGCTTTATGCTTCCCTTTAATAGCGTAGTATTATAAAAGTGATTTATTGTGTTCATCCCATCAGTAGTTTGCATAAAAGTCTGAAAGATGGTACAAATTCTTTAGAGCACTGTCATAATGAAATGAAACAGTTATTTTTTTTTTCTTTTTAAACATGGTTTTCTGTTATTCTGCAATATGTTAGTAGGGATGGTTAATTAAACTGTGTAGTAGTATTATCTAGCTTTTTGCACTGAATCTTTAATTTATGTTACTGCATTACAGTAATCACTGTCAACATCCTAAAATAAAATAAATATATATATGTAAAATTAAAGCATGCTTTAATACATAATTATTGATGTAATGCATGAACGAAAGCTCCATGAATATTAAACGGCAGACTTAGCAATAAAATATTATTTATATTATGGAAATTAATAAGCACAGAATATTTTTAAACTATTACTGTATATTATAGAAAGCGAGAGTGAGAGAGAGGGAGAGAGAGAGACTGACAGACAGAAACAGAGAAAGTGTACCTGTCTCCTTCTGTGTACCAGTCTATGGGTGCATCCCTAGTGTTAGACCTCTAGTGCCGGGAGTTACTCCGAGGCAGAGTCGTATGATGTCATTTCCGGTTCCTCCAGAAGAGCAGGTCATTGCCATCCACATGTTTAATAGCATAACACAATTCATATATTACATAGATAAATTAAAACAAAACAATGATAATAAAATGCTGGAAATGTATTTTAAAATTCCATAAAAGAATTACTGCATGTGATATTACTCCCAATTTAAAAGAGTGTGAGGACCAGAATTGAAGCAAATGACCTGTTCCTTATGTACAGTCAGTGTCGGACTGGGGCATGAAGGGCCCACCAGGGAAATACGATCACAGGGGCCCACTAAGGGTTGTTGCCACATGTTGGAAGGGGTGTGGCCACATGACAAGAGAGGAGTGGCAAGCCATTATAGGCGCCACCTAGCATTGTATATAAATAAAAAGAGCTCTACCTCGCTGCCAACTTCAGGCTGTTGTGTATGTGCCTGGGTTACACCAGGAGAGAGCAGTAGTATATGTGCCTGGGTTACACCAGTAGAGTGAAAGATACACATAATGGGCCTAATTCAGAGTTGATCGCAGCAGCAAATTAGTTAGCAATTGGGCAAAACCATGTGCACTGCAGGTGGGGCAGATGTTACATGTGCAGAGAGAGTTATATTTGGGTGTGGTGTGTTCAAACTGAAATCTAAATTGCAGTGTAAAAATAAAGCAGCCAGTATTTACCCTGCACAGAAACACTATAACCCACCCAAATCTCTCTCTCTCTCTGCACATGTTACATCTGCCTCACCTGCAGTGCACATGGTTTTGCCCAATTGCTAACAAATTTGCTGCTGCGATCAACTTTGAATTACCCCCAATGACCCCAGTAGTGCCAGATACACATAATGACCCCAGTAGTGCCAGATACACAGATGCCTCCAGTAGTGCAGTGCCAGATATACAGATGCCCCCAGCAGTGCCAGATATACAGATGCCCCCAGCAGTGCCAGATACACAGATGCCCACAGTAGTGCCAGATACAAAGATGCCCCCAGTAGTGCCATGCCAGATACACAGATGCCCACAGTAGTGCCAGATACAAAGATGCCCCCAGTAGTGCCATGCCAGATACACGGATGCCCCCAGTAGTGCCAGATACACGGATGCCCCCAGTAGTGCCAAATACACGGATGCTCCGAGCAGTGCCAGATACATGCATTCCCTGAGCAGTGCCAGATACACGAATGCCCCGAGCAGTGCCAGATACACAGATGCCCCGAGCAGTGCCAGATACACAGATGCCCCGAGCAGTGTCAGATACAAGGATTCCCCCAGCAGTGCCAGATACAAGGATAACCCCAGCAGTGCCAGATACAAGGATTCCCCCAGCAGTGCCAGATACACAGATAATGCCCCACAGTGCTGCTTACCGCCACCGTGCCTGTGTCTGAGGCCTCTGACTCTGCCTCACACAGTCACCGCTGCCGCCTGGGCTCTGCTGCTTTATCTGAGGTCCGGGGAGAAGAGCGCAGCGCGCGCCTCTCCCCCTCAGTGGCGGAACTTGTGAGTGGTGGGCCCAGGTTTAAAAATATGCTTTGGGCCCTCCTCTGCCCCACCCCACGTTCATAATATGCTACATAGCAGTGGGTGACAGAGCAATGTAGGTAGTGAAGGGGAAAGGCAAAGGGTGACAAGGCAAGGTAGAGAGTGACAGGAAGAGTCAGAGGAGGACAGGGAAAGACAGAGGGTGACAGGGAAAGGCAAAAGGTGATGGGGAGAGGCAAAGGATAATGGGCAGAGGATGACAAGGCGAGGTAGAGAGTGATGGGGAGAGGCTGTGGGGGACATGGAGAGGGTGACAGGGAGAGACAGTTGGTGACAGCCGAGGGTGACATGGAGTGATGGGAAGAAGCTGTGGAGGACAAGGAGTGGCAGAGGTTGACGAGGAGTGTGTGACAGGGAGAGGCAGAGGGTGACAGGGAGAGGTAGAGAGTGATGGGGAGAGGCTGTGGGGGATGAGGAGAGGGTGACAGGGTGAGGTAGAGACTGATGGGGAGAGGCTGTGGGGGATGAGGAGGCAGTGACGGGCAGAGGGTGATGGTTAGAGACAGAGAGTGACAGGGTGAGGTAGAGAGTGATGGGAAAAGGCTGCAGGGGAAGAGGAGAGGGTGATGGGGAGAGGCAGTTAGTGACAGGCAGAGGGTGACAGTGTGAGGTAGGGAGTGATGGGGAGAGGCTGTGGGGGACGGGGAGTGGCAGAGATTGACAGGGAGACGATGACAGAGAAAGGCAGTTGGTGACAGCAGAGGGTGACAGGGAGAGCTAGAGAGTAATGGGGAGAGCCTGTTGGACATGAGAAGAGGGTGACGGGAAAACGATGACAGGCAGGGGTGACAGAGAGTGGGTAAAAGGGAGAAACTGTGGGTGACTGGTAGAGGGTGATGGGTAAAGGGTGATGGGTAAAGGCAGAGGGTGACAGAGAGTAGGTTAAAGGGAGAGGCTGTGGGTGACAGAGAGAGAGAAAGAGGGTGACGGGGACAGTCGGAGGCAGAGTGTGGCAGGCAGTGGAGACAAATATAATTAAATTTACTTACCACCTACTGTACCACTGTAGAACATCAGCATGTGGAGGGCAGTTCCTCATTGGGGTTTCGCACCGTGGAACGAGATCGTGATGTTCGATCCCCACCACCGGCAGCAAGAGAGGAGGTAGTCTATTAGAGAGGATGGAAGAGTCAGGAAGGGTTGAGGGGAGGAGGATGGAAAAAGAGAGCCGGGGCCCTAGTACATAATATATTTGCAGCTCAATTTTATTGAATTTAATTTAAGCTTAGATTTTTATACAGCTCAGCCAGCCTATGTCCATCCCTGACCCGGCAGTGCTTATGTGTCCACGCTGCAGCATATCACAAAAATATAGATCTTGTGTATAACAGAGACCTCATGCCACGTGCCAGTGTGTGATATGCTGCAGCATAGACACACAAGCACACCCAGGTCTGGGGTGGATATGGGCTGGCTGAGCTGTATAAAAATCTAAGCTTAAATTAAATTCAATTAAATTGAGCTGCATCAGCTCTGTGTCTTTTTTCCCCTACCTGGCAGCCATAGGCATGGGCTGCATATTTTATTAGGTTGTGCACCAATAGAGAATCTGTATAGCACCACCCCTCGCCACATTTCTTTAATATTAATATCTTCATACAATCATGTACAGTACAAATAATATGTCCTCAGCTTTACATACTGTATGCCCTTAAATTCAAGGAAGGTGACTGATGTTCATACATTTCAAGTACAGTCCTCAGACCCTAGTGACAGGCTGACAGCCAGGTGTCTGCTGCTGTGCCTCCGTCCATTGAAGAGAGTCATCAGTCTGCCCTAAGTCACCCCAACCTGCGGCCCTGCTGACAGAGATACTGACCCTGGTGACCCATTCCTGTCTATTTCCCATGCTCCTCACTTGGAAAAGTAGGAGGTCAAAAATTTGCTGCACTGTGATGACATCGTAGGGGGGTGGAGCGTCTGCCCTACTCCTCCCCTCATCATCCACCCACTGTCCGCATGTCACCCCCCACCCCCCGCATAACCCTGAGTGCTAGCTGCTGCATGCTTGCAACCTATGGCCCTCATTCCGAGTTGATCGCTCGCTAGCTGCTTTTAGCAGCAATGCAAACGCTAGGCCGCCGCCCTCTGGGAGCGTATCTTAGCTTAGCAGAAGTGCAAACGAAAGGATAGCAGAACTGCTCCAAAATATTTTCGAGCAGTTTCTGAGTAGCTCCAGACCTACTCCTACCTTGCGATCACTGCAGACAGTTTGGTTCCTGCTTTGACGTCACAAACACGTCCTGCGTTCGGCCAGCCACTCCCCCGTTTCCCCAGGCACGCCTGCGTTTTCATCTGACATGCCTGCGTTTTTTAGCACACTCCCGGAAAATAAGCAGTTACCTCCCAGAAACGCCTCTTTCCTGTCAATCACTCACCGATCAGCAGTGCGACTGAAAAGCGCCGCTAGACTTTGTGTAAAACTGCATAGTTTTGTGTGAAAGTACTTTGCGCGTGCACACTGTGGCCCATACGCATGCGCAGAAATTCTGATTTTTTTTTTGCCTGATCACTGCGCTGCGAACGAAAGCAGCTAGCGATCAACTCGGAATGAGGGCCTATAGCTGCTCACATTTACCCAACCTAGTCCTAACCCTTCAGACTCATAGCTGCTGCCATACCTCACTCTAAGCAGTGCTGCCATAGAATATGATGGCAGATAAGAACCATCTTGGCCCATTTAGTCTGCCCTTTAAACATGAGTTTATTATATAATCTACTAAACACGCCTTAGGGCTGATTTTGCATATATCACACATCAGTGGCGCATTCCCTGCATAAATCATACTGTGCATATCTTAGACATGATCTTAGGACAATACTTCCACCTATGACATATCTGTAGGATACTGGATATAAGATCACACACGAAAGCACTCACTAACCTCACCTTGCTGCGGGCACTGGGGCATAGAAGTTCCTGAACGAAGGTGCATGGAGATGACCACGACATGCCAGCCACCAGCTGGGAATGGTGCAGCACACATAGCAGGGGCACACAGCCCCCCATAGCAAGGGCACACAGTCCTTCCCCCCCCCCACACACACATGGGCACACAGCCCCCACAGCAGTGGCACACACATGGGCACACAGCCCCCACAGTAGTGGCACACACATGGGCACACAGCCCCCACAGTAGTGGCACATAGTCCCCCCCACACACACGCACATGGGTACACTGCCCCCACAGTAGTGGCACACAGTCCCCCCCACGCACATGGCCACACAGCCCCCACAGTAGTGGCACACAGTCCCCCCCATGCACACAGCCCCCAGCAGTGGCACACAGTCAACACACACGCTCACAGCCCCCACAGCAGTCCCTCCCACACACACACACACACATGCACAGCCCCTACAGCAGTGGTACACAGTCCCCCACACACACACACACACACATGCACATGGGCACACAGCCCCCACACGCACACAGCCCCCACAGCAGTCCCTCTCACACACACACACGAGCACTGCCCCCACAGCAGTCTCTCCCACACACACACACACACACACACACACATGCACAGCCCCTACAGCAGTGGCACACAGTGCCCCCCCCCCCCAACACACACAAACACGGGCACACAGCCCCCACAGCAGCGGCACATAGTCCTCCCCCCCTCATGGGCACACAGCCCCCCCTTCCCCCACACGCACGATCCCCCCCCCCCCCCAGCAGTGGCACACAGCCAATGCCCACAGGGTTCTGATTCCCACAGGGAGGAGGGGAACAGGGCAGCAGCTCACTTACATACAGATGAGAAGAGAGGGCCGGCACGGCAGATATCTTCAGCGATGCTGGCAGCGTTAGTCACGTGGACACCAGGGGGGCGGCTGCTGCGGAGGAAAATGGTTGTTACTGCCTTCCTTTCCTCCCAGAAACAGAGCGGTGGAAGGCGAAATATAGGAAAGGGGAGTAGCTAAGATGAGAGGGAAGAGCAGCCCCTCCTCCCTCTCCAGCCGACTCCGAGGCCGAGCCTGAACTGCTGCACTAAGCTGCTGATACGGACAGCAGCAGCAACAGCTTAGTAGTGCAGCGTTACTGAGAGTGGTACTGGCGGCAGGATGCGCAGCTGATTGCGGCGGCATGTAAACACACCGCTCCTCCGTCCGCCTCTTGTAAGCCCCGCCCTCACACAAAAGAGGGCGTGGCTAATACGCGGCAGGGCCTACCGGTGTGTTCACCGGCTCCCCGGTGGCCCAGTCCGAGCCTGTGTACAGTCCCCGTAAAAAGTCTTGTGTGGACCTGCATAGTTGATGGCCGTAAGCAATAATTACCATCAACGTATTCAAGGCATTTAAGCGGGTGGTCTTCAGGTTACCGAATGTCGGGATCCCGCGCACAGTATACCAGCACCGGAGTCCCGACACCTGGCATACCGACAGATATTCTCCCTCATGGGGGTCCATGACCCCCTGGAGGGAGAACAAATAGCATGGCGCACGTAGTGCACCACCGTGCCTGCAGTGTGGCGAGCGCAGCGAGCCCGCAAGGGACTCATTTGCGCTCGCCATGCTGTCGTTATGCCAGCGGTTGGGCTCCCGGCGCCGATATACTGGTCGCCGGGAGCCCGGCCGCCGGCATAACATACTACACCCCATTTAAGCGGTCCGGCTTGCTGCAAGTAGCAGTCCCTTGATATGGAAATGCAGAGGATGGTCACAGTTAAAAAAGGTCCCTTCCACAAAGTCCAAAGGTGATGGTAGGGGGGCTTGGTCCAGGTCTGTTGTTCCTCTATTGTTTTATGTCTATGGGAGTCGACACCTGTAGCAGCAATACACCAACGTGTTTCGTTGCGTTCACGCAACTTTTTCACCTTGAAAACGAAATGCGTTGGTGTATTGCTGCTACAGGTGTCGACTCCCATGGACATACAACAATAGAGGACCAACAGACCTGGACCAAGCCCCCCATACCATCACCTTTGGACTTTGTGGAAGGGACCTTTTTTAACCGTGACCATCCTCTGCATTTCCATCGCAAGGGACTGCTACTTGCAGCAAGCCGGACCGCTTAAACACCTTGAATACGTTGATGGTAATTATTACTCACAGCCGTCAACTATACAGGTCCACATGAGACTTTTTACATCAGTGACGTACGGTGGGGTGAGGCAGGTGAGGCAGAGCCTTTTCTGTCATACTAACGATTGTGCCAGAGTTTTGATTGTATAAAGTATATGAAAAATACAAAGAATATGTTTGAAATATCTTCTTTGCATTATTCTAATAATTTTTATAGCCAAAACTCTGGAGTAAAAAGTCTATGGCAGGTGAGGCAGTGCCTCACCTGCTGACCTTTTCTGCACTTCTCAGATCAAAACTCACCAAATTTCTAGAAGTTAATTCTGCTGCATATGTTTATAATACCCAGATGTACCCTTTGGCTCATATATTGCATTTAAATCTGGCTCTGGTGCTAGGCAGTGCCTCCTGAGCCATATAGCTCACCGCACGTCCCTGCTTGTACATAAGGAACAGGTCATTTGCTTCAATTCTGGTCCTCACACTCTTCTAAATTGGGAGTAATATAACATGCAGTAATTTTATGGAATTTTAAAATACAGCATTTTATAATCATTGTTTTGTTTTACTTTATCTATGTAATATATGAATTGTGTTATGCTATTAAACATGTGGATTGCAATGACCTGCTCTTCTCATATGTGACTGATAAGCGCTACATAATTTATTGCTTGTGTATCCTTTTGGGGTCTGACCAACACCTGTCTTTTGTTTAGCGACAGGAGCTGATTACCTTAGGGTAATTTTCTCTCTCTATTTGTAGGCTCCTGATTATAGCTATCAGTGTTACATCTGAGTCACCTGTGTTCACTAAATAAACCTGCATTACCGTGTAAGTCACAAAGTGTGTGGACTGATGGCAGTGCACCAGATAGCCCAGAACACTCTGCCAACAGATTATGGACCCAGACCTATGTGTACTTGAAGATTAACCCCCTGAGTGCTGTTAAATAATTACAGTGACACAGTTTAAAGTGAAATTTTATACAAGTGCAGAAAGGATGTATAGCACAGGACACAGCATGAAAGTTGCTAACCTGAAAGGTTCAGAGAACTATGCTACATGGAAGTTTGCCATGGAGATGCAGCTGAAGTGGGAAATGTTGTGGAAGGTTACTATAGACCCGGGAGCAGGTCCAAACGAAGATGACATAGACAGAGCCATCGAGATGATAGGTTTAGTTGTGGAGCAGCATGTCTATTCAATAGTCACTTGGAAAGTGTCAGCTAAGGACATGTGGACAGCCCTGCAAAATGCATATGAAGACAAAGGTCTAATGATAAGGATAAGTTTAAGATGCATGCTCTAGGGAACAAAACTGAGTGCCTGCAAGGACATGAATGATTACATTGATAAGTTATTGTCAATAGCTCAGCAGTTGGCATCTGTCGGGGCACAGGTGGACAAGGAAAAAGGCGCAACGGCTATGTTACAGAATGTGATGCCAGAATTAGATTTTTTTTGGTGGTTCCGTTAGAGTCAAACGACACTAAATTGACAACAGAGATTGTAAGAGCCAAGTTGCTGCAGTTCCAAGAACGTATTTCTGTCGAGACTATAGCTGAGGGTTCTGCATTGATCATAAAAGGCAGAAAGTACAGAAAGCACAAATTCATGTTTTGTATGTCACAAGATAAAGCTTCAGATTGCAAGATGAGAAATTCCAGTGGTGCGCAGAAGCAGCGTGACAAACCAAACAAGTCAGCATTGAATGTAGCAGACAGTCACAGGAAGGATTGCTGGTACATGAACTCAGGGGCCACTAGACATTTCAGCTGCAGTAAGCATTGGTTCAATACTTTAACACCATGTGTTCCTACTACAGTTACAAGGATTGGAAATAAGGCCCTTACTGCATTACAAGCTGAAACAATCACAGTATGTTTAATAATTGGAGGTGAGACAGTTGTTACAGATATACAAGATGTGTTGTATGTGCCTGATTCAGGAAGTAATCTCATTGCTACCAGCATCCTAGAAAAGAAAGGCTGTAAAGTCCAATTTCAGAAGGGCAAGTGTATGGTGCAGAATAAAAGAGGGACTGTTATTGCTTCAGCAACCCGCTGCAATCAACTATATGTCCTGGACACTGAGGAGCATACTGCAATGATGGCTACTAAGGAACAACATTCAATGGAGCTGTTGCACAAACGCTTGGATCATCTGGGTTATGACAACGTCCAGAAACTGTTAGATGGAATGGTAAAAGGGATCACCATGAGCAATGCTGAAAAACCCCTGTGTGAAAGTTGCATAAAAGGCAAGCAAACTTGCAACCCATTTCCACAGTCAGTTAATAGAGCAGAGACACTGTTAGCTCTAGTGCACATAGACGTGTGTGGTCCAATGGAGGAAGAATCAATTAGTGGCTACAGGTATTTCATGACTCTCATTGATGTCGCCACAAGAATGACACACGTGTGTTTTCATAAGGAGAACAGTGAAGTTGTCAACAAAATTGTGGAGTACAAAAACCTGGTGGAGAATCAGATAGGTCTGAAACTAAAGATCCTGAGATCCGACAATGGTGGACAGTATGATAGCAAAGTCATAGCCACATTCCTTAGGAGATATGGCATAAAGCATCAGCTAACAATTGTCTACACACTGGAACAGAATGGCATGAGTGAGCGGGCAAACTGCACAATTGTTGAGAGAGCACAGACTATGCTAGGTGATGCTGGCCTGGAAAAGAAGTTTTGGGTAGAAGCAGTAATATACCTAAAGAATTGTGCACCTACACTGGCCATCAAAGGTAAAATGCCATTGGAGGCGTGGTCCAGGAACAAGCCAAGCATCAGTCATCTTTGTGTCTTCGGGAGCAAAGATTTTGCACATATACCAAAGGAAAAAAGGAGATAGCTATATCCAAAATCCATAGAATGTATAATGCTCGGTTACTGTGATGAAAGCAACAGATACAGACTTTGGGATGCTACAAGTAAACGTCTTTTTAAATCCAGAGATGGGGTGTTCTACGAGACAGCACCATAAACTGGAGCAGTGAGCAACAACAAAATGTATTATCAGATGTACAGGCAGCAGAAAGCGTGTCTGAATCTAAGAGTGTCACAGCAGCAAGTCAGAGAACAGAAGTTCCATGTGGAGCAACAAAGATATTTCAGACAATAAATACAGTAATCAGTATGCAAACCTAGCTTACTGTCAACCTCTAAACATACAGGAAGCAAAGCCAAGCAGTGATTGGACAGAGTGGAAGTCAGCAATTTATACAGAATTATCAGCACTGATTGATAACAGTACATGGACTATGGTTGATAGACCAAGCGACCATAAAACGATAAAGAACAAGTGGGTCTTCTGCAATAAGTTGAACACAGACATGACAGTAGCTCATTACAAAGCCCGCCTTGTTGTCAAGGGATATACCCAGAAGTATGGAATCGATTACATAGAGATCTACTCACCAGTTGCAAGGTATAGCACCTTAAAGTTAGTAATTGCTGTTGCTACACTACATGATCTACTGTTATATCAACTAGACTTTGATTCTGCATTCCTTAATGGAGAATTGATTGAGGAAATTTATATGGAACCACCTGAACATTATGATATGGACATATTCCAAACTGGGAACGTTTGTCCCTTAAAGAATTCACTGTACGGCCTCAAGCAAAGTGGTAATTGCTGGTATGTAAAGTTGGATGCAGCATTACTGGAAATTAACTTTGTTAGGTCAGAGACTGGTCACTGCCTATATCACAAACCATCAAAGAAAAGTTGTTCATCATAGCTGTCTATGTGGATGATTTACTTTTGGCCGGTCAAGAAAATCACATCACTGATGTCAAGCACCAACTTAAACAAAGATTCAAGTTGAAAGATCTAGGCCCTGCAAATCATCTAATAGGTATGAACATTGTGCAAAACCTGCAAGAGGGAACTGTCACAATTGACCAACAAACATACATTGAGGCAATAATTTCCAAATACGGAATGACAAATGCAAAACCAGTAAGTACTCCCATTGATAAAAGTACAAAGATGGTCAAGGCCACGTCACCAAGCCAGTTCGCAAATAACCCTTGGGAGACAACACTGGATTTCATAGGAAAAGGGGGGGGAGTGCTGCACTGACCATGAGTTATAGTTAGTATTTTAATAACTAATTTATTTTATTATGTATTTTTAACGAAGCAACATTAAATAGAGTATGTTCCAATTATGGATTAGGTCAGAATCTCTCTGTTGGTGGTGCTCCCTAGAGTCAGAAATAGTATTGAATAACAAAAAAAGAGAAAAAGAAGACTCGTTTTGTTGGGGCATGCTTGAACAAAATGACAAAATATAGTCAAAATATAAAAATATTACAATGTTTATTGCTATGCATTAAAAATGAATAACCACTTGACTACTATGAAGTTGGACAGAGAATACTCTAATAGAGGTATATAATAAGATCACAAAATACAAAAAATGCACATGTAATGAGAGATTTTTTTGGGACAAAATATAAGTGTTCTATCTGTGACATATATTTTTCACAAGAGTTTCATACAAATTTCTCAACCATTATTTCAATAAACATCTGTGGTGTGTGACAGCCGGTGTTGAAGGTGACTCACAATGGTAGATATTAATCGCTTTTTGTCACAGCTGTGTTTTTAAGTTACCCTATGATAGTGCCGATATTAGTGATATCCAACAAACATGCACAACCGCACAAGTCAGAATAATAGATATATATAAATGCTTAATAAATGCTCTTTAGACCTTATTCTTCTAGTAATAGAGGAGGTAGGGTCTGAGGTAGCTAAGGTAAGTGAGGAGATTGTAGCCCTCGATAAAGCTAGCTTGTCTTCTTTTAAAGCGGATAAATCTGAAAATTGGTGTGAAAAACTACAATCCTCTGTTTAATCCTTTAGAGACGAACTGGTAGCCTTTAAGAGAAAGAAATTACAGACAGTGACCAGTGATTATGCCAATCATCAGGTGTACCTCTGGCTGACTGGTAATACACAAGGGTCTCGTCGCCAGAGGAAACAGAGGTATTTTAGGCAAAAGGGGTTTGATAGATTTGAGGCTACTACCTCGCCCTCAACTTCTGATACTGATAATTCTGCCCCCCGTCCGCCAAGTGGTTTTTTAGATCTTCGCACAAGAGATACCGCTCATCGCAGAGGCCCCATCCGAGGCGAGGGGGGCACAAGGAGAAGAGGGAGGAGGAGGCGCCGGACCTAAGTTTAGTATTTAATTTGTCTTCGCACATATTATCCCCAGGTGAATTGTCACTACTGTCTCTGGACATGTCATTTGTCCCTACATCGAAACATGATCGTTTCAATTTGGCTGTGGATCAGTACAAGTTCGATCATAAATTGAGATTAAAAGTATTTTTTCATAACAATAGTAACAATCAAGTTGAAAGTCATGGAGTTGGATCTCTACGAAAACCGAGCGTGTTTGATCCACAGTGTTCAAATGCTAGAATACGCACATTTTTGCACATGGTTGAACAGGATATTGAAAATGATAAGGATCTTTCGACTCACAGTAATCTGTCATCTGATCAGTGGAAGGCGCTAAGATCACTTAGGGGTAATCAGTCCATCACGATACGCCCCGCTGATAAGGGCGGGGCAGTTGTCGTTCAGAATTTTAGCGACTACGATTGTGAGATTAAGCTGAGACTACCACATACACTCGGTGTGCCAGTAATCCCATCCCTTGCATCAAAAGAGTGGTTGATAACTTTTTGGATAGAGAGGTCAACTATGGTTGGCTCACTGAACAGATCGTAGGTTTCCTTAAAGTAGATTGTCCAGTCTGTCCGGTGATATATACTCTGCCAAAGGTACATAAGACCTTGATAGACCCTCCCGGTAGGCCCATCATCTCGGCCAGAGGTTCTCTGTTTCAGCCCTTGGCTATGTTTGTGGACAGTTTCTTGTAGGGTCTTGTCCAATTTATCCCAAGTTACTTATGTGACATGAGGGATTTTCTGGACAAGATCCTGACAATAGATGATCTGCCGGAAGACACGTTGTTGTGTACACTAGATGTGTCCTCTCTGTACATGATTATTCCACATGACCAGGGAATTGCAGCAGTTCGGAAGTTAATGTCTGTCCATAAACCATCAGGGACACCAGTTGAATTCATTTTGGAGTTGCTGGAGCTTATTCTTCTACATAATCATTTTATGTATGAGAATAATTTTTACATCCAGTGTGCAGGTACAGCAATGGGGTCCAATGTGGCCCCTATTTATGCTGGAGTGTTCATGCATGAATACAAGTAATCTTATATCATTCCACAGTTTGGTGAGAGAATTCTTTATTTTAAGAGATACATCGATGATGTTTTTTTGTTGTGGAGAGGCACTGAGGAGCACTTTGATAGTATGCTTATTACACTAAATTCATTAGAAAGCAGTGTTCAATTCACGGGGCATTGCAGTCGAATTAACATTCAATTTTTGGACGTGATGGTGAAAAGAGATGGTTCTAGATTGAGTACCACCCTTTACCGCAAGGATACGGACAGAAATACTATATTACATGCCAAAAGTAATCATCCGCCACATTTAAAGAACAGTCTGCCTATTTCACAATTTATGCGGGTGATAAGGAACAACTCTGATCCGGTTGTTGCAGAATCTCAGCTGTTAGCAATGAGTCAACACTTCTTGGATAGGGGCTTATGATAGCAAAACTATAGAGGGATGCCTCACCAGAGCACGCAAGAACACGCGTAAACAGATACAGAAACAAGGTGATCGCATGATCTTTGTAACTCAGTTTGACCAGAAGTCTTCTAGAGTTGCCAAATCTATCAAGAAACACTGGCCCATTATTTCTACAGATTCATCATTAACTATGTTCAACACCAATAATCCAATGATGGCGTACCACAGGGGTAGAAACCTCAAACAATTGTTGATGCACCCCAGTAGATCGAAACCTGTGGGTGAGAACACGTGGTTGATGACACAGAGACCGGGCTGTATCAAATGTACTGGCTGTACTACCTGCCGCTCAATGGTGCCTGGGACCAGTTTTCCTCATCCACAGACAGGAAGATCTATCCGGATACGTTATAAGTTGCATTGTCGTATGGACCATGTGGTCTATTTACTCACTTGTCCTTGTGGACTGTCATATGTAGGGCTGACGACTTGCACGTTCCGGAAGCGAATGGCCAACCACAGGATGACGATTAGACAGGCCCTATCCACAGGAGCAACTGACAAACCGGTTGCGCAACATTTCTTAACGGCTGGACACCAACTATCCACACTGCAATGTCGTATCATCGATTGGGTACCGCCCCTGTCATGGGGTGGTGACAGGGGGCTTGTTCTCAAGAAGCTAGAATCAAGATGGATTTACCGTTTGGGAACAATTTCGCCTAATGGTCTGAATGAACACAATTCCCTTAGTGCCTTCTTGCGCTAAGTGAGGGCCCAGGATTGGTACGCTTAGTCCAGGTATTCTAATTATACTGTTTTTTCAAATCTAAGCATTCTTGCCAACACACTCTTTTTTATTTTTAAAATTTGTCCTTAGTAATTAATATGGACATTCAGCAATCTATATAGATGTGATGTTTGTCTTTTTTGATTAAGGTTTTTATTGTATGTAATTGTCTTGTGGACATGTTTTGTCACACATGATGTGGTGCACACATTTTTATGTGGACACATTGTAGGGTATATAAAGTTCTTTATGTGTATTGTGTAAACTTCCTACTAACAGGTCTCCTGATACTGTCAGCACTTTTCCATTGTATAGGTGAATGGCTGCATTTGCTGCTAATAAACATGCTCTGCTTTCCCCCTAACATTATTTTGTTTGGAGGATGCATGGCTTTGATTCCTTAAGTATATGTACATATTTAGCTGTGTGGGCATACCGATATGTGTCTAACCAACTGTTCATTATTGGCACCATGTCCGTTGTTCACGGACTGTATGTTCATTGTCTGGTTGCTATGATTACTAGGGGTGTGACAGTGTCTGTGTAAACAACATCCTCCCCCTTTGTAACCATGACAACGGGCGTCTCTGATACCTTCCATGCACAGCGACACTCCACTGCCGCGACCGGAAGTGATGCGGGTAAGAGACGCAAGCGTCACAGGAAGTGCAGTGCGTTCCACTTGAGCTTAGCGGAACGCACGCTGGCACTACAGGTTCTCTATACATAGCGGCGCCATAGAGCCATGAGTGGACGTGATGCGGGCATGACCCGCGAGTAGCATAGGAAGTATAGTGCGTTCCACTTGTGTTCAGTGGAACGCACGCTGGCACCACTCCTGTTGTTAGCAGTGTTTAATTAAGTAACAGCCCGTTTTTGGTAAGTACCATTAAAGCAGGGATTTCCTGGGTCTTTGTTACTAGTATGAGAATAGGTATGATAGGGTAGTGACACACTTCGCTCCCTTCACTATTGTTGGATGGCTCCAGGGGTGCAATTGGTTTATTGATTATGCCGCCCTTTTGGAGGTGCTGGGGGTATTTTAGGAGACCTGTTAGGCATTGACTACTTGATATTGGTGCATATGAACAGATGTAACCTGCTGTATACGCTGTGCTTGTTGCATTTTCCTGATGATGATCCTGAGGGATCGAAACGTAGAATGAGAATGAATTATCTGTTTGAGACATCACTTTGATAAGTATGCATTAAAATCAATGCCTTTTAAGTGCAAAATTCTGGTGAGTGCCCCTTTATGTTGGCTTTCTAAAAATTATATATATGTTATATTACAGTATTTATGAGTATTTAGATAAAGTATACTGGTGTGCACTAGAGAATAAGGTATACCTGTGATAATGTGCACTATAAATGTGTATAGTTGTTGTTGTGGGCCTTCTAATATATTTTATTGAGTGCCTAGGTTTTATTAGGTAGATAAAGAATGAAGTCTCACTTAGCTCCTGTTCTGTATCTGCTGCCTGCCTATGTGTTCCTTAGAACAGTGAACGGGCAGGTGAGAGTACAGGGGTTCAGGTCTAAAATGAGTGAAAGTAGAGTAAAGGTAGGGGATCTGCTGTTGAACCTGTAACCAGTGGCCCCCCTGGTGGAAACACCAGTGCAGGGGGTGTGTCCTGGTCCAGGTCCAATGACAGTCCCCCAGAAATGAGTATAGAGATTTGGTGGTGCACAGCAGGTATAAGTAAAATGAATAGGGATTCAAAAAGAGGGATGTAAATAGCTGGTATACTTATCAGAGGACTTGTGCCGTTTGCTGTCCTGGTCCTGTGCACAGGACCAGGAATTTACAAAATTGGACGCGCACAAGCCAACCCGGCGAAACGCATGCCCATTCTTTATCTGCGTAATAAAACCTTGGCACTCAATATAATATATTAGAATGCCCACAACAACAACTATATACATTTATAGTGCACATTATCACAGGTATACCTTATTATCTAGGGCACAGCAGTATACTTTATCTAAATACTTATAAATACTGTAATATAACATACAGTATATATAATTTTTGTTATATATCTATTCTACTGACTTGTGCGGTTGTGAATTTTCATTGGATATCACTAATATCTGCATTATCACGGGGAAACTTAAAACCTGATAACCTACAATACAAATATTTTGCCAGATTTTACCTTTTTTGTAATCTTCATTTATTATTTTTTATTTTCTTACGCACATGTATAATAAACACAGCTGTGACAAAAAGTGACTAATATCTACCATTGTGAGTCACCTTCAACACCAGCTGTCACACACAACATACATTTATCGAAATAATGATTGAGAAATTTGTTTTTGACTATATTTTGTCATTTTTTTCAAGCATGCCCCAACAAAAAGAAACTTCTTTTTCTCTTTTTTTGTTATTCAAGACAACACTGGATTGCAGTAAAGAGAATACTAAGGTACCTCAAACGTACAAGTACACTAAAGCTGAAATTTAAAAGATCATCAGATACCAGCTTAAAAGTATTCTGTGACGCCAACTGGGGATCAAATGAGGATGATAGATGTTCTTATGCTGGATACCTGTTTGCACTGGCAGGTACAGTCATAAGCTGGGCAAGTAAGAAACAACCCACAGTTACTCTTTCTACAACAGAGGCAGAGTACATGGAGCTCACAGAGACTTCAAAAGAAGCGCTTTGGAATAGAGAGACTTTATGCGAATTAGATCTTCTTTACCACAATGAGATCATCAACATAAAATGTGATAACAAGGGAGCATCTGATCTTTCTTGTAGCACAAAGAATCATGGACGGTCTAAGCACATTGCTATAAGACATCATTTCAGTCGTGAGTTGGTGGAGAACAAGTCCATCAATGTGGGATATGTCATCACACTTGCTACTTGCATTCCTGATGGAATGTGGACTAGAATATGGTTAATGTTGATTTATTCTTACTGTTTTGTTACATAGTATCTAAGGTTGAAAAAAGACAATTTGTCCATCGTGTTTAACCTGTTTGTGGTCTCCTATGCACTTTAGTTTAGGACTAGTTATATTAACTGTAATACTTGTCTAGCACCATATCCCTGAATATCTTTATCCAATAGGAATTTATCTAAACCATTCTTAAAGGTTTGACTGAGTCCGCCATTACTACTCTCTCAGGCAGTGAATTCCAAACACGTATTGTAATTACTGTGAAAAAACCTTTTTGCCTCATTGTGCGGAAACTCCTCCCCTTTAACCTAAGCGAGTGTCCACGTGTCAAGTAATGTTTTCAGTTACAGGAGTGACTTTATTGATTTGTTTGATAAAATGTCATGTTCTTTAAACTTGTGGCCGGAGACAGTATTGAGTAAGGGGGAGTGTTAGGATATCTCTGTACCTGTCTCCTTCTGTGTACCAGTATATGGGTGTATGCCCTAGTGTTTGACCTCTAGTGCCGGGAGTCACATGGAGGCGGAGTCATATGATGTAGTTTCCTGTTCCTCCATCTCAGGGAGAGTGAGGAGAGTGTAACACACAGAGAGACTGAGAGACAGAGTCCTGGTGTACAAGTGTGCAGAGCTGAGACTGGAAACAGAATTCAGCTACAGAGACTCACAGTGTTCCAGTGCATGCATCATCTTCTCTACAGTGGGAGTCAGACTGCACGGCTGTGCAGTCCTCCATGCTTCACCACCACAGACATCTCCTGATAAGTACCGTTACCAAATGCTGTTACCTTGTGTGATATATGGGCTCCTGATTACAGCTATCAGTGTTACATCGGAGTCACCTGTGTTCACTAAATAAACCTGTGTTACTGTTTAAGTCACAAAGAGTGTGGACTGACGTCACTGCACCAGATAGCCCAGAACTCTCTGCCAACATTGGGCACATCTGGCATGCCCAGCCAGCAAGCAGTACCATTTTTTAACCAGCTACTGTAACTGGCACAGTCGCATGGGATGCGACTACTGCCACTGGGCTTTACTGATACATCCCATGCCACAGTGCCCTCCTCCTCCATCCCGTTATTATGTTGGTCTGCCTCAGGACTGTGACTACTGACATTACATGCCCATTTTGCACAGCAGAATATTATGTGAACAGAATTCTGGAGAGCATGTGCCAAATACATGTTTCCAGAACTTGTAGTTCTGTGATGTCTGTTGGAAATCACTGTAAAAGTGAATTTACTCTTGTTCACTGGTGGAACTCTAGCCTTTAACCATTTTTCAGACTCTTTAAAATATTCTTGTCTAGATTGTGTCCATATGTGAGCATGTTGTGAAATTTGGCTCTTTACTGTTGTTAGAAGGGACTGGTCCTGACAATAGTCCTGGATTTCTCTCATTCTTCCACTTATGTTTAATTTTGAGGGCTTCTAGAAGTAGAAAGAAATTCTACCAGTTGTACTGTCTTCCAGGCTTAGAATTTTTTGCATATCTAAACTGCTGATGTGATGAAAACAGTTGGAAATTAAAAGAACTTTTTCCAGAACCTATTGTGTCATTGAGCCTAATTTGTCCCTTAATTGAAATGTCAAGTAATATCAGAATGTAATCAAGATACATTTGGATTCGATTCACCTTTGCCTAATGGCTACTTTTCTTAATAGATTTTGTGTGCTCAACTCTCTGGACATCCACCCAGTGTCGGACTGGGGCATGAAGGGCCCACCGGTGGAATGTAGTGATAGGGGCCCATATTTAGGGGTGTGGCCAGCCTACAAAGGGGGTGTCGCCAGCCTCCACAGAGGCTTGAAATACACAATAGTTTAGTGCAGTGTAATGCAACATATCTACCATGTATAAACAATTGCACAGTCTGGAACCTGATCCCTAGAGGAAGGAGTGGGCCCTCGGGCAGTGGGGCTACCGATGGTTTCCCTGGTACCCCTGTGGGCCAGTCTGACCCTGCATCCACCTGAAGAGTTACTCTCCTAAATATTTTATAGCAGCATGGATCATGCCACTATAATACTTCCCGTCTTTGCCTCGGTAATGAAGTGACATCAACAAGATGTACAAACATCTTGTCTGCTGAAGTGGGGGAGTGAAAACTGTGCTGATGCACTGTGTCTCCCTGCTTTGCCGGCTGCACATCGCATATGAGATCCCCGTCGCAGTCCGGAGCCAGCAACCACCACAGCCAGGGACAGCTCTGTTCCTGCTGTGGAGATAGAGCATTGACACCATGCAGCTGTAGATATCGGTAGCTGCAGGTATCAGAATGATCAGCGCTGCTGACTGTTCTTACATTGCCCTCACATATCGATCGGCCTGCTGTCTAATAGATAGCATGCCAATATGGACATGGGCGCATAGCACACACCGTCACAGTCACTGTGCACACACCGCTGCCATCATACATGGGGAGAAGTGGTATAGTGCACATAATGTGTGCTGATACCGCGTCTCTCCCATAATGACAGATTACACATTTACCTGCTATTAGGATGGCCCTGGAGAATAAGGCTATGTAGTACTGGGCTTCAGCGCAGTTCCTGAAGAAATACTGCCCATCAATAAGCTCATTAATCAAAGAACAAAACTCACCTGCAGTGGTGTCCCACGCACAGTGTAACGGAGATCAGAAGTGATGCAACAACAACATTGCCGACACCGGAAGTTGTCATACTTCACACAGACATACGATACAGAAGCCAGCTGCAGTGCAATGGAAGTGTCACCATAAAAACCATAAACCAAAGCTAACTGCTATCATATTAACCAGGACAGGCTGAGAAATACTATGTGGAAAAGAGGGGACAGACAATTACGAGGGTAATCTTAAATAAAGAAGCAGCTAATAGGTGAATGGTCTAGTTATTATTATTATTATTATTATTATTATCCTTTATTTATATGGCGCCACAATGGTTCCGCAGCGCCCAATTACATAAACGAATAATCAAAAACAGGAAAACAGCAAATTACATTTGATGACGATACAGGACAAGTACAGGGTAAATAAACAGCAGATGACATTGAAATAAGTATCAGGTGGCAGAAGACTGCTGGATTTGCAACCCTAGTGCAAAACTCTCCTTAGGTAGATGTATTGTTTTGCCCATGTATAAAAGTTGACATCTGACAATGACAAATTATCACATAAATCACATTGCGATTGTCACAGCTCAAATGATGCTTGAGCTCATATTTTGGTACTGCTACTTTTCTTGTAGAAAAACATAAATTTCTCCTGACAGATGTGTCCAATAGTGTCATCCGATAATGTGCCAATGTTTCAACATCGTGTCACAAATGTGTTTGGATGCAAAAGGATATAAAGGATGAATAAGTGGGTATAAAGGTTAAACAACTGGTTTGATCATTGCGATTTTTGCTGGACAGCACTTGTAATTGTGTCAAACTAAGGCAATATGTGGTTGCTTCCTGGCTTTCCTTTGGTGAATTACTCCTATCAATAAGTTATTGGCCATCTATTTCAATGCCCGTGGAACTTCAGTATTGTCAGATCTACATTAATACAAACTGTCATGAGCAAATGAGAAAGTAGTAAGCCAAATTTCAGAGGTAAAGGTTGAAAGCTGAGAGAGCAAAGTATCTTTGTTGATTAGCTTTCTATAGATACGGGTGGAAAAGTTTATTTATTCCCCTGTTATTATACACATACATCAAGATAGTTAATAACAATTTTACTAACGATAAGTGTGAATTGAATGGTAGTGTCTAGAGAGTTAAGGGTAGCTCACACATATGCATATAGAGGTTCACATATGCAGGGGCCCATTTGACCCCATCGCAATCCCTCTTAATTGCAACAAAAAACATTTCAAAAAGGAAATAATTTTTGCATAACACGATCTCTATAAGTCATTTTAAAAAATTCAACATTAGGACCCTTAAAATGTGGACTGTTGGAGATCAAGCTCTGGACTGCATCAAGACATCAATATGGTTTATTTTGGTATATAAACTCATAATATCCAATGTACCATACAAGCTGGAATAAGGGAGTAGTCTAAGTATATTCAACTTATTAATAAAATCCATAGTATCCTTCAAGTAGTAACTAGAGATGAGCGGGTTCGGTTTCTTTGAATCCGAACCCGCACGAACTTCACTTTTTTTTCCACGGGTCCGAGCGACTCGGATCTTCCCGCCTTGCTCGGTTAACCCGAGCGCGCCCGAACGTCATCATGACGCTGTCGGATTCTCGCGAGGCTCGGATTCTATCGCGAGACTCGGATTCTATATAAGGAGCCGCGCGTCGCCGCCATTTTCACTCGTGCATTGAGATTGATAGGGAGAGGACGTGTCTGGCGTCCTCTCCATTAGAATAGAGATAGATAGATTAGATAGAGAGAGATTGTGCAGAGTCGCAGACAGAGTTAGTTTACCACAGTCAGTGACCAGTGCAGTTGCTAGTTAACTTTTATTTAATATAATATATCCGTTCACTTCTCTCTGCTATATCCGTTCTCTGCCTGAAAAAAAAAACGATACACAGCACAGTCAGTCACACAGTGTGACTCAGTCTGTGTGCACTCAGCTCAGCCCAGTGTGCTGCACAGTCATCAATGTATAAATTAAAAGCTTATAATTAATTGTGGGGGAGACTGGGGAGCACTGCAGGTTGTTAGCAGGAGCCAGGAGTACAATTATATTAATTAACAGTGCACACTTTTGCTGCAGGAGTGGTGACCAGTGCCTGACCACCAGTATAGTATTGTTGTATACTACTAATATCTCTTTAAATATCAACCAGTCTATATTAGCAGCAGACACAGTACAGTGCGGTAGTTCACGGCTGTGGCTACCTCTGTGTCGGCACACGGCAGGCAGTCCGTCCGACCAGAATTGTATTATTTATTATTATATACCTACCACCTAACCGTGGTTTTTTTTTCATTCTTTATACCGTCATAGTGTCATCCTAATTGTTACGAGTATACTACTATCTCTTTATCAACCAGTGTACAGTGCGGTAGTTCACGGCTGTGGCTACCTCTGTGTCGGCACACGGCAGGCAGTCCGTCCGACCAGAATTGTATTATTTATTATTATATACCTACCACCTAACCGTGGTTTTTTTTTCATTCTTTATACCGTCATAGTGTCATCCTAATTGTTACGAGTATACTACTATCTCTTTATCAACCAGTGTACAGTGCGGTAGTTCACGGCTGTGGCTACCTCTGTGTCGGCACACGGCAGGCAGTCCGTCCGACCAGAATTGTATTATTTATTATTATATACCTACCACCTAACCGTGGTTTTTTTTTCATTCTTTATACCGTCATAGTGTCATCCTAATTGTTACGAGTATACTACTATCTCTTTATCAACCAGTGTACAGTGCGGTAGTTCACGGCTGTGGCTACCTCTGTGTCGGCACACGGCAGGCAGTCCGTCCGACCAGAATTGTATTATTTATTATTATATACCTACCACCTAACCGTGGTTTTTTTTTCATTCTTTATACCGTCATAGTGTCATCCTAATTGTTACGAGTATACTACTATCTCTTTATCAACCAGTGTACAGTGCGGTAGTTCACGGCTGTGGCTACCTCTGTGTCGGCACACGGCAGGCAGTCCGTCCGACCAGAATTGTATTATTTATTATTATATACCTACCACCTAACCGTGGTTTTTTTTTCATTCTTTATACCGTCATAGTGTCATCCTAATTGTTACGAGTATACTACTATCTCTTTATCAACCAGTGTACAGTGCGGTAGTTCATGGCTGTGGCTACCTCTGTGTCGGCAGTCGGCAGGCAGTCCGTCCATCCATAATTGTATTATTATTATAATATATACCACCTAACCGTGGTTTTTTTTTCTTTCTTTATACATACATACTAGTTACGAGTATACTATCTCTTTATCAACCAGTCTATATATTAGCAGCAGACACAGTACAGTGCGGTAGTTCACGGCTGTGGCTACCTCTGTGTCGGCACTCGGCAGCCCGTCCATAATTGTATACTAGTATCCAATCCATCCATCTCCATTGTTTACCTGAGGTGCCTTTTAGTTGTGCCTATTAAAATATGGAGAACAAAAATGTTGAGGTTCCAAAATTAGGGAAAGATCAAGATCCACTTCCACCTCGTGCTGAAGCTGCTGCCACTAGTCATGGCCGAGACGATGAAATGCCAGCAACGTCGTCTGCCAAGGCCGATGCCCAATGTCATAGTACAGAGCATGTCAAATCCAAAACACCAAATATCAGTAAAAAGCCTCTTTTTTTCTTTGCGTCATGTGCTGTTTGGGGAGGGTTTTTTGGAAGGGACATCCTGCGTGACACTGCAGTGCCACTCCTAGATGGGCCCGGTGTTTGTGTCGGCCACTAGGGTCGCTAATCTTACTCACACAGCTACCTCATTGCGCCTCTTTTTTTCTTTGCGTCATGTGCTGTTTGGGGAGGGTTTTTTGGAAGGGCCATCCTGCGTGACACTGCAGTGCCACTCCTAGATGGGCCCGGTGTTTGTGTCGGCCACTAGGGTCGCTAATCTTACTCACACAGCTACCTCATTGCGCCTCTTTTTTTCTTTGCGTCATGTGCTGTTTGGGGAGGGTTTTTTGGAAGGGACATCCTGCGTGACACTGCAGTGCCACTCCTAGATGGGCCCGGTGTTTGTGTCGGCCACTAGGGTCGCTAATCTTACTCACACAGCTACCTCATTGCGCCTCTTTTTTTCTTTGCGTCATGTGCTGTTTGGGGAGGGTTTTTTGGAAGGGCCATCCTGCGTGACACTGCAGTGCCACTCCTAGATGGGCCCGGTGTTTGTGTCGGCCACTAGGGTCGCTAATCTTACTCACACAGCTACCTCATTGCGCCTCTTTTTTTCTTTGCGTCATGTGCTGTTTGGGGAGGGTTTTTTGGAAGGGACATCCTGCGTGACACTGCAGTGCCACTCCTAGATGGGCCCGGTGTTTGTGTCGGCCACTAGGGTCGCTTATCTTACTCACACAGCGACCTCGGTGCAAATTTTAGGACTAAAAATAATATTGTGAGGTGTGAGGTATTCAGAATAGACTGAAAATGAGTGTAAATTATGGTTTTTGAGGTTAATAATACTTTGGGATCAAAATGACCCCCAAATTCTATGATTTAAGCTGTTTTTTAGTGTTTTTGGAAAAAAACACCCGAATCCAAAACACACCCGAATCCGACAAAAAAAATTCGGTGAGGTTTTGCCAAAACGCGTTCGAACCCAAAACACGGCCGCGGAACCGAACCCAAAACCAAAACACAAAACCCGAAAAATTTCAGGCGCTCATCTCTAGTAGTAACATGTATTTTGCAGAACAGGTTGTAACCAAAAGTCTATGTATTGCGGTAATGGCTGGCACAAAGAGACACAAGAAGAAGTAATGGGCTTACCAGGTGGTCTAAAGAGTTTTATGCACCTTAGGCAACACATAGGTTATTAGAACAAATAATTATGTCCAAAAATAGGAAGTGGATTCATCAATGAATGACTGTATCAATTTCTTTATTGTATACATAGGTTGAATCATAGTTTAGAATCTTATAGCTAGCCGTATCAGAGAGCTATGTCTTAATCTCAAATACATAATACCGCCACCCTTATCTGAATGGCGAGATGTGTTAAACCTTGGGGAGTGATAAAGTGGAGAGAGATAAAGTACCAGCCAATCAGCTCCTAACTGTCATGTTACAGGCTGTTTTTCAAAAATGACAGGAACTGATTAGTTGGTATTTTATCTCTCTCCACTTTATCACTCTCCAATGATAAGTACATCTGCCTCTCAGCATTATGTCTCAATGGATTAACAGCTAGGTTTTCGTCCCTGGAAAGGTTTGATTGCTCATAAAAGATAATGTCACTCTTTACAAGTCTAATAAATGTTTCTATAGAAGGATTCAAACCAGCGGGATCAAAAGAGCTGTAAATTTCATATCAATCTGGAATACTTGTGATGGTTTAGCAAAATGATCGTTACGTTTTAATTAACGATAAAACTGGTATAACTCAACTTTAAAATCAAATATATGTTTCAAAAAAGTTCTCACAAATGGAGACTCTTACACAAAACAGACATATCAGGAGAAGTAGGTGTATAAGCAGATACTGTACATTGAAAATACTTCTTCTTGTCCCTTTGTCCCTGGTTTCTGATGTTTGTTGGATCTGGTCCCTCTCCTTCTACTGGGCCTTTTCCTTGTTGACCTTTGTACTTTGACACTACGTTTTGAAACATCCTGTGACTGAGACTGATCAGAATTACTAGCCGAGGTAGAGTATGTGTATCAACCTCAGAGGAAGTTCTGCCAAATCTCTCAAAACTCCTCCTCCTTGGTCTGCTATTATAGCTATAAGCAAACTCGAAGTCACTTCACTGAATACAACTGTACACTCTCAACTCCTTATTTATCCTTAACTCTCTAGTACTTATTTTTTTTAAAAGCCAGTATATTAAAATTATAAAATTATATAAAAATTCAGTATAAAACTGGCTAATATTTTTATTAATCTTTGACAACCAATCAGTCAATAGAAGTATTGTATCTAATTTCAAGACATCCAAGCCTGTGCTTCCACAAGCAGCAATCTCCTTATCAAGCAGCTCGATAGTGATGTTCACTTGTTCAATCACCAAAATTATTAATTGGAAAGAACAGTCATTAAGGATCTGACACCATTGTTTTCAGAATTTAGCATTAGATCTGCCCATGGGAGGCTGATTCCTAATTTGAAACCCTCTGGGTATGATTTTTTCTTTATAGTACTCATTGGGCACCGAGGGTCATGCTCCTGAGGAATGTGCTGGCAATGCACCAAAACGTATTGTCTTGTATAGTCACTTTACTTTTAAATGCAATAGATATTTTGTCAGGATAAAGATATGTTTTCACCTGTGGATGTGCTGGCTTTTGTGTCTTTTTTGGCTATACATCATTAAATGGATATATGATTCCAAACTTTTAACTTTAGATAAGCGGTTCTCTAAATTTGTGTACTTCATCAACATTAATGAAATAATCAGTGTATATTGCTCAAATCAATATATAAAATGAAATATATTAGCTACACACATTTACAAATGTGCAGTATAAGCCAGTCACCAATTCACAGAGCTTCCAGTAAGTGATTTCCTAGCTCTAACTTTCTGTATTTTCCTTGTCTGGATAAACCTTCCCTTTTAAAAACATGCTTCATTCTGTAAATAGTTTTGAGCAACTTCCATTCTGTGTATCATTGGTGGCTTAGGCAGTAAGGGAGTGCTAATCCCTGTAGTGCCATGTTGGAGGCTCTATATTACTGAGAGCCTCCAACATGGCACTTTATATATATATATATATATATATATATATCCTAGTAGATCCTGCACTCTCATCTCATCGAATCCAATGTAGCGGGTGCTCCCAATAGACCATGACGATCCACTTGAAATAGTAGGGTTTCCACAGTGTGGAGAGTGCACTCACGCAGAAAGACAAATCCATCCAAAAATAAAATGTAGAATTTTATTGGTCATCACATAGCCTTAGTGTCGACGTTTCGGTTCATAAATGAACCTTTCTCAAGACCGGCAATATAGAATATTCAAATCAACATCGAATAAAAAAAGGCTGTTATAGTATCTAAAACAAGAACAAAAAAGGCACACTTGAGAACTCAGCCTCCCAGGCCATATAGCAATCATATCTCAATCGATTATTTATATAAGACAGTGCACCAGTGTATATATACCCACACCACTGCTCATCGCCCACTCTATATAAAAAGAATCCAAAAATAGTGCAATAATAGACTACATAGCATGCAGCACCTCAGTGCCACCATAAATCCCCTCCGTATAGTCCCACTTACCTGACATCACTTCCTCCATAGTATATATGGACAGAAGATCGCAGGTGCAGATTCCTCAATATATCAAGTCATGTATTCAAAGGACATACAAATCTATAAGCATAATATTAACAATAATCAACTCAGGTCGAAGTCCAATGGACAATCCAAACCACATCATTACTATGCCAGTCAGAGAACTTTAATGAAACATACCTGATATAGCAGCTGCTGTAACTTAGATGCAGCTACAGGGGCTCAGGAACACCGAAGAGGCTAAACGGTTAATACATAAAAATCGTCAGCCAAATATCAGAAGTAACAGTCCTAATACGTACACATAAATTCAACCATGCTCCACTTACTGGTGTCCTGAGATCCCAATCGTCCCTGAGCTGCATAACTAATACCTGCAGCTGATGGGCTATTTAAACTCACCGGACCGGAAATGGCCGGAAATGACAAGTGCAACCACATCCGCGGTCCCCAACCACTTGCGGCCCCCAGACACAGGTCCCCAGCACAGCGCACACTCACACCGACACAGACTGACACTGCACACCATCGGCGGACCACCCCAGCATCCGCCACACAAAACCGGGGCATCGATATTACCCAGCCACCTGGCGGAGCGCCGTGCGTTCCAACTCACCGGAAACGCTGCGTTCCACCCGGCCGGGAAGTCGTAGGAGCACTGGCCGCAAAGCGGGGCATCGATATTACCCAGCCCCCGGGCGGAGCGCCATGCATTCCAACTCACCGGAAACGCTGCGTTCCACCCGGCCGGAAGTCGTAGGAGCACTGGCCGCATCACCGCAATCTGAGAACACGGAAAGAGATATACACTGTGTCATTAGGCGATCACAGACACAGTGGATAACGGGATGTGGCCAAATATAACATATCTTAGGAAATAACCAACATAGACACCTCCACACTAGGGGTATAGGCTAACTGGTAATTTCCCCCGGAAACATATTCTAACAACCAAAAAAATACCTCTCATGGTTAACAATACGAATGTTAAAGGTGACAGGTATGAGTGGAGAGGGACAATCAAAGGGGATAATATATTTTTACATTTTGATATACAAAGCATGCTAGGGCTGGAGCTACAACTGCGTGGGTGGGTATAAATATATTCAAGTGCGCTTACGCACCTGGGTCCAAATTGCCAACACATATAGATACCTAAATAAGGACTAAACATTATACACCACTTAGCGTGTGATACTGGCCACTTGCGTAACCCGTATCCTGCACTGGGGTTTAACTCAATGCCTTCATCACCCATACCTCATATTGGGGTGATGGTCTGATTGCTTAGGCCTGGGAGTAGGGTCACCTCATCGCGTGCCATACAGTAAGGACAGTAGCAGTTATACCCATAGGGCAACAGAACAATGGAACTCGTGATTTCATTTTAGAACAAGATATTATTAAACCAAACCCCAAAATTTAGTTTATACAGCACATACGCTGTTGGAAAATCAAACCTCATATTCCTAATGTCTACTAATAATCCAGATATACTGTAACCACATCAATATCCTATTACAAGAAAACATTAAATGGGTTGGATTCATTCAACCCCCTAGGGGCTACCGTGTCCAGTTGGTAGATCCAATAACTTTCTCGTCTTTTCAACAAAAGGGCCCGATCCCCTCCAGTTGAACATGGGGGTATCCAATCTATTAATTTACATTTCAAGCTAGCGACTTGATGGTGTGCTGCCAAAAAGTGCCTTGCTACTGGTTTATCGGTTTTTCCTGTATTCAAAGCAGTGTGTATAGAGGATCTATGATTCGCCATTCTATCACGGAATGGTCGTGTGGTGAGGCCCACATAACAGAGTCCACAGGGACATTTGAGAATATATATCACATGGTCCAACCTGCAATGCAGGTGGTATCTGATTTTAATGGTCTTGCCAGTATGGGGATGAAAGAATACAGGACCAGTTATCATCGACCTGCATGTAGTACAGGCACCGCAAGAATAACTGCCTGGTTTAGATTGCATGACTTGAATAGTGGACATTCCATTTGTAGGAAACATCGTGGGACGCATAAGAAGTTGTTTAAGGTTGGCACCTCGGCGATATGCTACCATGGGTTCTTTCATCCCAGAAAAAGGTAAACTGGTATCAGTGGCCACAATATATATATATATATATATATATATATATATATGTGTGTGTGTACTGTGTTTCTAGTTATATTAATTTACATGTTTAGTCAAAATGCATCAGGAGGTGGTGGTTCTTGTCCTCATCCATGTGCATATGTACTAAGAAATTGCTCCTTCCAATGTGGTTTGACAGATTCCTGTTTGCTCATCATACTTTGATGTACAGCTAAGCCCTCATTACATTTTCTTTTTGTATATCTATTATTTATGATGGTTTTTTTTTTTTAATTCACCCAGATAAGCTGAGCTTTCTAATCTTTTAGGCATGCATTCATTATCTAAATGAAGAATGACCATTAGGAGGTGGAATTCATTATTCCTTGACTACTGTAGTATGTTCTGAACCACTTGAGGATAAATAGCAACCTCTATTTTAGGAGTGGTTTCCATGTATATTATCATTTGGATATATTTTATAGAGAATATCTATGTTTCATATATTAGCATGAACCAGGGATGGACTGGCATTTAGGTGACCTGCAGTGTATGTGCCCAAGAAAAGGGGGCATGGTCACAGCTCATGGGGGTGTGGCCTCGTGGCATCCACCCACATCTCTGTATGCTGGATGGCTGAGCAGAGTGCCGGGAGGCTGTGCTGCTCGACCAGCCCCTCTATCTGTGTGGCCGGATTGGACCATCCGCCCATCAGCCCTTCTGGCATCATATATATAAGGCGAGTAGTTGGTCACTCCACTCAGCAGGTACATCAATTTAGGTTGCCAGAGAAGTAAATAGTATATGGTATAAAGATGCACAGCACTCCAACGTTTCTAGGAAAATATCAATTAGTTTAATGCATATCCAATGATAACAGCAATGTTTCAGGCATAGTTATCAAATGCAGCAAACAGTAGCCTGGTGCTAAGCCTTCACTAAATTCTAAGGGGGGTATTCAGTAAGCAACGGGGATTGCCCTGTTACTATTAGCTGTAAAAAATCCACTGGAAAATCTATTCAATTAAATGGGCTTTCTTTTTCCCATGCAACAAAAAAAAAAAATCAGGATTCAGGCTCGGAAACGCACTATGTAAAATGTATATAGGCACTGCGCTGCAAATAGCGGTTCTGAATGAGCAGCTCTGATTAAAGAATATGGTACAGATAGTAATATGAACAACAGAGCGCTTAATAACAATGTCTATGTGTTCAGCACATGAAACACCAGTGACAACCAGTGACAGCCAGAACAGCACCCGTAACACAGCACAGGTACACCACAGTGACGGCAGCAGCACCCCTACAGAGCACACTCTGACCCCATCCGATGCCACCACCCACAGAGAGACAGAGGTCTGTCTCCATCACTCTCCAAGTCCGGAGTGAAAATGGCGACGATGCACAGTTGTTTATATGGAATACAAATCTTGTATCTCCTGTAATTTGTCCACCAAGGCTGAACCTTGTTTGCATATGAATTGACTAGTGACTCATCATGAATGAGAAAATTCCCTCCCCTAGACTAGTCTGTGCACACCCCCAAACTACATAGTACATAGCTGATTGCAGACACAAGAGAGCTCTCTGTTCATTTTCCCCTGGGTTCTGAGCGAGATGGAGTGTTGGTAATATTTTGCTTCTGCTAGCTGGAGTTGAGACACAGCTGAAGATGGAGGAACTGGAGCGATTATAAAGTGCATTGAGGGAGATGGTGATGTATTTGCTGGCTGTGGCTGTATTTTGAATTAGATTGTAATAAATGCTTACTGTATAAATTGTAACCATGTAACTATATATATATACTGTACATTGTGATATATTGAATATATATCCTTTTAATAACAAATATATACATCAATGAGCTTTGGAACTCAGATAATGTGTGCGTGTATTGTTTTCTCTTAAAGGGTGTAGTGTTTTGCGACATACAGCGCACTTTTGTCATATATGGTAATAAGATGCACCTGGCGTCCGCAGTATATATTATATTTAGCATTTTAAATATTTGTTAGAAAGCAATTTGGCATTTACAGATGAGGGCTTGATGATGCACTGTACATTACAAACGCAATGCTGTGGTTGATCAGCTAACGGTGGATGCATCGTGACGCTGACAAATCACATCCATGTGTTCTGTTGTGTTATTAGTAAGGCGCTGATATGAAATTCAAGGGACAGTGTGTTTCTCACAATATTTAAAATGCTAAAACGTATTTTTATTGTTGCAAAACAAAGTTCAAATAAGTCATATTATGTTTGATTCAGATTGGATTTTTATCTGTTAAGTAGATTTAAAAGTACATTTAAAAATTGCTGCATATCCATGATATGGCTTTGTTAGCATGCTGAGAAATTTTGTATATTTTTAAACTCAGGTCTAAAGTAACATTGGTGCCTGTAGAGTGTGATTTCTTTGTGCCAAGGGAGCCGCATGGTCTGTCCTCCATTTTGGACTAGCCACATGGTGTGTCCACCATCTTGTGTAAACCTCATGGATGTTGAAGGGGGAGGAGCAGTGGCCATTTTAGGAAGGTCACTTTCTAAATAGCTGATTTTCAGTCTTTTTAGAACAATCAGTTTCCCTTGTCACAAAGTTTCCATATATCTACATTCAAAGCACCATTTATGAGTTACCAATGAATTTATTTAACCCATGCCATAGTCAATTACAAATAGTTTCAATTGGGCCTAGTGAGAGTAAATGGTGAGATAAGTGAATGTTTTTTTTTCCCTTCTTGTCTGTGTGTAATAACCTTACATCAAGTGGGGGGTTACACACAGATAGAAAAAGAAAAAAAAAGAGTTTTTTTCTCTTCTTTCTTTTCTTCCAAGACTTGTGGAGTATAGGCACTGAAATGCAAATTAACCTGTGTAACTACTTTTTTTTAGTAGTGAAAAGCAAATATCTTTGATATGCAAATTATAGGCAGTAAAGAGGTGAGGTGTCTCATAGGAGGCCAGTAAATGATAGATATATATATATATTATTATTATTATTATTATTATTATTATTATTATTATTATTATAATTATGTGTATATTTATATCAGTGTATGATCTGCAAGATAGCTATCCAATCTGAATCATAGCATTTAAATCATAGGTTATTGCAGTCATTATAGATCTGTGTGAAATTGGATACATTTGTTTGCTATATAGATAAATTTGAAATAAGTGTATTAAGGGAGTAATTATAAAGACATGAAACGCAGTTCTGGCCTAGTCGTTAAAGGTTTATACAGAAAAACTGGGTGTTGTGTTAAGTGAGCGATTATAGTTAGTATTGCTCACATTTATAGAGACTGTGTGGTTTGTTTAATTGCAGACGCACTTTTTGTACACGTGGTACAGACAAAGTACAGGGTCGCACACGCGGCGTAAAAGGCATGCACGGTTGCATGTTTACGCAAGGTTGCATAGGATTGCGGGTGCAAAGTACAAATCACACAATAGATGTTCAATTAAAGGTGGGATAGTATACATTTAATACAATAGCACATAACTATCTGATTTCAAAAGCAGATTAGTGTAAGACTTTGTTTAAACGGTAATGCCTTTGGGTTAAAACCATCAACCTAGGGGAGTGGAAATTTTCTGTACAGAAAAGAAAAACAAGGTGTATTTGAGTGAGTGAAAGTGGAATGAGAGGATTTGAACCCCGGAAATTCGGGTCCCGTGGTACACCAAGTAAGTGGAGGCTTGGTGGCGTGAGGCGGCTGACTTACGTTAATATAGATAGAGATAATGGGGGTAATTCCAAGTTGATCGCAGCAGGACATTTTTTAGCAGTTGGGCAAAACCATGTGCACTGCAGGGGAGGCAGATATAACATGTGCAGAAAGAGTTAGATTTGGGCCGGTTATTTTATTTCTGTGCAGGGTAAATACTGGCTGCTTTATTTTTACACTGCAAATTAGATTGCAGATTGAACACACCACACCCAATTCTAACTCTCTCTGCAAATGTTATATCTGCCTCCCCTGCAGTGCACATGGTTTTGCCCAACTGCTAACAGATTTTCTGCTGCGATCAACTTGAAATTACCCCCAATATGCAAATCGTGAGGAGATTTGTAGAGGAGCGTGATATAGAATTGTGCATTGTGCAGAAGTAATTGAAGTTTAAAGGTTTTGTATTACGCTCCGGCTGAGGATCGCAGCTTGTATATTCGATTCCAGTGGTCGTAGGGCGGATAGGTAACAAGTACCTATACACTATGCGAATGGACCGCATGTTTGTGGGTGCGATACATAGCGCAACTTGATACCCCTTTACGAGCTTTTGCGTAAAATCACGGTATCACTAGCGCTGTGTAGAGCATACGCAAGTGTGATTTGTGTAAGTCAAAAAGGGAAGTTTTCGCTGGTCTCTCTCAGGAAAATCTTGATATTCACTGGAAAAGGTAAGTTACTCCTAAAACTTCCAGTGAATAGAAGCCAGTTAAGGCCTCACTGGGTACGCGGTGGTCACTATTGGAGTAAGTCGTGGTACGTCAGCGGAGAAGGAGCGAGTGAAAGCGTTAGGTGTCTTTCACCATCTATTGTGTTGTGCATTTGGGGATTGCATTTATAGGCAAAAAGTCCACAATGGGATCCAATTGCACAAGCAGTGGGCGTTTGGTAGCTAGGGTTCAGGCTGAAGAGTTGGGATCGAGAAGGTCAGAATTGCGGCCGAGAGGGTCAGCGAGGTTTATTATGTGTGAGAAATATGGTTCACACACGGAGGCTTTTTGCAATGAATGGGTACGTATGACTGCTAATGATAGGGCATCATTCCCTGGGGTTGGTGAGTTTGATCCTAAGGTATTGCAGGTGGTATGTCTAACCAAAGTCATATAAGACAAGAATGGAAATATAAGAACTGTTTGAACTTGTAGCAACAATAAACAAGTAGGAAGAAAAAGAGAAAGCAAGTACACCGCCATATGTAGATGTGGAAGCAGTTACGGTCCGCATACAAACTATAGAAAATAATAAAAATATGAAAAATATGACTGTAACCTATATATGTACTAATGAATGTTGAAGTTTTATTTAGGAGGAGAAGGCAACCTGATTGGTTGCAGCCATTTCTCATGCACTCAGAGGAGTATCCAACCAGTCAAAGAAGAGCAGTATCCTGCGGGGGAAGTGGCTGAGACCAGTGGAACTGGTAAGTATGGTATCATTCATGTACATATACAGGTTGAGTATCCCTTATCCAAAATGCTTGGGACCAGAGGTATTTTGGATATCGGATTTTTCCGTAGTTTGGAATAATTGCATACCATAATGAGATATCATGGTGATGGGACCTAAATCTAAGCACAGAATGCATTTATGTTTCATATACTCCTTATACACACAGCCTGAAGGTAATTTTAGCCAATATTTTTTATAACTTTGTGCATTAAACAAAGTGTGTCTACATTCACACAATTAATTTATGTTTCATATACACCTTATACACACAGCCTTGGGGTCATTTAATACAATATTTTTAATAACTTTGTGTATTAAACAAAGTTTGTGTACATTGAAACATCAAAAAACAAAGATTTCACTATCTCACTCTTACTCAAAAAAGTCCGTATTTCGGAATATTCCGTATTTTGGAATATTTGGATATGTGATACTCAACCTGTATAATAAAACCCCAAAATAAAATAAAAATCAAGAAAGTAATGTCAGAAATGGAGAAAAACCTGTCCGCACATTAGTATTTGCCAGTAGGAAAGCGGAACAGAGACAGGATAACCCCCGGGTATTTCTTTTAGTTACCATATAAGAAGTATTCATTCCTAATAATGCCCCTAGTCAAGATGAGCTCGGAAATGCTTGTTGGACCATGTACAGACCCTTAATATGGGGTGAGAAGGATTGAATGAATACTTCACATGACCTAGAAGCTTGTTAAAACATTTTTTTTGTCTTTTGCAGTAATAGAAAACTCTCCGTCTGGATAAGATCACTGGTAAACACTAATTCGGCAAATGGGAGGTGGCTGTCTCTGTGCTAATGGACGGGCTCAATAAGGCATTGAGGGTCAGGGTGCAGACTTCTTTGCCAAATTGGAAAGGGGTCACAGTAGCTAATCTTAGAGAGTGCGCTATTGAACATCACAACAATATTGCTAGGCGCAGAGAACAACAGGACGAGAGGTTGAGGACGGTAAGTATGCAGGCACATACAGGAAAGACCTATCAGTCCAAACCCCAGATCCCAAATAGTAAGTCAAGGTCAATAATATGTTACACTTGTAGGTAGGAAGGGCATTTTGCCAGAGATTGCAGGAGTAGTAGGACACATAGTCAATATAGACCCCCTAGACAGAAAACACAAGCCACATTATTAAACACATAGACGGGACCAAGGGACATATAGTAAGGAATCACAAGCCATATAGAAAACACAGATTCGGCTAATGGGAAGAACAAAATAAATGCAACATTACCCTTTGACAAAACTTGCTGGAGTTAAGATGGGGCCTCTAAACTTTTGCTTCTTTTTCCTAGCAGAAATGGCCCCTGATTAACTTAACAGGAGCTTTGTTAGATATGATATACATATAATGTGCTCCTGCTCAGGAAGTACAAAGTATGTTAGACACCCACGAAGACTAATGTTACATTTCACTGTTCTAGATTCATGTCCATCACAGGTAGAGGAAATTATCTCACATATGAACTTAGGATGGACAGGACACTGGATTGATGGCTGGGATAGTCCCAATAGCGATACAACAAACACAGAATTTTTTTAAGGGGATAGACCAAGTAGAGAATCACTTCCCCGTAGTGCCCAATCCAGTTGTAATTTTAATAAAATCTTCTCCACCTCTACAAACTCATCTGTCACCAACCTTTATTCTGTTTCTCCACAGTTTCCTCTTCATCTTTTGCTTTCACACAGAGTGGTACAATACATGGACACGATTACAGTTCTTCAAACACTACATGCCTAAATGGTCCCTCAGAGTTCTGCCCAAACCTAGTATATCTCACCAGCACGATAACACCAGTATTACTGCAGTGTGCCTTGTCATGCACAAAGGGTGGAGGAAGAATGAGAATACTGGTGAAGGGAAATTTTTTATAGACACTGATATGCCTGTTGGTGAATGGCAAAGTTGACATTTTCTTTTTCATTTTCACCTTCTTTCTCTCCTCTAGATATGTTTTTTTTCTTTTTTTTTTAGTTATGGTCATGGTACTCTACATTGCAAACACACAACAGTTAAATTAAGATACAAAATTGTGTTCCCTACAGGAAAAGGAGTTCTGGAAGTCGAAGAGGTATGGTTAGGAGTCCCCAGGACTCTGGAGAGATGGACAAGGTAAGCCAGTGGCCTCCAGAGCATATCTCCCAAGCCTAGCTGAGGTGGCATATGGTTTGACTCACCTGGGGTAAGGAAGGTATGTGCAAGCTGGTAAGAGCCTACTGGAGTGCGCCAGGGTTTTCTTCTCATGCAGGTAAGAAAGCAATGACCTGTCTTACTTGCTTGAGGAAGAATATTGGTAAGGCAATACCAACAGAGCCATCCCATATCCCTCCTGCAGACAGACCTTTTCAGGTAATACAAATCGACTTCGTACAGTTAACACCCTTTAGGAATTATTGTTATGTATTGGTGTGCACTGATGTTTTCTCAAACTGGGTAGAGGCATTTCCTGCCGCCACGGATGCTGCTGTGTTTACCACAAAAAAAAAATTGCACAGAAATTTGTGTGTAGATAATGGTACCCCTAGAAGTAGGAGCAAAGCTTGAAATTGGACTATTGTGATCATAGATACTGCCACTAGTATTATGTAGCATCGGAACCACTCCCAGATCTTCACTTAACAAATCACCCTCTTCAAAATTTTTGTTTTGGTTTTGTGTCTTTTTGTTTTTGGAAGACAACCTCATGTCATGATTGATCCGCACAATGATCAGAAATACACCAATGAGGTGACAGTATAGTACCTTATCGAGATGAGCCAGCATTTGAGAACTTGACAAAAGAACTTGAAACTGTTGATTCCTGGCATGCCAAATACTAACTGTCTTGATTATGAACCAAGAGACTGTGTGATTGTTCTTACGCTCAGGTTGCCTAATAGACAGGTGGGAAGGACCATACCAAGTTTTGATGACCGCACTATCCCAGTTAAAGTAGCCGAGAGATAGACTTGGGTCCACGATTCCCATTGCAGGAAAGTCGGTAGTCCGGTAGGAACTCGTAAATGGAGTGAGATCGCAAAAGTATCACCAGAGAGTCTGTTCCGTGAGGACTGAGAGGCGGCACTGTTGAACACTACCTGAGCATGCTAAAGGATCACAGAAAGACCAGTCGTTGTAATTGATTTGCTATGAACAAGAGTTGTTTTGTTCTATTTCTCTTTTCTCTCTTTCCCGCTGACAAACATCTTTATTTCAGGTCATTCTATTTTTGCGAGTTTTTTCATGAGGAGTCGAGTCTGGGACTGGAACTGGTTCTGGAGGAAGCAGTGATTTCCTTATAGGATCCCAGGATTAGCCGATCAGTTTGTTAAAGCCAGAGAAAATCAAAGGTCTAGTAGTTACGGAGTTCGGAGGTAACGTGATAGGCTATTGTCTGAGGAATACTGTATTTTGTAGTTATTGTGACCCCATATTTGAAGATGAGAGCATCCATAGATGTCAGTCTAGCAATAAGGTGACAGACATCCCTTGAGTGATTACCACTCACTAGTGGGTAAAGGTCTTAAACCAAACGGAATGTTGGATGTGCTCACAGGTACCTCTAAGACGAAAAGATGCAGGATTAGAGCCATATTTTTTTTTTAGAGTTAGCTGAGGTACTTGAATTACACGGAAGGGGGAGGGGACTGGTGGACAAAGAGTATAATATAACTAGACCCCTTAGTCTTTAGATCCACCAGTACCATAGATAAATCCTTGGTATGTTTAAACCTCACCAATTTCAGGAAATTGGGAGGTAATCAGGAACAATCAGACAATGGCTATTCACACATAGCAAATAAAGAGCTCACTAATATGTGTGAATGAAAGGTTTATGAGTGGCTCTCCCCGAACTCTGAAGGTTTATGTTATTTAGGAAGGACACTAATTATAACCCTTGTTCAATGATGAAACAGACCTAGAATACGTTCCAGAAATGGAAACAATGTTCAGAAAATGATAGGAATATGTAAATCATGAAAATTTTATATGTCACTTTCACGATTTGTTTGTGTTTTCTTCATCTACCCAGCAGAACCTCAATGGAATCCGAACATCAGTGTACAAAGACGTAGGTACATGTATGAGAGAAAACACACAGATGGAGTGCACTGTCAATGGCAGCCTGTACTGGGAAGGTCAGTTCCCTTGGTAATTTGGGAAAAAAAGAAAAGATGGGTACTGGCGCCGGCTGAAATTGAATGTGAGATGAACGACTCAATAGATAAAATTTAAAAGGTTATATTTAATAAACATTCATCAAAGAGAGGTTATCCTACCCCTCAAAAATAAAACACAAGCAATTGCTAAACAATAAGAAATGCACTTTGTAGGATCCCACAGGGTTAACCCTTTTAGGGGTGATGTCCACAATTCCTGGCTAGGACGCTGTTCCACATTTGCCCACAAGTTCAATTAGGTATAAGGTAATTTACCAGACTGGATTCCAGATAAGTCCCCTAGGTCTCTCTTGCAGTTAAGAACCAAATTGCGGAAGGGGGTGAGTCCAAGTCAAATGAAGAACTTGTGTCGGAATTTCATCCTAGTGGAAGCTGATAGGTCCAAAGTTTGCCATGAGGTGGATGAGGGTGCTGATACTTGTGATCCTACAAGTTAAATCTAAACGCGTTTCGCTGGTCTGATGGGTGCCAGCTTCCTCAGGAGCATGGTAAATTACCTTATACCTAATTGAACTTGTGGGCAAATGTGGAACAGCGTCCTAGCCAGGAATTGTGGACATCACCCCTAAAAGGGTTAAATCTGTGGGATCCTACAAAGTGCATTTCTTATTGTTTAGCAATTGCTTGTGTTTTATTTCTGAGGGGTAGGATAACCTCTCTTTGATGAATGTTGATTAAATATAACCTTTTAAATTTGATCTATTGAGTCGTTCATCTCACATTCAATTTCAGCCGGCGCCCGTAGGTACATGTATGGTTGAAATGTTCGTCCAAATCAGACATTATAGGTAGTGATGAGCGGGTTCGGTTCCTCGGAAACCGAACCCCCCCGAACTTCACCCATTTTACACGGTTCCGAGGCATACTCGGATTCTCCCGTATGGCTCGGTTAATCCGAGCGCGCCCGAACGTCATCATCCCGCTGTCGGATTCTCGCGAGATTCAGATTCTATATAAGGAGCCGCGCGTCGCCGCCATTTTCACTCGTGCATTGGAAATGTTAGGGAGAGGACGTGGCTGGCATCCTCTCTGTTTGTGCTTATTGCTTAATTGTGGGGACTGGGGAGCAGCTGTATTATATAGGAGGAGTACAGTGCAGAGTTTTGCTGATCAGTGACCACCAGTTTTATCCGTTCTCTGCCTGAAAAACGCTCCATATCTGTGCTCAGTGTGCTGCATATATCTGTGCTCACACTGCTTTATTGTGGGGACTGGGGACCAGCAGTATTATATAGGAGGAGTACAGTGCAGAGTTTTGCTGACCAGTGACCACCAGTATACGTTGTCTGCCTGAAAAACGCTCCATATCTGTGCTCAGTGTGCTGCATATATCTGTGCTCACACTGCTTTATTGTGGGTACTGGGGACCACCGGTATGTTATATAGAAGGAGTACAGTGCAGAGTTTTGCTGACCAGTGACCACCAGTATATATAGCAGTACGGTACGGAAGGACACTGCTCTACCTACCTCTGTGTCGTCAAGTATACTATCCATCTAGATTCTATACCTGTGGTGCATTTTAGTTTTGCAGTTTGCTGACAGTGACCACCAGTATATATAGCAGTACGTTACGGAAGGCCACTGCTCTACCTACCTCTGTGTCGTCAAGTATACTATCCATCTAGATTCAATACCTGTGGTGCATTTTAGTTTTGCAGTTTGCTGACAGTGACCACCAGTATATATAGCAGTACGGTACGGAAGGCCACTGCTCTACCTACCTCTGTGTCGTCAAGTATACTATCCATCTAGATTCTATACCTGTGGTCCATTTTAGTTTTGCAGTTTGCTGACAGTGACCACCAGTATATATAGCAGTACGGTATGGAAGGCCATTGCTCTACCTACCTCTGTGTCGTCAAGTATACTATCCATCTAGATTCTATACCTGTGGTGCATTTTAGTCTTGCAGTTTGCTGACAGTGACCACCAGTATATATAGCAGTACGGTACGGAAGGCCACTGCTCTACCTACCTCTGTGTCGTCAAGTATACTATCCATCTAGATTCTATACCTGTGGTGCATTTTAGTTTTGCAGTTTGCTGACAGTGACCACCAGTATATATAGCAGTACGGTACGGAAGGCCACTGCTCTACCTACCTCTGTGTCGTCAAGTATACTATCCATGCATACCTGTGGTGCATTTCAGTTGTGCGCAGTATATATAGTAGTAGGCCATTGCTATTGATACTGGCATATAATTCCACACATTAAAAAATGGAGAACAAAAATGTGGAGGTTAAAATACGGAAAGATCAAGATCCACTTCCACCTCGTGCTGAAGCTGCTGCCACTAGTCATGGCCGAGAAAATGAAATGCCATCAACGTCGTCTTCCAAGGCCGATGCCCAATGTCATAGTAGAGAGCATGTAAAATCCAAAAAACAAAAGTTCAGTAAAATGACACAAAAATCAAAATTGAAAGCATCTGATGAGAAGCGTAAACTTGCCAATATGCCATTTACGACACGGAGTGGCAAGGAACGGCTGAGGCCCTGGCCTATGTTCATGGCTAGTGGTTCAGCTTCACATGAGGATGGAAGCACTCATCCTCTCGCTAGAAAACTGCAGTGCCACTCCTAGATGGGACAGGTGTTTGTGTCGGCCACTTGGGTCGCTTAGCTTAGTCACACAGCTACCTCATTGCGCCTCTTTTTTTCTTTGCATCATGTGCTGTTTGGGGACTATTTTTTTGAAGTGCCATCTTGTCTGACACTGCAGTGTCACTCCTAGATGGGCCAGGTGTTTGTGTCGGCCACTTGGGTCGCTTAGCTTAGTCACACAGCTACCTCATTGCGCCTCTTTTTTTCTCTGCATCATGTGCTGTTTGGGGACTATTTTTTTTAAGTGCCATCCTGCCTGACACTGCAGTGCCACTCCTAGATGGGCCAGGTGTTTGTGTCGGCCACTTGTGTCGCTTAGCTTAGCCATCCAGCGACCTCGGTGCAAATTTTAGGACTAAAAATAATATTGTGAGGTGTGAGGTATTCAGAATAGACTGAAAATGAGTGTAAATTATGGTTATTGAGGTTAATAATACTATGGGATCAAAATGACCCCCAAAGTCTATGATTTAAGCTGTTTTTGAGGGTTTTTTGTAAAAAAACACCCGAATCCAAAACACACCCGAATCCGACAAAAAATTTTCAGGGAGGTTTTGGCAAAACGCGTCCGAATCCAAAACACGGCCGCGGAACCTAATCCAAAACCAAAACACAAAACCCGAAAAATTTCCGGTGCATATCTCTAATTATAGGCCAAAGCACTGTCCCAGCATACTCTATAGGTTGAATGTTGTCCCACACCCAACCAGTGGTCCCGTGACCGCCGAGTGCAAATGTCTGATTTGCGAAATGAATACATACTTGTGTCTAGGTCACCGATTATTGTCTGAAATATTTTTTTTATGTTAATAATTTATGGCAGTTACTGTTTACTGCCAAATGGTGGACTGTCGAAGTCAAAAATATTACATAGAGAGAACATACAGACTCCACACATTATGAGTCGCTAAGCTTGCAAATATGTGCAGCGAGCACCGCAATATATGGTAACATATGCATTTACACAGACATGCCACAGAGATAGATTCGACACATATTTCATACAGCACATAATTATAACATATCAAGCGCCAGACATCATAATGTTTTAAGTGTATTTAATGGAGTAACGTCATGTATGTGTATTATTGGAACGAAGCAAGATGGACATGTTGTATTTGGTATTAAAGCAACCAGATTAATGTGTATATCAATTTGATGCCTGTTATTAAGGTGTAGCTCATTGAAACAAGTAGATATGATTAAATGTATGAAAGCTAAAGTCACTCTTATTAGAACAATAGATTTCCTGGAAGACAGCATGCCTGACCAGTGGCTATCTCCTGAAATGTGTCCACCAAGGCTGAACCTTGTTTGCATATGAATTGACCAGTGACTCATCATGAATGAGAAAGTTCCCTCCCCTAGACTAGTCTGTGCACTCCCCCAAACTACATAGTACATAGCTGATTGCAGACACAAGAGAGCTCTCTGTTCATTTTCCCCTGGGTCCTGAGCGAGATGGAGTGTTGATAATATTTTGCTTCTGTTAGCTGGAGTTGAGACACAGCTGAAGATGGAGGAACTGGAGCGATTATAAAGTGCATTGAGGGAGATGGTGCTGGCTGTGGCTGTATTTTGAATTATATTGTAATAACTGCTTACTGTATAAATTGTATATATACTGTACATTGTGATATATTGAATATATATCCTTTTAATAACAAATATATACATCAATGAGTTTTGGAACTCAGACAATGTGTGCGTGTATTGTTTTCTCTTAAGGGATGTAGTGTTTTGCGACGTACAGCGCACTTTTATCGTATATGGTAATAAGATGCGCCTGGCGTCCGCAGTATATATTAGCTTTAGCATTTTAAATATTTGTTAGAAAGCAATTTGGCATTTACACTTGCGAGAATCCGACAGCGGGATGATGACATTTTGCCTCGTTCTGGTTTCCGAGTCTGGCGGGAAGTCCCGAGCCACACTCGGATCCGGGCTCGGGATGTGATGTTCGGTTCTCAGGGAACCGAACCCGTTCATCTCTAATTATTATTTATTTCTAGATCATTTTCTAACATTTATCATATTTGTTTAATTATCATTCTCTCTTCATTATATTTCTTCTAATTATTTTTTCCCATATTTTTATTTTCTATTTCATATTATATTGCACTCTTTCTACACCTATTTCCCAGTATCTGCCACATTACTTTACATTACATTACATTACATACATGGTGATTCCTTTTAGCCCTCTCTTCATCCAGGTTAAGAAGTACAGGCATTCTGATGGTTCGGTTGCAGGTCATATAATGAGTTTTAGTGCTACATTGATGAAGTGACAGTTTGTGTACAATGGGACTTTGACTCATTTGAGTCTCTTATGGTTACTGGCATTATTCAAAACGAGCTTATAAGGAGAGCGCTAATCACTTTTTATACACCTACATATAAAGTTTTTACTTTTACATGTAAACAATAAAACATTTACAAACTTGAATGGAAATTTTAAATAAATAAATAAGGAGTGGCTTGAAACTCTCAGAGTAGGCAGTATTAAGTATTAATTCACACATGTACTGGCCTAAAAACAATAGAGCGTATGTGGCACACATCCATCACACATAAATACATGTTGAAAGTGGAGTGGGCTACTGTCCAGACTCTATGTTGCTACTCCTCCAGGGAAGCTTCAGTCCCCGTACCAAGATGGCCACGAGGCTACTACTGAACTTGTGCGAAGCCATCTTGGGGCTGTGTTAGAGTGCCACTTAGCTCCCAAGAGACCTGCATTTAATAGTGTTCCTCAGGGCTTACCAGTGTTTCTGTACCCCTTTCCAGTACCTACATACTGTACACTCACCAGCTGGTCAGCCGCTCCACTCAATCTTCACTCCATCTATCAGTGTGTATACCAGTGAGAATGGCTGTACCTGCTTTATCTTCAATAAAGCCACACTACTGGTTAAGTAACTGGGCTGTTCATAGTTTTAAGGCAACCGCTGGTGTGTACAGAAACTCTGCTACATCCTCAAGCCTGTACACATGTTTTTACAACCATTTAAGATTTTTAGGGTCATATACACACACACACACACATATACAGTGTTCACACTAGGTTTTTTTTAGGGTGGAGTGCTGATCATTGAGGAGGGCACATTTAAATTTTGAAGGGCACATTTTTGATGTGGCGCTTGTCACACAAAGCATAGCGCATGTATTTATACTTTTTATAGACTTTTCCCTTAGTGTATCATATACCCCTACATACTGTACATGTAAGACACCCATGTAACACCCAACATCTGTTATGAGAAAAATACTGTATATTTCCAGTCTTCTTGAAAGATCGCCTGTAACATATAACTAATATAAGTAGATAATAATAAATGTCTCCTCCAGTGCTGAAGGGATTATGGGGTCTATTTACTAAGCCTTGGATGGAGCTAAAGTGAATGGAGATAAAGTCTCAGCTAACCAGCCCCTGTCAACCAGCTCCTAACTGTCATTTTTCAAACCCAGCCTGTGACATGGCAGTTAGGAGCTGATTGGCTGGTACTTTATCTCCTTTCACTTTATCTCCATCCAAGGCTTAATAAATATACCCCTATAATCCTTATGTGTTCTAAAACAGAAAAGTTAAGCAGTAGATTAAAATATATACAGTAGGTACCTTACAAAATAAGTCTGTTCTTCTAATAGGGAAATAGTGTAATTTCCAATTACAGAGGTGGGTAAGGAGCAGACAACGACATTGTTACATGAGAATACATACGTGTCCTGGCTGTCATGATCCCGACAGCGGGATCCCGGCCACCAGTATGCCGGCAGCTGGGTGAGCGCTTGAAAGCCCCTTGCGGGCTTGCTGCGCTGGCCACGTTGCAGGCACGGAGGCTCGCTGCGCTCGCCACAGGTTATATTCTCCCTCTATGGGTTTCAGGATGACTATATATATATATATATATATATATATATATATAGAATGAAAAAATAGACCGGCACTCGTACAAGCATTTCAATGGGCCCGGTGCCCTCCACGACACTAAGTAAACACACATACACAGAGAGGCGGCACTCACGGCTGGTAGTTTCAAGGACAAAAAACGCCACACAAGGGGCTTGTTTCAACGTTTCAATTCAACAGAATTTTCGTCAGGATACGACGAAAATTCTGTTGAATTGAAACGTTGAAACAAGCCCCTGTGTATGTGTATATATATATATATATATATATATATAAAACCTCCTCAAACAGGCGGCACTCAGAGACTGTATCAATGGTGAAAACTTCCAGTGCTTTATTTAACGTTTCGGGGGTCAAGCCCACGTCTTCAGGAAAACACACTACAAGTGTGTAGTGTGTTTTCCTGAAGACGGGGGCTTGACCCTCGAAACGTTGAAATAAAGCACTGGAAGTTTTCACCATTGATACAGTCTCTGAGTGCCGCCTGTTTGAGGAGGTTATAGAAGGGTACCCATTCCCTGAGGAGGGCACTGGAGCCAGGACCCAGTGGGAGAGGAGAGTGCCGGATCAGTTTGAGGAGTATATATATATATATATATATATATATATATATATATACAGGGTAAGTGCTAGGGTGTTCAGCGCCCCCCCTGCAAACTATAAATTTGTGCCTTCCCATACTTTACAAAGGGACAGCGTGTGCCGGAAAAAGGGGGGTGGTCTTACAAGGAATTGGTGTGGCCAGACAATATTACCCCCATTTCAATTTACGCCACCCAGTAGCACAATTGCATTCACATTACATAGCAAGTAGTAGTACCGCTTATACACATAATGCCCCCAGTAGTAGTGCCGCTTATACACATATTGCCCACAGTAGTAGTGCCACTTATGCACATAATGTCCCCAGTAGTAGTGCTGCTCATACATAATGCCCATAGTATATATTTATTTTATGTACTTATTAACAGTTTTTAAATAGTGCAGAAAATTCTGTTGCACTTTACAATTGAAGTAGTAGCGCCTCTTATACATAATGCCCCCAGTAGTAGTGCCGCTCATACACATAATATCCCCAAGTAATAGTGCCGCTTATACTTAATGCTCAAAGTAGTAGCACCCCTTATACATAATGCCCACAGTAGTAGTGCCGCTTATACATAATGCCCACAGTAGTAGTGCGGCTTATACGTTATGCCCAAAGTAGTAGCAATGTAGTAGTAGTAGTAATGCAAATAGTATTAGCACCCCTTAAACATAATTCCCATAGCAGTAGCACCCCTTATATGTAATGCATATAGTAGTAGCGCCCCTTATAAGTAATGCCCATAGTAGTAGTGGCATTTAAACACATAATGCCCACAGGGGTAGCATCACTTATACATAATGCCCACTGTAGTAGTACCCCTTAAACACATAATGCCCATAGTAGTAGTGCCACTTATACTTAATGCCCATAGTAGTAGTGCTGCTTTTACGAAATGCCCATGGTAGTAGCGTCACTTATATGTAATGCCCATAGTAGTAGCACCACTTATTCATAATGCCCATAGTAGTAGCGCCACTTTTATGTAATGCCCATAGTAGTTGCGCCGCATATCCGTAATGCCCATAGTAGTAGTGCCACTTATATGTAATTCCCATAGTAATACCGCCGCTTTTACATAATGCCCATAGTAGTAGTGCCACTGATACATAATGCCCATAGTAGTACTGCCGCTTATACGTAATACCCATAGTAATAGTGCTGCTTTTACTTAATGCCAATAGTAGAAGCGCAGCTTTTACGTAATGCCCATAGTAGTAGCGCCGCTTATATGTAATGCTCATAGTAGTAGTCTCGCCACTTTTATGTAATGCCCATAGTAGTAGCACCGCTTATATGTAATGCCCATAATAGTAGTGCCACTTATATGTAATGCCGATAGTATTAGTGCCACTTTTATGTAATGCCCATAGTAGTGGCGCCGCTTTTATGTAATGTCCATAGTAGTAGCACCACTTATACGTAATGCCCATCGTAGTAGTGCCACTTTTATGTAATGCCCATAGAATTAGTATTAGCGCCACTTTTATGTAATGCCCATAGCAGTAGTGACACTTTTATGTAATGCCCATAGTAGTAGTGCCGCTTTTACGTAATGCCCATAATAGTAGCACCGTTTTTACGTGATGCCCATAGTAGTAGTGCCGCTTTTACATAATACCCATAATAGAAGCGCCGCTTTGATGTAATGCCCATAGTAGTAGTGCTGCTTTTACATAATACCCATAATAGAAGCGCCACTTTGAGGTAATGCCCATAGTAGTAGTGCCGCTTTTACATAATGACCATAGTAGTAGCACCATTTATATGTAATGTCCATAGTAGTAGCACCACTTTTACGTAATGCCCATAGTAGTAGCACCACTTTTATGTAATGCCCATAGTAGTAGCGACGGGTTTACATAATTCCCATAGTAATAGCACCGCTTTTACATAATGCCCATAGCAGTAGTGCCACTTTCATGTAATGCCCATAGTAGAAGTGACATTTTTACGTAATGCCCATAGTAGTAGTGTCGCTTTTACGTAATGCCCATAACAGTTGCGCCGCTTATATGTAATGCCCACAGAAAGTGCATTTAAGCACACAATGCCTACACACACACACACACACACACACACACACACACACACACACACACACACATACATACAGTACACACATATACATACACTGTCTCTCTCTCTCACTCACTCACTCACTCACTCTTTCCCTTCACTTACCTAACAGTCTGGCTGGCCATCTCTACAGCTCATCAGCAGCAGCCTTGACTTGTGTAGCTCCGCCCCCTCAGCCCCATGTAGCTCCGCCACCCATTCCCGTGGAGCTCCGCCTCCATTTCAGCCCTGAATAACTCCGCTGTCACAAGGGGATGGGTAGAGGAGGCTCCAAGCTGCCGGAGCTGCTGCCTGTCATTAAGAGTGACCAGCACAACAGTGAGCAGTAGCAGCAGGGATGACAGGCGCAGCAGCAGGGATGCAGAGCAGGGAGAGTGCCTCTCCAGCCTGGAGCCTACCTGCTCTGCATCCCTTTGCTGAGCGGGTAGCGCCGGGCCTGGATAGATAGATAGATAGATAGATAGATAGATAGATAGATAGATAGATAGATAGATAGATAGATAAAATAAACAACGATACAAATGGTGATGGCTGATATAGTGAACCATCAATGATTGAACCATTTCGACCAACACAACTCTATATTTTCCAGGCCGCTGATCCTCCCTGTTGCCATCACATGGCCACAAGGAAGGTGAGGGGCTGCTGTTTTACATTTACCTAGTGACTGCTAATCTCTGCAGTGGGGAGTGCTGCCAGGCTGCTCAATCAGCAGTGATTGTCTGTGCAGCACGAAAGGGAACCAGAAAGCAGAGGGGCCAGGAAGTTAGCGACAGCTGCAGGAAGATTGTCTTTCTGCAGCGCACAGTGGACAATGTGACCATGTCAGGCAAGTGGTTAAAAACAAACAAAAGCTTGGTATACCCCCCAAAAATGGCTTGCACAAGAAATTATATTAAAATGTACTAATTGGCAGTTAAAAGCATACAAAATAAAGCTGTTATTGTGATTTGATACTTAACCCTAAACTTTAATATTAAATGAGAAACAATGAGTCCAACAGAAAAATAATTTCAATTTAAAGTAACTGATGCAAAGTAATATAATTCTTCCCAACGCTGTTGTAAGATCATCAGAAAAGCTACTTAATAATTTTAATCTCCTAGAGGCTACAGAGAAGTATTATTGCATATTAAAAAATTTGAGTTCAGCTTCCCCAGAGGTAATAGAAAGTTATTAAAACAACCTATTTATTGTTGAGATAACTATCCATTTGTGTTAAGCAAAAACAACAATTTTGAACACATACAAAGAAAAAGGTAGTTAAGGTATAATTAGTATTTTCAGTGTTTTGATAATTAGGGTAAGTTTGCTTTTCAGTTCCAAAGTGCTTTCAGAGTTACAGTGAAAATACTTTTAAGAAGTAGCAACAATGACTAAATCTCAGTGCAAGGAGTGTAGTGGCTGCTGCTAATCGTATATATATCTTGCATTTATTATTGACTTTTTACCTGTACATTAATCTGACACTGTGGTATTGCTGATTTTATATTAGTGTTATTATTATTCCCACCAGCGGAATACTGGTGTTTTCAATATATAGATGTGAACTCACAGGGATGATTTCGGATGGAACACCAGCCCAGGAACTTTATGGTAGCAGCCCTAATGGGGGTGCGGACTGATGAGGGGTTGGCGATCCCTACTTTAAGGGCCTTATTGTACGCAGTTGCAGCCTTCCTTATGTCTTTTGATGCAGTTGTGTCTGAGACCAGGGGCGGATTGGGAACTAAAAGTTGCCCTCTAAACATTTTGTAGAAGTGGCCCGACATGGGCAGCACAAGATGTATAACATACTGTGTAGTCATGGCAGCATCACTGGATGGCAGAGTTGCTGTACTGCAGAGATGGAATAACAGGATGGGCTACCTGTTATATGGGGTGCGGGTCCACATGACAGGCCCCACAGAGATGTCAGCCTACCAGGAATCTTCCCGGTGAGCCCTATAGCCAATCCACCCATGCCCACAGATATATAGGGGATATCCCCTGTGCACCTTGTCAAAGTCAAAAATATTACACAAACAGCACATGAAAACACCATGCTGATGAGTCGCTGTGCGTGCGAATACACACAGCATGCACAGCGATATATGGTAGCATACGCATTCACACAGACAAGCCACAAGGATATATTCAACACATATTTCATACCACACATAAATTAAACATGTCAAGCACTAGACATTATAATGTTTTAAATTATATAACGGAGTATAACATCATGTATATGTACTAATGGAACGTAACAAGATAAACATGTCATGCTTGGTGTCAAAATAATCAGAGGAATGTGTGGATTAATTTGATACCTGTGGTTAAATTTTAGCACATTGCAATGAGTTTTTATGATTGAATGTATGAATATGAAGCCACAATTCTAATGAGAACAAAGGAAACCAGTGGCCAACCACTATGATGTCTTCTTCAAAGCTGGATGTTGATTGCATATGAACTGACCAATGACACATCATGAATGAGAAAGATCCCTCCCCTGGACCAATAACAGAAGACATGTACTCCCCTAAAATACACAGTGTATAGGTGATTGCAGACACAAGAAGTTCTGTTAGCTTTTTTTGCTGGTCTGTGTAGCTGCTATTGAGGCAGATCCAAAAGTGGAGAAAACTGTGCATTGAGGGACAGGGTAATGTATGTATGCTGGCTGTAGCTGTAATGGATTCTTTTGTAACAACTGCTTCCTGTGTAATTGTAAATCTGTAACCATATATATATACTGTACCTGTGTTATATCGTATGCATATCCTTTTAATATCAAATATATACATCAATGAGTGTTGGAACTCAGACAATGTGTGCATGTACAGTATATATTTATTATTTTAAGGGATGTAGTGTTTGCGATGTATAGTGCACTTTTATTGTATATAGTAATAAGATGCGCCTTGCGTCCGCAACATATATTAGTGCTGGCATTTTAAATATTTATTAGAAATAATCTGAACTTCTCAACCTCAATGTCTGAGGGCACTTCTCCATCCTCTAGGGATCTGTAACTTGTGTAACTTGGTGGGGCAGGGTCATTGATTAATTTGGGTGTTGGTTTGGTTCTATGGAAACCAGACTAAGATTAGCCCTCCTGGCAATCAAAGTGGGTGGTTCTGACCCCTCCTTTATAAAGGGGCCCTGTTTTTTGCATGTCCTCTTTAATGGTTTACCAAGTCCCTGGAAGGGATGCATCAAGCATCATATTTTACATGCAATGCATCCCGCCACTCAACGCAAGCATAACAGCATTTACTAACTCTGTATGCTTGAATCAAATCACAAAGGATAGCTCTCCCAATAAGTGCTGTCCTTTGCGATGATAGGACATCCGGGTTTATGTCCTGGGGGTCCTGTCTGCACATGCGTCAGCCAATTGTATCCCTCTAAGTGCACATCGCCATAAGATCTATTGTCACTATAAATCTACAGGCTATCTTGCTTTTGCCTGCAACACTCAGGCTATTCAGAAGGCCCATAGCATGTTTCCTTACATTTTTCAATATGTTTTAAAATATTTTAGTTAGTTATGAAATGCATAGAATGTTTCAAAAAGTTTTCTACTAATGATTTTTTTCATAGTGAAATGTTTTAAGAAATGCTTTTATTATATGTGCATTCCACATGCAATGTTATATGCATCTATTTTACTTTATTATTAGATCGTCAATTGAATCTTTGTGCTCAGTGGTGTCGCACGCCGGGTAGAGGAAGATCCAGTGAGGCCACGCCCCTTTTAAATTAGGCCACAACTTTGGCAGGGTTGGGATGGGGGTGTAATAAAAATGCAGAGTGCGCAGTCGGGGTCACCACACCCGGTGACGCCTCTGTGCTGGAATGTTAGTTGGTTGACCGCGGATGGAAAATGCACACACCTTTTTTATAGCATAATTCTTACTACAAATATCAGACCTGTTGTTTTAGAATGTTTAAAAAATATTGTATTTGAATTTATAAGGTCACGCAACCTGATTTAATACCTTGACTTATGAACATTTAACTTATTGGGATACTATATGATTTTTTGATAGTAACAGTCTTTTATAATAACAACCACAAGTTGCCCAAACTGGGATTGTAGCCCCTCCAACGAGTGGCCATGACAATTACATCACACACTTTTTATTGTATTATTTACTAATTATATCTGGTGACAATGGCCCTCATTCCGAGTTGTTCTCTCAGTAGATGCTTTTAACAGCCGTGCAAACGCTAAGCCGCCATCCTCTGGGAGTGTATCTTAGCTTAGCAGAAGTGCGAACGAAAGGATCGCAGCGCTGCTACAAAAAATGATTGAGCAGTTTCTGAGTAGCTCGAGACTTACTCCTAGTTTGCGATCACTTCAGACTATTTAGTTCCTGTTTTGACGTCACAAACACGCCCTGCGTTCGGCCAGCCATGTCTAAGTTTTTCCAGCAACCCTTGCATTTTTTTCTGACACGCCTGCGTTTTTTCACACACTCCCCGAAAATGGTCAGTTACCACCCAGAAACACCCACTTTCTGTCAATCACTCTGCAGCCAGCAGTGCGACTGAAAAGCGTCGCTAGAGCTTGTGTAAAACTGCATCGGCTTTTGTGAAAGTACAACGCGCGTGCGCAGTGCGCCCCATATGCATGCGCAGAATTGCCGATTATTTTGCCTGATCTCTGCGCTGCGAACAAAAGCAGCTATCGATCAACTCAGAATGAGGGCCAATATACACTGTGCATATATCTATATATATATATATCTATATATATATATATATATATATATATCTATATATATGCGCTGGAACAAGTATTTATTCTTTTGTTTTGTCACTGTTCAATTGTGGTTTGTCCTGGCGTCGTAGTCTCTGAACCCCGAAACGTTGACACTGGTGTGGAAAAATTGCACTTGGAAAATAAACCCACTTCTTCAAAAAAAATATAATTAAAAAGGCACTCCCCATAGATATGGGTGGCTGCTTAAAACAAGTATCAGACAGAGTGTTTGTGAGTCACATGTAGGTAAGTGTTAAGATTAACATTATGCTTAAATCGATTAATAGTGCAAATAATCTAAAGTGACTTTTCAAAAAGTACTAAAGTGCTGTAAAGTAAAAATATATTTCAAGAAAGAACTTAGCTTCTTTGTCTGGGATGCGGTCCGGACAAGGCAGGTGAATGTGAATCGTTGCGGGGGCGGGCTGCAGTAGCTGCATGACATCATACGCAGCCGCTGCGACCCGGGACACGGCAGGAAGCCACCTGCCAGCGCAACTATGCTACACAGGCAGGGATCTACTCAGTGGGTGCAAAAGCATCGATGCCGTGCAATGGCCCTCATTCCGAGTTGATCGGTCGCAAGGCGAATTTAGCAGAGTTACACACGCTAAGCCGCCGCCTACTGGGAGTGAATCTTAGCTTCTTAAAATTGCGACCGATGTATTCGCAATATTGCGATTACTAACTACTTAGCAGTTTCTGAGTAGCTCCAGACTTACTCTGCCTGTGCGATCATTTCAGTGCTTGTCGTTCCTGGTTGACGTCACAAACACACCCAGCGTTCGCCCAGGCACTCCCACCGTTTCCCCGGCCACTCCTGCGTTTTTTCCGGAAACGGTAGCGTTTTCAGCCACACGCCCCTGAAACGCCGTGTTTCCGCCCAGTAACACCCATTTCCTGTCAATCACATTACGATCGCCGGAGCGAAGAAAAAGCCGTGAGTAAAAATACTTTCTTCATAGTAAAGTTACTTGGCGCAGTCGCAGTGCGAACTTTGCGCATGCGTACTAAGCGGATTTTCACTGCGATGCGATGAAAAAGAACGAGCGAACAACTCGGAATGAGGGCCAATGCTTTTGCACCCGTGCGGGGTGGGGGGGGGGGAGGCAGGGCCTGACATGCGGGGCGGATTAGCCCTGTGCTGGGTGTCCCCCCGCATGTCTGAGTAACTGATCAGATCTACGATCAGATCTGAATCACCCCCTAAGTTCTTTCTTGAAATATATTTTCACTTTACAGCACCTTAGCACTTTTTGAAAAGTCACTTCAGATTATCTGCATTATTAGGCGCTTTAAGCATAACATTGATCTTAATATATATATATGTGTATATATAATATATATATATACACATCATCTTTTATCAGTATTACTGAATTATATATATATATATATATATATATATATGAAGTGTGCAGCATCCGGCACTCCAATAGAAACAACCAAACAATGTACCGGGTGCCCTCCTCTTGTTATGTGAAGGTATAGCAGAATTACAGGCGGCACTTACGGATTTGCTCAAAAACGACCAGGAACCCCAGGTCTGCATAAAACGTTTCGGATTTTAATATCCTTCGTCAGGTAACAATACATACAATCCATAAAAGCTTACCTTTATACCAAACAAATGAAGTGAAAGTGCACGTGCAAACGAGACCCGAATCACCCCTGTGCTTCCGCTGACGTCATCACTGTCAGACGGCGCCGGGCGGAAGACAGAAACAACATCACCATGGAATCTGTTGCCATGAGAACTGTATACAAAAAAGATCACAGCGGTTTGAATGCGCAGAATGTGAGGAATACAAGTCAGAGTAAACGTAACAATGCAGTGTCATGAAAAATTATAGAAAACAATTGAGGGAAAGCATTTCATTCAGACCATTAGGGGCGATAGTATCCAAGCGATGGATCCATCTTGCTTCGCATTGTAAAAGCGCTCTGGCTCTATCACCACCCCTTCTGTCCTCATAAACTTGGTCAAGTATTTTGTAACGTAGGGATGAAAGTGTGTGCCCCCTAGCCTTAAAATGTTTAGCGACCGGCTGGTCAACAGTTTTTCCCTCCAGAGATTGTTTAATGGCACTGCGATGCTGCGCCATTCGTTCTTTAAACTGGCAGACAGTCTTACCAATATAATACAAGCTACATGGACATATGATGCAGTACACAACATATTTACTTGAGCAGGTTAATACATGCTTGATTTTAATTTTCTTGCCCGTGTGGGGGTGAGTGATATAATCCCCGATCTCTAAATAAGTGCAGGTGGTACACCCAAGGCATTTGTAATTGCCTGGTTTCTTTGTCATAAAATGCTCAATTCCTTTTTTAGATGTTCCCGAAATGTCTGTATGAACCACATAATCATCCAATGTCAGCCGGCACTCAGAACTGAAGAACAACTTCCTCCGGTGCCCGTATTTGAGAAGAGATACGGATCCAATAAAAATGGCACTCAGAGATAATATGGTGAAAAGTCAAGGTATATTCATTAACGTTTCGGGGCAGCAAGCCCCGTCCTCAGAATGAACACATTTGAGGACGGGGTGTTCATTCTGAGGACGGGGCTTGCTGCCCCGAAACGTTAATGAATATACCTTGACTTTTCACCATATTATCTCTGAGTGCCGTTTTTATTGGATCCTGATGAAAATGCCTAACTAATAAACGGCATTGAAACGTTGTGACTTACGGAGCTTTATGACTGGTTTATTGGAGTGCCGCACCTACCTTCTGTGTATACATTCCCTTGTGAGGGCACCCAGACTTACATTTATTGTGACCCCATCTGTCGTCCATATATATATATATATATATATATATATATATATATATAATATTATATAATTCACTAAACTGATGAAAGCGCTTCCACCCTAATGTCCATAAGAATGTCACTGTATCAGTTCTTCAAAAGAATGTCAGGTTATGTGTTTCAGGTGGCAGCTAATATTCTCCTGGGAGACCGTTGTCGTATAGTCAACCATACTGTAGTACACTAAAAGAGAGGGTGAGAAAGGCGCACACTTGTGTAATATTTTAGTTGATATGTAAGGGTAATAAGGTATTCTGCGTACCACAATATAGTGGTTTAACTGCTCATCAATATGGTCTTTAACATCACTGGGGTAATCACTCTCGACACTGTTGTCATTTGGTGAAGTAAGAAACGCAGAATATCAGTCAGATCCCTTTCTCCCAGGTTTAGTGTTTAGATCAGTTCAATTAGTGTATTTCCATGTAGATATAAAATATATTTACTCCCATAGTGTATTACTTTAAAAAAACCTGGAGTTTAATTTGTACAACCACAAACATAAAAATAAAATAAATAATAAAGCTTTTCCTTACATTAAGTAAAGGGAAGAAAGTTCTGGTGTAGTGCAGTAGTGCCCTCAACACGTTTCGTCTCTTATGCCTGCATTAGGAGGCTGAAATACACTAATTGAACTGTATTGGGAAAAGACTCCATTATATGGAGCTTCTCATTTAAGTACCCTTATCTTCTATTTTTATTACCCACCCCTAATGTGGTTTCCTTTGGTGCCTTCAGGTACAGTATGTTCAAGATTAACTTTAACAAAAAAAATTTAAGTAGTTGTTTTGAAAAAACTAGTTATTCATTGTGATTATTGTCATATAATAATAATAATAATAATAATAATAATAATAATAATAATTATTATTATAGTAATAATAATAATAATAATAATAATAATAATAAGATGAAGAAGACATTATTATTATTATTATTATTATTACAATTAATATTATTATTATTATTATTATTATTATCATTATTAGTAGTAGTAGTAGTAGTAGTAGTAGTAGTAGTAGTGGTAGTAGTAGTAGTAGTAGTAGAGATGTGTGGACGACACTTTTCGGGTTTTGGTTTTGGTTTTGGATCTGGATGCCCGCTCGTGTTTTGGAACTGGATTGGTTTTGCCAAAACCACCCTTTTGGGTTTTGGTCTTGGCTTTGGATCTGGATGATTTTTGAGAAAAACATAAAAACAGCTAAAATCACAGAATTTGGGGGTAATTGTGATCCTATGGTATTATTAACCTCAATAACATTAATGTCCACTCATTTCCAGTCTATTCTGTACACCTGACAATATTGTTTTTAGGCCAAATGGTTGCACTGAGGTTGCTGGATGACCAAGCCAAGTGACACAAGTGGGCAGCACCAACACCTGGCCCATCTAGGAGTGGCACTGCATTGGCAGACAGGATGTCAGATTTAAAAAAATAGGCCCCAAATAGCATATAATACAAAGAAAATAAAGCGTTGCAACGAGGTAGCTGGATGACTAAGCCAAGCGACACAAGTGGGTGGCATAAACATCTGACCCATCTAGGAGTGGCACTACAGTGGCAGACAGGATGGCAGTTTTAAAAAACAGCCCCCAAAGAGCACATAATGAAAAAAAAAAAAAAAAGAAGTGCAACGAGGTAGCTGGATTACTAAAATAAGTGTCACAAGTGGGCAGCACAAACACCTGGCCCATCTAGGAAATGGCACGGCAGTGGCAGACAGGATGGCAGTTTTAAAAACTAGGCCCCAAAGAGCACATAATGCAAAGAAAAAAAAACAGGTGCAAGATGGAACTGTCTTGGGCCCACCCTTATTTTGTTTAAACAGGACATGCACAGTTTAACAAACCCATCATTTCAGGTACAGGTGGTCCCCCTGGAAAAAGCTCACCAAGTTCTCTGAATCATAGCTAGCTACAAACATATCACTTCCATATTTGATGACTTTATACATTATGAGAAGAGGCAAGAGGAAGAGAACAGTGTCAAGAAAGTGATAAAAAAAATTAGAGAGGCACATGCAATCAGGAATAACACACAGGCTTTCACCTCCACTCATATATTGGTGTGGAACAGAAAGGACTTCAACCAAGTAAATGTTTAATTATTAATTGCCACATTACTGGACAAACTGAAAAACTAGGGGCCAAAGCCACCAAAATTGTACCCCCTTCTCCATTTTTAGGGATTAAGATAATCTCGGATTTAATACTAGGATGCAAATAAACTAATGTATACCACAGGATCAAGATTGGATATTTTCCCCTTCATGGAATCTTGAGACTTATTTTGTGAAAATCTTGTGGGTTACTTCTTTTTCCATTTTTTAATTGCATTTTTCTTTACATATTTTGTGGCAGATGCCTTATTTATGTACCTGTGTGTCCCAGTTACACGCATATGAGCATACCTGTGTGTCTTGTTTATTTTATTCATATTATATTTTTAAATAAAGCAGCCCCTTAGATGTTTTATAAGTCCCTCCTGAGCCCCCACAGCAGTCCCGGATGGGGCAAGTTGAGTTCGGGTGGGTTCGATAAAGTACTAAGCATGACTGTGCAGTACATTTTTTTTGTTTATTGAGCCCCTGCCCTAATGGAGCTTACCACTCTACAGTCCAAAGTAATTTCATACTATAAGTAGGACTGTGGGAGGAAGCAATGCTAGCCTCTGTGCCCACAGCATGCCTCAGACTGGCAATCCAGACATCTTCCTGGCTGTAAGACACCATGAGACTCCATACTGGGCCTTATTCAGTAACTGTTGGTGCCTCACAGGAGCTCCTGGCCCAACTAGTGCTGCAGTGCAATGCAAAACTGATGCAATGCAAGATCACTGTTCTTCTAACACCGCAAGGTCTTGCGATAACCATACGCAGCCCTTAGGAAAAGAAGATCCCTGTACAACAAAGGTGCATCCTTTAAATAAATAATCCCAAAATGTGGAACATCAATAATAAATCAAAATTAAGGTTGACTAATTGGAGCCATTCATTTGAGTGAGTCCCTAACATGAAATAATTGAGAAAAACCTCTCTCTAATGCGCCGGCAGAAAACATCACATTTACCTCTCCTCCAGTTGCTCTGGATTATGATTCAGTCTCTTCTGAGTCACACTGACTTTGGCCACAAATGTGGTCTCTCCCCATTTTATTTAAAAACACTTCAGCAATTTCCATTTCCACCTTTGCAGCTAGTTTTCACAAATCTTTTTGTGATGGTGAAGCTTGTTTCATATCTGCTCTAGGCTTTCATTTAAACCTAGGATCAAGTACAGCAGCACCCCTGGACTTATACAGCATAGGCAGCACCCCTGGAGAATTACACAGCACAGCAGACAGGCAACAGCACCCCTGGACTGATAGGGCAGAGGGGCAGCACCCCATATAGGGCAGTACCCCTGAAATGATGTGGCAAAGAAAAGACGTGCAAGATGGAATTGTCCTTGGGCCCTCCCACCCACCCTTATGTTGTATCAACAGGACATGCACACTTTAACAAACCAATCATTTCAGCGACAGGCTCTGCAAACTGACTGTGGCTGAAATGATTGCTTTGTTTGGGCCCCCACCAAAAAAGAAACAATTAATCTCGCCTTGCACAAACTGGCTTTACAGTGGCAAGATGTCATCCTCATCCTCAGATTACCCTTCCCCCTTCAGTGTTTACATTCTCATATTCACAGAGAAATAATGTCACGCACCTCGGGCAGCGGCGACCGCGCTTGTCCCTGCGGGTGGCCTGGTCTGCCCGGCACCTCTCTTCTCCTGGCGGTCTCCGGCTTCGGCGGCGGGTCGGCGCGTCCCCCCGGCGGCTTCCCGGGAAGCAAGGACGCCGCCATCATGAGCGAGGGCAAGTAGGCGGAGCAGGTCTGACGTCACCTGCCTGCTCCGCCAATCAGGCTAGGGCGGGGGATTTAAAACCAGACACCAGGCAGAGATCCGGTGCCTGAGTATCTTCGTTTCTCCTGCGGAAGCTGTGATTCCAGAGCTCCCTCGTCCCTGTGATCTCCTGTTCCTCCAAGCATCCTGTTCCTCCAAGCATCCTGTGCCTCCAAGCATCCTGTACCTCCAAGTACCTCTGTGCCTCCAAGCACCCCGTGCCTCCAAGTACCTCCGTGCCTCCAAGCACCCCGTGCCTCCAAGTACCTCCGTGCCTCCAAGCACCCCGTGCCTCCAAGTACCTCCGTGCCTCCAAGCACCCCGTGCATCCAAGCACCCCGTGCCTCCAAGTACCTCCGTGCCTCCAAGTACCTCCGTGCCTCCAAGTACCTCCGTGCCTCCAAGCACCTCGTGCCTCCAAACACCTTGGTGTCTCCAAATACCTCCGTACCTCCAAGCACCTCGTGCCTCCAAACACCTTGGTGCCTCCAAACACCTCTGTGCCTCCAAGCACCTCCGTGCCTCCAATTACCTCGTGCCTCCAAGCACCTCCCTGCCTCCAAGCACCTCGTGCCTCCAAGCACCTCCGTGCCTCCAAGCACCTCCGTGCCTCTAAGCACCTCCGTGGCTCCAAACACCTCGTGCCTCCAAGCACCTCCGTGCCTCCAAGCACCTCCGTGCCTCCAATTACCTCGTGCCTCCAAGCACCTCGTGCCTCCAAGCACCCTCGTGCCTCCGAGTGCCTCCCAGCACTCCCTGTACTCCCAGCACCTCAGTGCCTCCAACACCACAGTGTCTCCAACACCACAGTGCCTTCAATATCTCAGTACCTCAGCCTTCAGTATTTCTACAAGTCTTGTCTTTCAGGAGACCTTCAAGAATTCCTCTGTGCTTCCTGCTTGCCGTCTTAATCCTGCATGAGGAAGACCTACATCCGGCCATCTCTACTGCGACCCAGTAGCGGTTCCTCTTCCCGGTCATCGGAAGAAGCCCCGAGTCCACAACACTCCCAAACCAGGTCAGTGATAGTATACTCAGGCCCCATGGACCCGGGGAATCGGAACACGGACTCAAGTGCCATCCAGAACCTGGCTTCTCGAGTACAAAGTCAGGAAGCGGCACAAGGCCAGGTGATGCAGTACCTCCAGCAGTTGTCCGGGCGTCTGGATCAGATTCAGGCGTCTCTAGCCTCAGTAATTCCGGCACCTGTTCCAGTAGTCGCACCAGTTGCCGTTGCCAGCAATGTTCAACCATCGGCCGGTATCACTCCACGCCTTCAGCTGCCTACTCCGTCCCGCTATATTGGGAATCCTAAAAATTGTCGTGGTTCCTTGAACCAATGCGAGGTACATTTCGAGCTACTTGCACACAACTTTCCTACAGACCGGTCCAAGGTAGCATATATTATTTCTCTGTTGGAAGGTTCTGCTTTGGATTGGGTGTCTCTATTATGGGAACGATCTGATCCCATGGTTTCCAACTATACCAACTTCATCTCGTCCTTTCGAAGGATTTTCGACGAACCCGGCAGAATGACCACTGCTTCTTCCGACTTGCTCCGTGTTCGACAGGGCGCCCGTTCCGTGGGTCAGTACGTGGTTCATTTCCAGACCATTGCTTCCGAACTACGCTGGAATAATGACGCCCTGAGAGCTGCCTTCTGGAACGGTCTTTCCGACCGGCTGAAAGATGAGCTGGTTACCAGAGATCTGCCGGATCCATTAGAAGATCTGATTTCTCTTTGCGTCAAGGTGGATCTTCGGATGCAGGAGCGTGGAAGAGAACGTAGCCGTCCGGATCGTTCCAGGTTCCGGAATCCTACTCCTAGACCGGTGGCCTCACCTAGCTCAGATGAGCCCATGCAAATTAACCGATCCCGACTGTCTCCGGAAGAACGACAGCGTCGTCGTGAGGGTAAACTCTGCCTTTACTGTGGAGCCGCGGATCATTTTCTTAAATCTTGTAAATCTCGTCCGGGAAACGGGCAGGCCTAGCTTGTTCCGGAGGAGTCAAGCTGGGGGTTACGACAAAAGCTTCTCCAACTTCGGACTGTTTGCTTCCAGTAACTCTAGTCTCCGATTCAGTCTCCAAGTCTTGTGAAGCCCTATTGGATTCCGGAGCTGCAGGGAACTTCATTTCTTCCTTCTGTGCCCAAAGCTTGGGTTTAAAGTTACGGCATATCGAGCGGCCAATTTCACTGACGGCTATCAACGGGACTAGAATTTCCAAAGGTCTTATAATGTGGCGCACGGGGCCAGTTAAGCTGTAGGTCGGGGCTCTACATCAGGAAGATTTGGAACTCTTGGTAATCCCAGAAATGCCCCATGATCTGGTTCTTGGAATGCCTTGGCTAAAAAGTCATAATCCCCACATCGACTGGAAGTCGTCAAAATTCTGTCCTGGAGTTCCTTTTGTCACACTAATTGTCTTACTCCTGTTTGTCCGCTCCGTGTCACCTCCAAAACGAATGAAGAGCACATTCCGGAGGCATATCAAGGGTACAAGGACGTATTTTCGGAACAAGCTGCTGACCTGTTACCACCTCATAGGCCTTGGGACTGCCCTATTGACCTTGTCCCAGGGAAGACGCCACCCCGTGGTCGCACATATCCTCTGTCTCTTCCCGAGACTCAAGCCATGTCGGAGTATATTAAGTCCAATATGCTCAAGGGATTTATTCGCCCCTCTTCCTCCCCTGCTGGTGCGGGCTTCTTTTTCGTGAAGAAAAAGGACGGGGGGTTGAGACCATGCATCGACTACCGCGGCTTAAACGACATTACTATTAAGAATAAATACCCCTTGCCACTAATCACAGAATTATTTGATAGGGTTCGTGGTGCCCGCATTTTTTCCAAACTCGACTTGAGGGGAGCTTATAATCTTATACGCATCCGAGAGTAGGATGAATGGAAGACTGCCTTTAATACCCGAGATGGGCATTACGAATACTTGGTGATGCCGTTTGGTCTTAGTAATGCTCCCGCGGTTTTCCAGGGATTCGTCAATGAAATCTTTCGTGACATGCTGTATCAGAGTGTTGTGGTATATTTGGACGACATACTGATCTTTTCCAAGAATCTTGTCGAACACAGGACTCAAGTCAAAGAGGTGCTCCACCGTTTACGAGAGAATCATCTCTATGCCAAACTTTCCAAATGTACCTTTGAAGTAACATCTATTCCGTTCCTCGGTTATATCATCTCGGGGACGGAGCTTCGCATGGATCCGGAAAAGCTGTCTGCCATTCGTGACTGGACTCAGCCTCTTTCTTTGAAAGCAATACAAAGGTTCCTGGGCTTTGTGAACTACTACAGGAAATTCATTAAGGGTTTCTCCACCATTGTTGCGCCCATTACCGCCCTGACGAGGAAGGGTTCTAATCCAAGTTTGTGGCCTCCGGAAGCCATTGTAGCTTTTTCTCACTTAAAGTTAGCTTTCATGACGGCTCCAGTTCTCCAACAACCAAATTTCGATGAACCCTTCTTCTTAGAAGTTGATGCATCTTCAGTCGGGGTTGGGGCTGTTCTCTCCCAGTACTCCTCTGATAAGAAATTACATCCGTGTGGCTTCCATTCTCGTAAATTCTCTCTGGCCGAACGAAATTACACTATTGGAGACCAGGAACTCTTGGCTATCAAATCTGCCTTGGAAGAATGGAGATATCTTCTGGAAGGGGCTAAACATGTGTTTACCATCTACACGGATCACAAGAATTTGCTGTACATCAAATCCGCACAATGCTTGAATCCTCGCTAGGCGAGATGGGCACTTTTCTTTTCCCGATTCTCGTTCATTATCAAGTACCGGGCCGGGACTCTCAATATTAAAGCAGATGCGCTTTCCCGTTCACAAGTTTCCACAGACGAGGATGAACCTCCTGAGCGGGGTTTAATTCTGAATCCAGTTTCTGTCTCTGCTGCTTTAACTACTCCAGCTTCTCCTCCTGGAAGAATGTCCGTACCAGCTAGATTCCGGCCAGGAATACTACTGTGGGTTCATAACTCCAAGTTTTCCGGTCATCCCGGTGCCCAGAAGATGTACAAGTTTCTGCAAAGGTCTTACTGGTGGAACACCATGAGGAAGGATGTACAAGATTGCGTTAATTCTTGTCCCCAATGTACACAACATAAATCTCCTCGTCTGCCTCCTGCAGGGTTACTTCGTCCTCTGCCTATCCCTGTGAGACCCTGGACTCACATTTCCATGGACTTCATCACTGACTTGCCCTGTTCCAAGGGTTGCAACACCGTTTGGGTTATCATTGACCGTTTTTCGAAGATGGCACACTTTGTGCCTTTGACTGGTCTCCCGACAGCTCCGAAACTGGCTCTACTGTTTATCCGAGAACATTTTCGTTTGCATGGGTTGCCACAAGAGATTGTTTCTGACCGTGGAGTACAGTTCACCGCCAGGTTTTGGAAAGCCCTCTGTTCAACCCTACAAATTAAACTTAAGTTTTCGTCCGCTTATCATCCCCAAACAAATGGTCAAACGGAACGAGTCAATCAAGATCTAGAGACTTTTCTTCGTTTGTATCTCTCTCCTTCACAGGACAACTGGGTGGAGTTGTTGCCTCGGGCGGAGTTTGCCCATAACCATTTGTTTCATTCTTCCACTGGGGAATCACCATTCTTCGTCAACTACGGGTTCCATCCCCGTGTTCCAGAATTTCCAAGCCTTCCGATAGTAGAGGTTCCTGCTGTAGCGTCCACTCTACAACACTTTGGACAAATTTGGAGAAAGGTTCATGCTAATCTTAAGAAGGTTTCTGTCCGGTACAAGTTCTTCGCAGATAAGAAACGGCGAGCCGCACCTCAATATAAAGTTGGGGACAGGGTATGGCTGTCCACACGTAATCTCCGGTTGAAGGTGCCCACCATGAAATTCGCTCCAAGGTTCATCGGTCCTTATCCGGTGCTACAAGTCTTAAATCCTGTGGTCTGTAAACTAGGTTTGCCTGCCCATCTTCGAATACCTAACGCCTTTCATGTTTCTCTACTCCGTCCCCTCATTCTGAATCGGTTCCACTCAGCATTCCCTAGGCCAACGTCTGTAGTGGCAGAAGCTGGAGCGGAGTTTGAAATCAAAGCTATTCTTGACTCTCGTTATCTTCATAAAAAATTACAGTACTTGGTGGACTGGAAGGGTTATGGTCCTGAGGAGAGAAGTTGGATTGAGGCTACTGAAGTAACGGCTCCTCGTCTGGTTCGGATCTTCCACTCCAGACATCCGACTAAGCCCGGGAAGTGTCCAGGGGCCACTCCTGGAGGAGGGGGTACTGTCACGCACCTCGGGCAGCGGCGACCGAGCTTGTCCCTGCGGGTGGCCTGGTCTGCCCGGCACCTCTCTTCTCCTGGCGGTCTCCGGCTTCGGCGGCGGGTCGGCGCGTCCCTCCGGCGGCTTCCCGGAAGCAAGGACGCCGCCATCATGAGCGAGGGCAAGGAGGCGGAGCAGGTCTGACGTCACCTGCCTGCTCCGCCAATCAGGCTAGGGCGGGGGATTTAAAACCAGACACCAGGCAGAGATCCGGTGCCTGAGTATCTTCATTTCTCCTGCGGAAGCTGTGATTCCAGAGCTCCCTCGTCCCTGTGATCTCCTGTTCCTCCAAGCATCCTGTTCCTCCAAGCATCCTGTGCCTCCAAGCATCCTGTACCTCCAAGTACCTCTGTGCCTCCAAGCACCCCGTGCCTCCAAGTACCTCCGTGCCTCCAAGTACCTCCGTGCCTCCAAGCACCCCGTGCCTCCAAGTACCTCCGTGCCTCCAAGCACCCCGTGCCTCCAAGTACCTCCGTGCCTCCAAGCACCCCGTGCCTCCAATTACCTCCGTGCCTCCAAGTACCTCCGTGCCTCCAAGTACCTCCGTGCCTCCAAGCACCTCGTGCCTCCAAACACCTTGGTGTCTCCAAATACCTCCGTACCTCCAAGCACCTCGTGCCTCCAAACACCTTGGTGCCTCCAAACATCTCTGTGCCTCCGAGCACCTCCGTGCCTCCAATTACCTCGTGCCTCCAAGCACCTCCCTGCCTCCAAGCACCTCCGTGCCTCCAAGCACCTCCGTGCCTCTAAGCACCTCCGTGCCTCCAAAACCTTGTGCCTCCAAGCACCTCCGTGCCTCCAAGCACCTCCGTGCCTCCAAGCACCTCCGTGCCTCCAATTACCTCGTGCCTCCAATTACCTCGTGCCTCCAAGCACCTCGTGCCTCCAAGCACCCTCGTGCCTCCGAGTGCCTCCCAGCACTCCCTGTACTCCCAGCACCTCAGTGCCTCCAACACCACAGTGTCTCCAACACCACAGTGCCTTCAATATCTCAGTACCTCAGCCTTCAGTATTTATTAGAGATGAGCGGGTTCGGTTTCTCTGAATCCGAACCCGCACGAACTTCATGTTTTTTTTCACGGGTCCGAGCGACTCGGATCTTCCCGCCTTGCTCGGTTAACCCGAGCGCACCCGAACGTCATCATGACGCTGTCGGATTCTCGCGAGACTCGGATTCTATATAAGGAGCCGCGCGTCGCCGCCATTTTCACACGTGCATTGAGATTGATAGGGAGAGGACGTGGCTGGCGTCCTCTCCATTTAGATTAGAAGAGAGATTGACCTGATTTACTGGAGCTTAGGAGTACTGTAGAATTGTAGAGAGTGCAGAGTTTACTAGTGACTGACCACAGTGACCACCAGACAGTGCAGTTTTATTTAATATATCCGTTCTCTGCCTGAAAAAAACGATACACAGTGACTCAGTCACATACCATATCTGTGTGCACTGCTCAGCCCAGTGTGCTGCATCATCTATGTATATATCTGACTGTGCTCAGCTCACACATCTTATAATTGTGGGGGAGACTGGGGAGCACTGCAGTGCCAGTTATAGGTTATAGCAGGAGCCAGGAGTACATATTATTATTAAAATTAAACAGTGCACACTTTTGCTGCAGGAGTGCCACTGCCAGTGTGACTGACCAGTGACCTGACCACACTGACCACCAGTATAGTTAGTAGTATAGTATACTATATTGTGATTGCCTGAAAAAGTTAAACACTCGTATCTGACTGTGCTCAGCTCACACATCTTATAATTGTGGGGGAGACTGGGGAGCACTGCAGTGCCAGTAATAGGTTATAGCAGGAGCCAGGAGTACATATTATTATTAAAATTAAACAGTGCACACTTTTGCTGCAGGAGTGCCACTGCCAGTGTGACTGACCAGTGACCTGACCACACTGACCACCAGTATAGTTAGTAGTATAGTATACTATATTGTGATTGCCTGAAAAAGTTAAACACTCGTCGTGTGACTTCACTTGTGTGGTGTTTTTTTTTTTATTTTATAAAAAACTCATTCTGCTGACAGACAGTGTCCAGCAGGTCCGTCATTATATAATATATACCTGTCCGGCTGCAGTAGTGATATATATATATTTTTTATATCATTATTTATCATCCAGTCGCAGCAGACACAGTACGGTAGTTCACGGCTGTAGCTACCTCTGTGTCGGCACTCGGCAGTCCGTCCATAATTGTATACCACCTACCCGTGGTTTTTTTTTCTTTCTTCTTTATACATACATACTACTACTACATCTCTTTATCAACCAGTCTATATTAGCAGCAGACACAGTACAGTACGGTAGTCCACGGCTGTAGCTACCTCTGTGTCGGCACTCGGCAGTCCGTCCATAATTGTATACCACCTACCCGTGGTTTTTTTTCTTTCTTCTTTATACATACATACTACTACTACTACATCTCTTTATCAACCAGTCTATATTAGCAGCAGACACAGTACAGTACGGTAGTCCACGGCTGTAGCTACCTCTGTGTCGGCACTGGGCAGTCCGTCCATAATTGTATACCACCTACCCGTAGTTTTTTTTTCTTTCTTCTTTATACATACATACTACTACTACATCTCTTTATCAACCAGTCTATATTAGCAGCAGACACAGTACAGTACGGTAGTCCACGGCTGTAGCTACCTCTGTGTCGGCACTGGGCAGTCCGTCCATAATTGTATACCACCTACCCGTGGTTTTTTTTTCTTTCTTCTTTATACATACATACTACTACTACATCTCTTTATCAACCAGTCTATATTAGCAGCAGACACAGTACAGTACGGTAGTCCACGGCTGTAGCTACCTCTGTGTCGGCACTCGGCAGTCCGTCCATAATTGTATACCACCTACCTGTGGTTTTTTTTTCTTTCTTCTTTATACATACATACTACTACTGCATCTCTTTATCAACCAGTCTATATTAGCAGCAGACACAGTACAGTACGGTAGTCCACGGCTGTAGCTACCTCTGTGTCGGCACTGGGCAGTCCGTCCATAATTGTATACCACCTACCCGTGGTTTTTTTTTCTTTCTTCTTTATACATACATACTACTACTACATCTCTTTATCAACCAGTCTATATTAGCAGCAGACACAGTACAGTACGGTAGTCCACGGCTGTAGCTACCTCTGTGTCGGCACTCGGCAGTCCGTCCATAATTGTATACCACCTACCCGTGTTTTTTTTTTCTTTCTTCTTTATACATACATACTACTACTACATCTCTTTATCAACCAGTCTATATTAGCAGCAGACACAGTACAGTACGGTAGTCCACGGCTGTAGCTACCTCTGTGTCGGCACTCGGCAGTCCATCCATAATTGTATACTAGTATCCATCCATCTCCATTGTTTACCTGAGGTGCCTTTTAGTTGTGCCTATTAAAATATGGAGAACAAAAATGTTGAGGTTCCAAAATTAGGGAAAGATCAAGATCCACTTCCACCTCGTGCTGAAGCTGCTGCCACTAGTCATGGCCGAGACGATGAAATGCCAGCAACGTCGTCTGCCAAGGCCGATGCCCAATGTCATAGTACAGAGCATGTCAAATCCAAAACACCAAATATCAGTAAAAAAAGGACTCCAAAACCTAAAATAAAATTGTCGGAGGAGAAGCGTAAACTTGCCAATATGCCATTTACCACACGGAGTGGCAAGGAACGGCTGAGGCCCTGGCCTATGTTCATGGCTAGTGGTTCAGCTTCACATGAGGATGGAGGCACTCAGCCTCTCGCTAGAAAAATGAAAAGACTCAAGCTGGCAAAAGCAGTAGCACCGCAAAGAACTGTGCGTTCTTCGAAATCCCAAATCCACAAGGAGAGTCCAATTGTGTCGGTTGCGATGCCTGACCTTCCCAACACTGGACGTGAAGAGCATGCGCCTTCCACCATTTGCACGCCCCCTGCAAGTGCTGGAAGGAGCACCCGCAGTCCAGTTCCTGATAGTCAGATTGAAGATGTCAGTGTTGAAGTACACCAGGATGAGGAGGATATGGGTGTTGCTGGCGCTGGGGAGGAAATTGACAAGGAGGATTCTGATGGTGAGGTGGTTTGTTTAAGTCAGGCACCCGGGGAGACACCTGTTGTCCGTGGGAGGAATAGGGCCGTTGACATGCCTGGTGAAAATACCAAAAAAATCAGCTCTTCGGTGTGGAAGTATTTCACCAGAAATGCGGACAACAGGTGTCAAGCCGTGTGTTCCCTTTGTCAAGCTGTAATAAGTAGGGGTAAGGACGTTAACCACCTCGGAACATCCTCCCTTATACGTCACCTGCAGCGCATTCATAATAAGTCAGTGACAAGTTCAAAAACTTGGGCCGACAGCGGAAGCAGTCCACTGACCAGTAAATCCCTTCCTCTTGTAACCAAGCTCACGCAAACCACCCCACCAACTCCCTCAGTGTCAATTTCCTCCTTCCCCAGGAATGCCAATAGTCCTGCAGGCCATGTCACTGGCAATTCTGACGAGTCCTCTCCTGCCTGGGATTCCTCTGATGCATCCTTGCGTGTAACGCCTACTGCTGCTGGCGCTGCTGTTGTTGCTGCTGGGAGTCGATGGTCATCCCAGAGGGGAAGTCGTAAGCCCACTTGTACTACTTCCAGTAAGCAATTGACTGTCCAACAGTCCTTTGCGAGGAAGATGAAATATCACAGCAGTCATCCTGTTGCAAAGCGGATAACTGAGTCCTTGACAACTATGTTGGTGTTAGACGTGCGTCCGGTATCCGCCGTTAGTTCACAGGGAACTAGACAATTTATTGAGGCAGTGTGCCCCCGTTACCAAATACCATCTAGGTTCCACTTCTGTAGGCAGGCGATACCGAGAATGTACACGGACGTCAGAAAAAGACTCACCAGTGTCCTAAAAAATGCAGTTGTACCCAATGTCCACTTAACCACGGACATGTGGACAAGTGGAGCAGGGCAGGGTCAGGACTATATGACTGTGACAGCCCACTGGGTAGATGTATGGACTCCCACCGCAAGAACAGCAGCGGCGGCACCAGTAGCAGCATCTCGCAAACGCCAACTCTTTCCTAGGCAGGCTACGCTTTGTATCACCGCTTTCCAGAATACGCACACAGCTAAAAACCTCTTACGGCAACTGAGGAAGATCATCGCAGAATGGCTTACCCCAATTGGACTCTCCTGTGGATTTGTGGCATCGGACAACGCCAGCAATATTGTGTGTGCATTAAATATGGGCAAATTCCAGCACGTCCCATGTTTTGCACATACCTTGAATTTGGTGGTGCAGAATTATTTAAAAAACGAGAGGGGCGTGCAAGAGATGCTGTCGGTGGCCAGAAGAATTGCGGGACACTTTCGGCGTACAGGCACCACGTACAGAAGACTGGAGCACCACCAAAAACGCCTGAACCTGCCCTGCCATCATCTGAAGCAAGAAGTGGTAACGAGGTGGAATTCAACCCTCTATATGCTTCAGAGGTTGGAGGAGCAGCAAAAGGCCATTCAAGCCTATACAATTGAGCACGATATAGGAGGTGGAATGCACCTGTCTCAAGTGCAGTGGAGAATGATTTCAACGTTGTGCAAGGTTCTGATGCCCTTTGAACTTGCCACAAGTGAAGTCAGTTCAGACACTGCCAGCCTGAGTCAGGTCATTCCCCTCATCAGGCTTTTGCAGAAGAAGCTGGAGGCATTGAAGAAGGAGCTAAAAGGGAGCGATTCCGCTAGGCATGTGGGACTTGTGGATGCAGCCCTTAATTCGCTTAACAAGGATTCACGGGTGGTCAATCTGTTGAAATCAGAGCACTACATTTTGACCACCGTGCTCGATCCTAGATTTAAAACCTACCTTGGATCTCTCTTTCCGGCAGACACAAGTCTGCTGGGGTGCAAAGACCTGCTGGTGACAAAATTGTCAAGTCAAGCGGAACGCGACCTGTCAACATCTCCTCCTTCACATTCTCCCGCAACTGGGGGTGCGAGGAAAAGGCTCAGAATTCCGAGCCCACCCGCTGGCGGTGATGCAGGGCAGTCTGGAGCGACTGCTGATGCTGACATCTGGTCCGGACTGAAGGACCTGACAACGATTACGGACATGTCGTCTACTGTCACTGCATATGATTCTCTCAACATTGAAAGAATGGTGGAGGATTATATGAGTGACCGCATCCAAGTAGGCACGTCAGACAGTCCGTACTTATACTGGCAGGAAAAAGAGGCAATTTGGAGGCCCTTGCACAAACTGGCTTTATTCTACCTAAGTTGCCCTCCCACAAGTGTGTACTCCGAAAGAGTGTTTAGTGCCGCCGCTCACCTTGTCAGCAATCGGCGTACGAGGTTACATCCAGAAAATGTGGAGAAGATGATGTTCATTAAAATGAATTATAATCAATTCCTCCGCGGAGACATTGACCAGCAGCAATTGCCTCCACAAAGTACACAGGGAGCTGAGATGGTGGATTCCAGTGGGGACGAATTGATAATCTGTGAGGAGGGGGATGTACACGGTGATATATCGGAGGATGATGATGAGGTGGACATCTTGCCTCTGTAGAGCCAGTTTGTGCAAGGAGAGATTAATTGCTTCTTTTTTGGTGGGGGTCCAAACCAACCCGTCATATCAGTCACAGTCGTGTGGCAGACCCTGTCACTGAAATGATGGGTTGGTTAAAGTGTGCATGTCCTGTTTATACAACATAAGGGTAGGTGGGAGGGCCCAAGGACAATTCCATCTTGCACCTCTTTTTTCTTTTATTTTTCTTTGCGTCATGTGCTGTTTGGGGAGGGTTTTTTGGAAGGGACATCCTGCGTGACACTGCAGTGCCACTCCTAGATGGGCCCGGTGTTTGTGTCGGCCACTAGGGTCGCTAATCTTACTCACACAGCTACCTCATTGCGCCTCTTTTTTTCTTTGCGTCATGTGCTGTTTGGGGAGGGTTTTTTGGAAGGGACATCCTGCGTGACACTGCAGTGCCACTCCTAGATGGGCCAGGTGTTTGTGTCGGGCACTTGGGTCGCTGAGCTTAGTCACACAGCTACCTCATTGCACCTCTTTTTTTCTTTGCGTCATGTGCTGTTTGGGGAGTGTTTTTTGGAAGGGCCATCCTGCGTGACACTGCAGTGCCACTCCTAGATGGGCCAGGTGTTTGTGTCGGCCACTAGGGTCGCTTAGCTTAGTCATCCAGCGACCTCGGTGCAAATTTTAGGACTAAAAATAATATTGTGAGGTGTGAGGTATTCTGAATAGACTGAAAATGAGTGGAAATTATGGTTTTTGAGGTTAATAATAATATGGGATCAAAATGACCCCCAAATTCTATGATTTAAGCTGTTTTTTAGGGTTTTTTGAAAAAAAACACCCGAATCCAAAACACACCCGAATCCGACAAAAAAAATTCGGTGAGGTTTTGCCAAAACGCGGTCGAACCCAAAACACGGCCGCGGAACCGAACCCAAAACCAAAACACAAAACCCGAAAAATTTCAGGCGCTCATCTCTAGTATTTATACAAGTCTTGTCTTTCAGGAGACCTTCAAGAATTCCTCTGTGCTTCCTGCTTGCCGTCTTAATCCTGCATGAGGAAGACCTACATCCGGCCATCTCTACTGCGACCCAGTAGCGGTTCCTCTTCCCGGTCATCGGAAGAAGCCCCGAGTCCACAACACTCCCAAACCAGGTCAGTGATAAATAATATTCAAACAAAACCACATCATTTAGGTGTCAGTGGACTGCTGACGCTATTAACCAAAGTTTCTGAACTGGACAATGACTTATGATGAATGCGCTGCAGGTGACTTATAAGGGAGGATGTTCCTAGGTAGTTAACAATCTTACCCCTACTTATTATGGATTGACAAAGGCAACAGATGGCTTCACACTTTTTATCCGTATTTGTGGATAAATAATTCCACACTAATTAGGTGGCTTTTTTGGTTTTTTGTCCAGGCACGACAATGGGCTTTTTCATCCAATGGCCAACAACTGTCTCCACTGGTGCATTATTCAAACAAACCACATCACCATCAGAATCCTCATCGTCAACTTCCTCTGCAGCGCCAGCTACACCCATATCCTCCTCATCCTGGTGTACTTCTACAGTGACATCCTCAATCTCAAGAAAAGCAACTGAACTGGTGGTGCTCCTTCCAGCACTTTCAGGGGGCATGCAAACGGTGGTAGGAACCTCCTCTTCCCATACAGTGTTGTGAAACTCAGGCCTAGACATCGCAACCACTGACATTTATTTTCACTGCACCCCAGTATTTTTACAGCATACAGGGCCAGCGTACATTTATTTTCACTGCACCCTAAAATTATTACAGCATACAAGACATTGCCATTGTATATTTATTTTTACTGCACCCCTGTAGTTTTACAGCATACAAGACAGGGCCAGTGTACATTTATTTTAATGCACCCTAGAATTATTACAGCATACAAGACAGGGCCAGTGTACATTTATTTTACTGCACCCCTGAATTTTTACAGCAAACAGGGCCAGTGTAAATGCTATTTTAACAGCAGCACCCATATATTTTACAGCATACAGGAGCAGTGTGCTTTTAATTTTTAACAACTGCACCCCTAAATTTTTACAACATATAGGGCCAGTGTAATGTTATTTTAACAGCAGCACCCCTATATTTTACAGCATACAGGAGCAGTGTGCTTTTAAATTTTTAACAGCGACACCCTTGATTTTTTACAACATACAGGGCCAGTGTAATGGTATTTTAACAGCAGCACCCCTATATTTTACAGCATACAGGAGCAGTGTTCTTTTAATTTTTAACAACTGCACCCTTGAATTTTTTGCAATATACAGGACCAGTGTAATGTTATTTTAACAACAGCACCCCTATATCTTACAGCATACAGGAGCAGTTTGCTTTTACATTTTTAACAGCAGCACCCCAGAATTTTTACAACATACTGTACATGGCCAGTGTAATGTTATTTTAACAGCAGCACCCACCCCTATATTTTACAGCATACAGGAGCAGTGTGCTTTTAATTTTTTACAACTGCACCCTTGAATTTTTACAACATACAGGGCCAGTGTAATGTTATTTTAACAACAGCACCCCTATATCTTACAGCATACAGGAGCAGTGTGCTTTTAATTTTTAACAGCTGCACCCCTGAATTTTTACAACATACAGGGCCAGTGTAATGTTTCCCTCAGTCAATTGCCAGTCATTAGATTCTCAACTCAAGCCAAGCGTGACAGTAAGCACTGGCCACATGGATCCAATGAGTGATCAGGCTTCTGGGGGGGGTGCAGCCTCGGACATCCTATCACGTTTAAATAAGCAGGAAACTATGAAAACTCAAATCGTGCAGTTTATGCAAAGTATGTCAGCCCGTCTCGACTTTTTCCATGCAGTCATATCTGTACCTCAAGTGCCAGCTCCCATTCCAGTTCTAACAGCTCCTGTGAGAGTTCCGCTTCCACGGTTGCAATTACCTTCATCTAGTAAGTTTGATTGTACTCCAAAGCAATGCAGCGGTTTCCTCAACCAATGTGAGATTCAGTTTGAGTTACAGTCTGTGAATTTCCCAACCGACTGGACCATGATAGCTTATATTATGTCTCAGGCATTAGAATGGGCATCTCCTCTGTGAGAGAGAGCAGATCCCATTCTTTCAAATTACTCAGAATTTGTATCAACTTTCCGAAAGATTTTCGACGAACCAGGCTGGTCTTCTTCAGCTTCTTTGGAGATTCTGCATTTGCGACAGGGAACTCGAACCGTCAGTCAATCCAGTTTTATACCCTCTTTTCCGAACTAGATTGGAACGAAGAAGCTCTCATAGCAGCTTTCTGGAGTGGTCTTTCAGACAAGATTAAGGATGATCTAGCCACCCTAGACATTCCAGACAAGTTGGACAAACTAATCTCTCTGTGCAACAAGCTGGATCTGAGGTATAGAGAGCGTTGTCTGGAAAGATCAAAGTTGGACCGACCGAGACCTCAGGTTGCTCCTCTAACTAGACCATCTTCTCCATCTGCAGAGGAACCAATGCAGGTTAACCGGTCCCCTCTCACTGATGAAGAACGACAAAGGCAGAGATGAGGAAATCTCTGTGTGTATTGCGGAGCGGCTGATCACTTTGTCAAGTCCTGCAGTCATCGGCCGGGAAACTCCCGCTCCTAACTTACGCAGGAGAGGTTAAGTTAGGAGTCTCCTCAGAATTACCTTTCAGGAAAGAATCTGTGCTTACCACTTGTCTAGAGCTCGCCTCGTCTCTTTTTATTTCTGCACTACTCGACTCTTGAGCAGCTGAGAGTTTTATCACCTTGGCACTAGTCAAGCAAAATGGAATTCAGACGTTAAAGTTGGATCGTCCTATTTCAATCACTGCATGAAGTTACATCCCCAAAGGAATCATTACTCACTGCACTGTTACTCTCAAATTAAAGATTAGAGCTTTTCACTCAGAAAACATCTCTTTCCTAGTAATTCCTAAAGCCTCTCAAGAATTAATTCTCAGATTCCCTTGGCTACAAAGACATAATAACCGTATCGATTGGCAGACTATGGATGTGTTCGCTTGGGGTGAGTCTTGCTTCCATGAGTGCTTGGCATCTGTGAAACCTCTTTGTAATTTGAATCCTGCTAAACTCCCGATAGTTGACACTCTGCCTCCCCATCATAGTTGGGACTGTCCCATTGATTTGATACCTTGCAAGACTCCTCCAAGAGGTTGAAAATACCCGTTATCCCTTCCAGAGACCCAGGCCATGTCAGACTACATTTTGGAAAACCTCAGTAAAGGTTTTATTCGTCCCTTTTCCTCTCCGTCTGGGGCAGGTTTCTTTTTTGTGAAAAAGAAGGATGGGGGTCTGCGGACATACATTGACTATTGCCGGTTAAATGAGATCACTGTGAAAAACAGATATCCTCTGCCCCTGTATTCATATATTATTCGATCATGTGAAAGGGGCCACCATTTTCACTAAGCTGGACCTTCGAGGGGCTTATAACTTGATACGCATATGTTCTGGAGATGAATGGAAGACTGCCTTTAACACCTGGGATGGGCATTACGAGTATCTAGTGATGCCCTTTGGTCTCTGCAACCCCCTGGCGGTCTTCCAGAACTTCGTGAACATGATATTTAGAGATCTTCTTTACAGTTGTCTAGTGGTATACTTGGACGATATTTTCATTTTTTCTAAAGATTTGAAGGTGCATCGTGAGCAAGTCAAAGAGGTCTTAAGCTGTCTTACGAAGAATCGTCTTTTTTGCAAGTTAGAAAAGTGCACCTTCGAGGTACCCTTCATCGCCTTTCTCGGTTATGTCATCTCCGGACAGGAGCTACATATGGATTCAACAAAGGCCCAAGTGATTCATGATTGGACTCTTCCTACCACTCTAAAAGGGAATCCCACTAAGCAGCATGGGTGTTCAGAGACCACTCTAAAAAGGGGGGTTACTGTCAGCATTCAGAGTCTTACATCCGGTTCTGGTCCCTGCAGCCTTGCTGTTAGCTGGCTGGTGTGGCTGCGGCGGATAGGAGCTGCGGCAGTGAGGTCCTCCGGTGTGGCTGCCGGACATCTGGACTCCGGGGTCCGGATCCTGGGGAGCGGAGCATGGCAGCCGGAAGTGTCTGTTTCCAAGTGTCCTGTTGCTGGAGTGTGGCGTCTGGAAGGCTGAGGCCAGAGGTAGTGGCTGTGTGCTGGTTCCACATGTGTCCTCTGTGCAGAGAGCCGCCATGTTGGAGCCCAAGCCAAGCCAATAGGTATCCCAGTTCGCGCCCAGCAAATCTGGTGCTGTTTTCCCTTCTAAAAAGGGGTTGATGCTTAGCTATGGTGCCAGTGCTTCATGTTACTTGCTGCTGCAAGGTGCTCAAGCTCTGTGCTCCCAGGTTAACCCCTAGTATCCTGGTTCTTTGGAGGCCGCCAGGTGGTCAGTTCATTTATTGCAGTCCTTTGCTTCCAGTCCACCTGCTCTTGTGGTTTAACTGCCGGGTCCTCTATCTGGTAGTCATCTCCTCATTTGGTGTGCTTCAGCATCATTTACAAATCACAACTCATCTCCTCATTCAGTGTTCTTCAGCATTGTTCACAAATCTCAAGTCATCTCTTCATTCAGTGTATTTCAGCATTGTTTACAAATCACAAGTCACTTCTCCATTTGGAATTCTTCAGCACTTTCTACAAGTCACAAACATATTGATCTTCAGTACTCACTCGGACTTATCTCCTAGTTGTGGTGTATTATTGAAGTCTCATTAAAACTGAATTAATCTTTCTTCAGTGTACTGTTCTCAGTAATTGCCCTCATTGCTTACCCCTCTTCATCTTCGGGCCAACTCTTCAATCCATGATTAAGAACTATATTCAGCCACCTCGTTTCCTTCCTTTGCTGAAAGCTGCTCCCTCAGTCAATTGTCAGTCGTCAGTTCCTCAACTCAAGCCAAGCATGACACCACTATATTTTACAGCATACAGGAGCAGTGTGCTTTTAATTTTTAACAACTGCATTCCTGAATTTTTATAGCATGCAGTGCCAGTGTAATGTTATTTTAACAGCAGCACCCCTATATTTTACACCATACAGGAGCAGTATACTTTTTATGTTTAACAACTGCATCCCTGAATTTTTACAACATACAGGGCCAGCAGCACCCCTATATTTTACAGTATACAAGAGGAGGACAGTGCCCCTGCACCCTGTACAACACAGTGACAGCCAGGACAGCAACACCCATGTATGGCTGCAGCACCCGGCTGTAACAGCACATGAAACACCAGTGACAGCCAGGACAGCACAATGACTACAGCAACACCCCTACAGAGCACACACTGACCCCACCCAACGCCACCACCCACAGATAGAGACAGAGGTCTGTCTCCCTCACTCTCCAAGTCCGGAGTGAAAAAGGCGCAATACGCAGCTGTTTATATGGAATCCAAAACCCACGTGAATCTGACAGCGTAATGATGGCGTTTTGCCCCATTCTGATCTCCGAGTCTGGTGGGAAGTCCCAAGCCAGACTTGGATCCGGGCTCGGTATGGGATGTTCAGGGGGGTTCATTTCTCTGAGATCCGAACCCACTCATCTCTAAGTAGTAGTAGTAGTAGTAGTAGTAGTAGTAGTAGTAGTAATAATAGTAGTAGTAGTAGTAGTAGTAGTAGTAGTAGTAGTAGTAGTATATTTTCTTCTGCGTTAATAAGAATTAAAAAAAACAATAGATCAACCAGTGCACTTATAGGAATTCAGCTAGGCTAATAACTGCCAAGTCATTGATATACAATAAGCACAGTACCAGCTGGGGCTGAAAGACACCCTTACACAACAGTTTCAAATGTACCTTCTTCAGGTCCAAAAAAAATGTAAATATTTTTTGCAATACAGTCTAACAATACAAATTGGAATGAATCCATATGTATATGGTGTGTAAAGGTTTATAGAATGAAGTGATAATTTAATGTACTATATAAGCACTCTTAATTTGCGTACATATCCTAACTGCTCCCGAGGAAACCAAGGTATGAATGTGGAAATCAATACTGCTCATACAGTAGGTGGTATATAATAATTGCCTATTTTTCATTTGCCACCTGGAGCTTATGCTTTTTATTTTAACCTATTAACATGAAGCATACACACAGCGCAGAGCTATGACGCACCATAGCAGAGCTCACATACTGTTTCCTCATGGGACTTATGCCGAGCAGTGCTGTGTGATTGCCACCTGTACATATATTACACAGGGATTTTCTACCCCAGGATAAACAATGAGCTCTGCCAATGTCTATCAGCAGATTTAAAATATAGACGGCAAAGATTGAGCTGCAGTTAAAATACAAATGGCAATGTTGTCATGATCCAGTGTTTGGAAGAATGTGTAGGCAAAGAATACATATCATTTTTATGTTTGTATTTAAAATGTCCTATAATATTACATGATATATATATTATTTACTAAAATAATCACATGGTAATTTTTGGCATTGAAAACGTGTGACAATTTATATTTATTGAATACTTCCTAAATATGGCAAAACAGATTACTGTGCACAACATTGTATACTTTCCCAATATGTAAAGTTACTCATATGTTCATTTAGTTTATCTAACAGTACTAAAATTGTTAACTAATTGTGAACTACAGTAGTTGCTGACTCTTCAGGTCACAGTAAGTCCATTCTGTATCAAAACTCACCACAAGATGTCATCACACAGCTGTTATTTTGAATAATTTTGAAGCTTTCTTTAGATTATAGTCATGCTTTAGCTGTGACAAAAGGGCAAAATATGACCTGATTGTTATCAGATTTTCTAAAAAAACATACATATGTGTAAAACTAATAAAAAATTAATACATTTATTTTTGCATAAATATGATACTTTTATACAATAAAAATGTCTAAGGTGACCTAGGGGTCTATGGGTATGGATCATCAGATCTACATAAGAAAGGCGTACAGTCTTTAGGTCGACTAGTATAGGTCAACATGCATTTGTCGACAGGGTCAAAAGGTCTACACATGAAAAGGTTGACCTGACAAAATGTCGACAGTAGGAAATGTCAATGGGGTGAAAAATGTTGACACAAAAATTTCGACACACCATTTTGACTTTTTTTTGTGTCATTTTCGCCATCAAAGCACATGGAACCCCAATTAGTGTACCACTTCACTCGCCATGCTTCGGGCAAGGTGCCTCGCTCCGCTACCACTGCGCACGGTGCAGGTAACTATTATCAGTCATAGTCCATGTGGATGGTAAAGTATGAAATAAAAGTTGATTAAAATGCTAAAAGCCCCCAAAAAGCTGTATTAATCTTTTGTATGTCTACCATAAAAATGTTGACCATTAGCACATGTCGACGTTTTGTACTTGTTGACCATAAGCACTGTCGACCTTTTACATGTCGACCTTTTGACCATATCGACCTACTGCATGTTGACCAATAGTCGTCGACCTAATGACTGTCAACCTAAAGCCATATTAATTAAAATATATTTTCTATCATCGTTAAAAAGATACCGATCAGCAAAACTTGCCTTTAAATAGCTCAGGCAGTTGTGCAATTCTCATGTGCCTCTATGATACTGTCTATCTGAATATGAGTGTGCATTACACACGGCTAGCCACTTCCCACATTTGCAGTTGTGCAGTTCTCATGTGCCTCTATGATACTGTCTATCTGAATATGAGTGTGCATTACACACGGCTAGCCACTTCCCACATTTGCAGTTGTGCAGTTCTCATGTGCCTCTATGATACTGTCTATCTGAATATGAGTGTGCATTACACACGGCTAGCCACTTCCCACATTTGCAGTTGTGCAGTTCTCATGTGCCTCTATGATACTGTCTATCTGAATATGAGTGTGCATTACACACGGCTAGCCACTTCCCACATTTGCAGTTGTGCAGTTCTCATGTGCCTCTATGATACTGTCTATCTGAATATGAGTGTGCATTACACACGGCTAGCCACTTCCCACATTTGCAGTTGTGCAGTTCTCATGTGCCTCTATGATACTGTCTATCTGAATATGAGTGTGCATTACACACGGCTAGCCACTTCCCACATTTGCAGTTGTGCAGTTCTCATGTGCCTCTATGATACTGTCTATCTGAATATGAGTGTGCATTACACACGGCTAGCCACTTCCCACATTTGCAGTTGTGCAGTTCTCATGTGCCTCTATGATACTGTCTATCTGAATATGAGTGTGCATTACACACGGCTAGCCACTTCCCACATTTGCAGTTGTGCAGTTCTCATGTGCCTCTATGATACTGTCTATCTGAATATGAGTGTGCATTACACACGGCTAGCCACTTCCCACATTTGCAGTTGTGCAGTTCTCATGTGCCTCTATGATACTGTCTATCTGAATATGAGTGTGCATTACACACGGCTAGCCACTTCCCACATTTGCAGTTGACCAAAAGTTCCACTTAGGGGTCCACGTACTAAGCCTTGGAGGGGGATGAAGTGGACGGAGATAAAGTACCAGCCAACCAGCTCCTAACTGTCATTTTTTAAACCCAGTCTGTGACATGGCAGTTAGAGGCTGATTGGCTGGTACTTTATCTCCATCCCCATTATCTCCATCCAAAGCTTAGTAAATAGACCCCATAGTTGGAAAAAAACCAAACATTTTATTTATTTAAAAACTATTTCCCAGTGAAAACTGCTTTATGTAATGACTTTCTTCTTTATTTTCTGCTCTCCTCACCATCCTGTGACAACGATTACAGGATTGTTGTTAAACAGACTTCCCCAGGATTTGCAAAGTGATGTAATCACCACCAGTCCCATCACTGCATAAGTCTTACTACCCCAGGCTCCAATACTCAAGTGTGTAAGTATCACACACCTACTCCAATGTCTGAATAAAGAATAGAGAGACTTATTCAGGATTTGCCCTGTCCGGTGCCTGTGCGGACATGCAGGTCCCGTCCTGCGCATGCTCAGCCTGGCCCATGCAATCACATTGCATTGGCTGTGAACGCCTCTGCATGAATGACAGGTAGAAGCGTTTGCGGGGTGGCGATGGACCATTGAGGGGATGGCACAAGGAAAACGGGGGCGGGTCAACAGCATTTTTGGGGCGACCACAAGCCGTTACATGCAGACGCTTCAATGGAAAAAATGGAGGTGAGCTGCCTGCCTTCACAGCCAGGCTGCAGAGGGTCGTCCACAGTTGCTGCTGGTCAGCACGGTCAGCATGCTGGGCATCCTTGCTCTGCACTAGGCGGCCCCCAGCATGTGACGGAAAGGATTGCAGATTCTGCTTTTTAGATAAGTGGTGGGAAGTATCACATACATGATGCAATGTGTAGTATGAGGGAGGTTCAATAAGTAAGGTAACAAGACATCTCACGTGTGTAATGATCCCTATTTCATTCTTCTGGCACATATTACAATCAGATCCAACGATGGGGGAGATCTGTGCTAATCTTCCTATGTTTTGCTACAAGAGAAGCCCGAATATTAAGGTTCAAATCCAGTGTCGGACTGAGGCATTAAGGGCCTACCAGGGGAATGCAGTGGTAGGGGCCCGTGCATAGGGGTGTGGCCAGCCACCACATTGCTTTACCTAACCATTAGAGACTACATGGGCTGGGGCCCTTATATATATAAAGTCAATATTGGTAGTGCATGCATGATAATGTAGCAGATTAATAACAGCAATGCATGATAGAAAATACACCATAGTCCTGTGCATTATAATGGAACATATGCAAAATGTATAATTCAAGTGCACAGTCTGGAACCTCTTCCCTAGAGGAGGTGGAACCCCCCCCCACACACACACACAACCTGGCAGTAGGGCCCACCAGGGGCTTCCCCTGTACCCCTGTGGGCCAGTCCGACCCTGATCAAATCACTTATTCGGACATAGTTCCAGAAATTCAAGAGAGAAGTGTTTGGCTCCAAATAAAGCAGGGATCATACAAATATAGCTCTTGTGTTAATTGCAAGCATATGCGCACAGGCAATTTTTCTCACCCGACTAATGGCACGGTGTTTCATTTGCGGCATCGTATGACATGCGAGACCCGATATGTGATCTACTTGATTTTTCGTCCCTGCAATAAGTTATACATGGGAAAAACAATCAGGATGCTAAAAGAGCATATTGCCCTTCACCGTTCTTCTATCAAAAAAGCATTCATCAAAATTGAAAGCTCAACACCGCCAGTTGCAAAACACTTTGGTGGTCATTCCGAGTTGTTCGCTCGCTAGCAGTTTTTAGCAGCCGTGCAAACGCTATGCCGCTGCCCACTGGGAGTGTATTTTAGCTTAGCAGAAGTGCAAACGAAAGGATCGCAGATCGGCTACAAATTCTTTCTGTGCAGTTTCTGAGTAGCTCAAAACCTACTCAGCGCTTGCGATCACTTCAGACTATTCAGTTCTTGTTTTTTCAGTTCTTGTTTTGACGTCACAAACACGCGTTCGCCCAGCAATGCCTCCGTTTTTCCTGGCATGCCTGCGTTTTTACAAACACTCCCTGAAAACGGTCAGTTGCCATCCAGAAACGCCCACTTCATGTCAACCACTCTGCGGCCAGCAGTGCAACTGAAAAGCTTCGCTAGATCTTGTGTGAAACTACATCGGCCGTTGTAATAGTACATCGCGCGTGTGCATTGCGCCACATACGCATGCGCAGAGGTGCCTTTTTTTTGCCTCATCGCTGCACAGCGAAAGAATGCCGCTAGCGATCAACTCAGAATGACCCCCTTTGTTCAATATGGACACAGCATTAAAGATCTACTGTTCATGCCCATAGATTATATGCCACCACTCAAAATGGGTGGTAATTGACATAAATTGCTATTACAACAGAAATGTCGTTGGATTCGCCGCCTGGATGCACTAACACCGTGTGGACTTAATGAAGAATTTTCATTTACACCTTTTTTGTAGTTTTATAATTTTTTGTGGCATTGAAATAACAGGATTTTGATACCTACCGGTAAATCCTTTTCTCCTAGTCCGTAGAGGATGCTGTGGTCCACTTCATGACCATGGGGGTATAGACGGTTCCGCAGGAGCCATGGGCACTCTTAAGACTTTTCAATGGGTGTGAACTGGCTCCTCGCTCTTTGCCCCTCCTCCAGACCTCAGTTATAGGAACTGTTCCCAGGGAGACGGACATTTAGAGGAAAGGATTTACTTTAATACTAGTGGTGAGATTCATACCAGCTCACACCCCAACCATGCCGCACACATGGTATTCAACATAACACACGCCAACAGGCATGAACCAATTGCAGCAACATGCTGAACTAAGATAACACAACATGTGTAACTAACAACTAAACTGCAGGTAAAGTACGCACTGGGACAGGCGCCCAGCATCCTCTAAGGACTAGGAGAAAAGGATTTACCGGTAGGTATCAAAATCCTGTTTTCCCATACGTCCTAGAGGATGCTGGGGTCCACTTCATGACCATAGGGTTTATACCAAAGCTCCAGTACGGGCGGGAGAGTGCGGATGACTCTGCAGCACCGATTGACCAAACTTGAGGTCTTCATCGGCCAAGGTGTCAAACTTGTAGAATTTTGCAAATGTGTTTGACCCCGACCAAGTAGCTGCTCGGCAAAACTGCAATGCCGAGACCCCCCGGGCAGCCGCCCAGGATGAGCCCATCTTCCTAGTGGAATGGGCCTTCACCGACATCGGTAATGGCAATCCAACCGTAGTATGAGCGTGCTGAATCGTACTTCTGATCCAATGTGCAAAACTCTGCTTGGAAACAGGACACCCAATTTTATTGGGAGCATACAGGACAAACAACGACTCTGTTTTCTGTATACGAGCTGTTCTAGTAACATACATTTTCAAAGCCCTAACCACGTCTAGAGACTTTGACTCAGTCAACGTGTCAGTAACTACTGGCACCACAATAGGCTGGTTTATGTGGAAAAAATAAACCAACTTTGGAAGAAAATGTTAACGAGTTCGCAACTCTGCCCTATCTTCATGAAAGATTAGGTAAGGGCTTTTGTGAGACAAGGCCCCCAACTCAGACACCCGCCGTGCGGATGCCATTGCCAAAAGCATCACCACTTTCCAAGTGAGAAACTTCAACTCTATCTCTTGTAGAGGCTCAAACCAGTCCGATTGGAGGAACTGCAACACCACATTAAGGTCCCATGGTGCCACCGGAGGCACAAATGGAGACTGGATGTGCAGAACCCCTTTCACGAAGGTCTGAACCTCTGGAAGAGAGGCCAATTGTTTCTGGAAGAACACCGACAAGGCCGAAATCTGGATCTTGATTGATCCCAATCTGAGGCCCGCCTCCACACTCAGCCTGTAGAAAATGGAGAAAACGTCCCAAGTAAAACTCTTAGGAGCCTTCTTGGATTTACACCAAGATACATACTTTCTCCAAATACGGTGGAAATGTTTCAACGTTACTCCCTTCCTGGCCTGAATAAGAGTGGGGATGACTTCCTTGGGAATACCCTTTCGGGCTAGGATCCGGTGCTCAACAGCCATGCCATCAAACGTAGCCGCGGTAAGTCTTGATACGCGCATGGCCCCTGCTGTAGCAGGTCCTCGCAAAGAGGAAGAGGCCGAGGATTTTCTAGGAGCAACTCCTGAAGATCTGGGTACGAAGCCCTCCTTGGCCAGTCTGGGGCAATGAAGATTGCTCAAACTCTTGTTCTTCTTATGATCCTGAGCACTTTTGGGATCAGCGGAAGTGGAGGGAAGACATACACTGACGGGAAAACCCACTGGGCCACTAGCGCATCCACCGCTATCGCTTGATGGTCTATCGACCTGGAACAGTATCTCTGAAGCTTCTTGTTGAGACGAGATGCCATCATGTCTATTTGAGGAACTCCCCAAAGACTTGTCACCTCTGTGAAGACTTCTTGGTGAAGGTCCCACTCTCCTGGATGGAGGTCGTGTCTGCTGAGGAAGTCTGCTTCCCAGTTGTCTACTCCCGGAATTAATATTGCCGACAGAGCTTTTAGATGTCTTTCTGCCCAGAGGAGGATCTTCATCACCTCTGCCATTGCCGCTCTGCTTTCTGTTCCGTCCGCCTGTTTATGTATGCGACTGCTGTTATATTGTCCGACTGGATCTGCACGGGATGATCTTGAAGAAGATGTACCGCTTGTTGAAGACCGTTGTAAATGGCTCTCCGTTCCAGCACATTAATGTGAAGGCAGGCTTCCTGACTTGACAATTGTCCTTGGAATCTTTCTCTTTGAGTGACAGCTCCCCAGCCTCGGAAAATTGCATCCGTGGTTACCAGGAGCCAGTCCTGGATCCCGAACCTGCGTCCCTCTAGTAGGTGAGAGTTGTGTAGCCACCACAGGATCGAAATCCTGGTTTTTGTCGACAGGATTATCTTTCGGTGCATGTGTAGGTGGGAACCCGACCACTTGTCCAACAGGTCCCACTGGAATACTCTGGCATGGAACCTGCCAAACTGTATGGCCTCGTAGGCCGCCACCATCTTCCACTACAACCGAATGCACTGATGGATCGACACCCTGGATGGTTTCAATATCTGTTTTACCAGTTTCTGGATTTCCAGAGCCTTTTCCACCAGAAGAAATACTCTCTGAACTTCTGTGTCCAGGATCATCCCGAGAAAAGGGAGGGGCCTTAGACTGCACACCTATAGTAATGTGAGGTGCTGCCAGTAATGTGAGGTGCTACCTACTGAGACTTGTAGTTCTACAGAAGAAAAGGGGGGTGTTGTAGTGCACTGTCTCTAGCATTACTGATATCATATAGCTTAGCATATAATAAATAGTGGAGTTTAGTTATGAATTGATCAATGTATGAAGCTGCAGCCCCGCGGCAAGGGACTCCACTCTGCTGCAGTACCTAACACTATAGGGGTTCATACCTAGGGCACGGGACCCCCCAAAAAACCACAGCCAAGCAACCCTAGGGCATCGCAGGGAATAATTGTGTGTAGTGAGAAGGATTAAGGGATAGGTGAGAAAAAAAGGGTGTTATGGGGTGAATTAATATAAGTGAAAAAAATGTGTAACATGTATAATAAACAAACGGTGAAAGTGCCAAATTAAATGTAATGCTGCGATGCCCTGTTGTCGCCCAGCCACGGCAGTCCAGGAGGCCCCATACCCCAGGAGCCACCCCATTTCTGACCTATTGTTCTGAATAATTGGACTTACCTAGAATTGTGCCATATTCACAAGTGCAGTCATGCTAGGTACCCTAGTTAAAATAAATGAGGGTCAGGTGCGGGTGGGTGCAAGTCTAAGAATGAAGGTGTCTCACTCCTTCAGGTGTGTCTATACAAAACACTTTTAGTTTGCTAGGGAGGGGCCTTAGACTGCACACCTATAGCTGCCAGTAATGTGAGGTGCTACCTACTGAGACTTGTAGTTCTACAGAAGAAAAGGGGGGTGTTGTAGTGCACTGTCTCTAGCATTACTGATATCATATAGCTTAGCATATAATAAATAGTGGAGTTTAGTTATGAATTGATCAATGTATGAAGCTGCAGCCCTGCGGCAAGGGACTCCACTCTGCTGCAGTACCTAACACTATAGGGGTTCAAACCTAGGGCACGGGACCCCCCAAAAAACCACAGCCAAGCAACCCCAGGGCATCGCAGGGAATAATTATGTGTAGTGAGAAGGATTAAGGGATAGGTGAGAAAAAAAGGGTGTTATGGGGTGAATTAATATAAGTGAAAAAAATGTGTAACATATATAATAAACAAACGTTGAAAGTGGCAAATTAAATGTAATGCTGCGATGCCCTGTTGTCGCCCAGCCACGGCAGTCCAGGAGGCCCCGTACCCCAGGAGCCACCCCATTTCTGACCTATTGTTCTGAATAATTGGACTTACCTAGAATTGTGCCATATTCACAAGTGCAGTCATGCTAGGTACCCTAGTTAAAATAAATGAGGGTCAGGTGCGGGTGGGTGCAAGTCTAAGAATGAAGGTGTCTCACTCCTTCAGGTGTGTGTCTATACAAAACACTTTTAGTTTGCTAGGGAGGGGCCTTAGACTGCACACCTATAGCTGCCAGTAATGTGAGGTGCTACCTACTGAGACTTGTAGTTCTACAGAAGAAAAGGGGGGTGTTGTCATCCCGAGAAAAGACAACCTTGTCGTCGGTTCCAACTGTGACTACGGATAATTTATGATCCAACCGTGTTGTTGGAGTATCGACAGGGAAAGTGTGATGTTTTGTAACAACTGCTCCTTGGCTCTCGCCTTTATCAGGAGATCGTCCAGATAAGGAATTATATTGACTCCTTTTGGACGCAGGAGAACCATCATCTCCGCCATCACCTTGGTGAATACCCTCGGAGCCGTGGAGAGACCGAAAGGTAACGTCTGGAATTGGCAGTGGCAATCCTGAACCGTGAATCTCAGATAGGCCTGGTGAGGAGGGTAAATGGGAACATGCAGGTAAGCATCCTTTATGTCTACAGACACCATGTAGTCCCCCTCCTCCAGACTGGAAATCACTGCTCTCAGTGATTCCATTTTGAACTTGAAACATTTCAAGTAGAAATTCAGATTTTTCAGGTTTAGGATCGGTCTGACCGAGCTGTCCGGCTTCGGAACTACAAAGAGGCTTGAATAACCCCCCCCTTCCCTGTTGTGACACAGGTACCAGGACTATGACCTGATCCTGCCATAATTTTAGGATTGCCGCTGCTACTGCTTCTCTGTCTGGAGGAGAAGCTGGCAAGGTCGATTTGAAAAATCGGCATGGGGGAACATCTTGAAACTCCAGCTTGTATTCCTGGGATACGATTTGCAACACCCAGGGATCCAGGCCAGACAGAATCCAACCTTGGCTGAACAGCTTGAGACGTGTCCCCACCTGAGCGGCCTCCCGCAAGGGAGCCCCAGCGTCATGCTGAAGATTTGGCAGAAGTAGGAGTAGACTTCTGCTCCTGGGAAGTTGTAGCCACTGTGGACTTCTTTCCCTTTCCCCACCAGCAAAGAAGGGGGAACCTCTCGCTTTTTTGTATTTATTGGGCCGAAAGGACTGCATGTGTGGGTGATAGGTCTTCTTTGCCGGTGCAGGTGCAGAGGGCAAAAATGTCGACTTACCTGCGGTAGCCGCTGAGACTAACGCATCCAGTCCATCGCCAATTAAGGCCTCACCTTTATATGGGAGAGCCTCTATGTTTCTTTTGGAATCTGCGTCCGTGTTCCACTGGCGAATCCACAATGCCCGCCGAGATGATACTGCCATGGTAGCGTCTTGTGAACTCAAGAGTCCAATATCTTTCATTGCTTCTAGCATGTATGCGGCAGCGTCTTTGATATTCCCTAACTTAAGGAGTATCTCATCTTTATCAATCGTGTCAATTTCTGATGACACACTTTCCGACCATTTTTCAATAGCGCGACTCACCCACGCGCAGGCAATAGTGGGCCTGAGCAGCGTACCATTGGCAACATAAATGGATTTTAATGTAGTCTCCATTTTGCAGTCTGCTTGCTCCTTTAGCGAAGCCGTGCCAGGTGCAGGGAGAATCAGCTTCTTTTTCAACCTGGACAGTGCACTGTCTAACACAGGGGTTGACTCCCATTTTTTTCTGTCCTCTGCTGGGAAAGGATAAGCTATTTGAATCCTCTTGGGAATACGAAATTTCTTTTCAGGATTCACCCACATCCTTTCAAAGAGAGTATTTAGCTCGTGGGAAGGAGGGAAAGTAACTTTGGATTTCTTTTCTTTATAGAAATACACCTTCTCCTGAGGTACAGGAGTGGCCTCCGTGACTTTAAAAATTCCCTTATAGCTATAATCATATATTGTATATTTTTTGCCAATTTATGATCTATTTCTCTGGAGTCTCTATCGTCGACAGTAGCGGTTCTTGCCACGGGCAAGCTGTACTTTTGCCCGGGGCGCCGCCTTCCGGAGGGCGCCGGCGCCATCCAGAGGGCGCCGCACCAGGGCAAGATCCGCCACTGTGCCCCCCGCAGTGCCCTGCTGTGCCCCCCCGCTTTGAAGGGAACCAGACGCGTAGCGTCTAGTTTCCCTTCATTGAGAGGACCTTAGTTGTGCGGTGCGCGATGACGTCATCGCGCACCGCACAGCAAAGGTCCTCTCCATGAAAGAAAACTAGACGCTACGGTCTAGTTTCCCTTCGTGTAGAGGACCTTTGCTGTGCGATGCGCGATGACGTCATCGCGCACCGCACAGCATAGTGGCACAGACACTAGGGGTCATAATTGACCTCTAGTGTCTATGCTGTTCTGTGGGAGAGACGTAATAACGTCTCTCCCATAGATCGAAGAGAAGAGAGAGGGGAGAAGAGCGGTGCCGCCGGCGGAGGGGGTCTGGATCAGGAACGGGGATGGTAAGTATTCTTTTTATTTATTTATTTATTTTCTTGCAGCGTCGTGACCACGCCCCCAATTGAAGCCACGCCCCCATATTTTGCCCGGGGCGCCACAAGTCTTAGAACCGGCCCTGATCGTCGACACAAGAATCAGTGTCCGTGTCGGTATCAGTATTCACAATATTCGCAAATGGTCTGTTATGTGACCCAGAGAGGTCGCCTGCAGATGGAAGAACAGAGCCCTGAAAAATAGTGATGAGCGGGTTTGGTTTCCGAGAAACCGAACCCCCCCGAACTTTACCATTTTTACACGGGTCCAAGCCATACTCGGATTCTCCCGTATGGCTCGGCTAAACCGAGCGCGCCCGAACGTCATCATCCCGCTGTCGGATTCTCGCGAGATTCGGATTCTATATAAGCAGCCGCGCGTCGCCGCCATTTTCACTCGTGCATTGGAGATGATAGGGAGAGGACGTGGCTGGCGTCCTCTCCGTTTATTGTAGAAGACAGTTGATTCTTGTTTGTTTTTTATTGCTTAATTGTGGGGAGGATTGGGGAGCAGCTGTTAGGAGTACAGTGCAGAGTTTTGCTGATAAGTGACCACCAGTTTTTTTATCCGTTCTCTGCCTGAAAAAAATGCTCCATACCATATCTGTGCTCAGTGTACTGCATGATATATCTGTCCTGAGTGCTCACACTGCTTAATTGTGGGGACTGGGGAGCAGCTATAGCAGGAGTACAGTGCAGAGTTTTGCTGACAGTGACCACCAGTATACGTTGTCTGCCTGAAAAACACTCCATATCTGTGCTCACAGTGTGCTGCTTTATTGTGGGGACTGGGGACCACCAGTATAATTAATATTATATAGGAGTAGTACAGTGCAGAGTGCACTGCTGTACCTACCTCTGTGTCGTCACTCGTCATCCATTAAGTATACTATCCATCTACATTGTATACCTGTGGTGCATTTTAGACTAGTTTAGCAGTTTGCTGACAGTGTCCACCAGTATACTATATATAGCAGTACGGTAGGCCACTGCTGTACCTACCTCTGTGTCGTCACTCGTCATCCATTAAGTATACTATCCATCTACATTGTATACCTGTGGTGCATTTTTTTAGACTAGTTTAGCAGTTTGCTGACAGTGTCCACCAGTATACTATATATAGCAGTATGGTAGGCCACTGCTGTGTACCTACCTCTGTGTCGTCACTCGTCATCCATTAAGTATACTATCCATCTACATTCTATACCTGTGGTGCATTTTAGTTTAGCAGTTTGCTGACAGTGTCCACCAGTATACTATATATAGCAGTACGGTAGGCCACTGCTGTGTACCTACCTCTGTGTCGTCACTCGTCATCCATTAAGTATACTATCCATCTACATTCTATACCTGTGGTGCATTTTAGACAGTTTTTCAGTTTGCTGACAGTGTCCACCAGTATACTATATATATACTTATAGCAGTACGGTAGGCCACTGCTGTACCTACCTCTATGTCGTCACTCGTCATCCATTAAGTATACTATCCATCTACATTCTATACCTGTGGTGTATTTTAGACAGTTTAGCAGTTTGCTGACAGTGTCCACCAGTATACTATATATAGCAGTACGGTAGGCCACTGCTGTGTACCTACCTCTGTGTCGTCACTCGTCATCCATTAAGTATACTATCCATCTACATTCTATACCTGTGGTGCATTTTAGTTTTGCAGTTTGCTGACAGTGTCCACCAGTATACTATATATAGCAGTACGGTAGGCCACTGCTGTGTACCTACCTCTGTGTCGTCACTCGTCATCCATTAAGTATACTATCCATCTACATTCTATACCTGTGGTGCATTTTAGTTTTGCAGTTTGCTGACAGTGTCCACCAGTATACTATATATAGCAGTACGGTAGGCCACTGCTGTGTACCTACCTCTGTGTCGTCACTCGTCATCCATTAAGTATACTATCCATCTACATTCTATACCTGTGGTGCATTTTAGACAGTTTTGCAGTTTGCTGACAGTGTCCACCAGTATACTATATATATACTTATAGCAGTACGGTAGGCCACTGCTGTACCTACCTCTATGTCGTCACTCGTCATCCATTAAGTATACTATCCATCTACATTCTATACCTGTGGTGTATTTTAGACAGTTTAGCAGTTTGCTGACAGTGTCCACCAGTATACTATATATAGCAGTACGGTAGGCCACTGCTGTGTACCTACCTCTGTGTCGTCACTCGTCATCCATTAAGTATACTATCCATCTACATTCTATACCTGTGGTGCATTTTAGTTTTGCAGTTTGCTGACAGTGTCCACCAGTATACTATATATAGCAGTACGGTAGGCCACTGCTGTGTACCTACCTCTGTGTCGTCACTCGTCATCCATTAAGTATACTATCCATCTACATTCTATACCTGTGGTGCATTTTAGTTTTGCAGTTTGCTGACAGTGTCCACCAGTATACTATATATAGCAGTACGGTAGGCTACTGCTGTACCTACCTCTGTGTCGTCACTCGTCATCCATTAAGTATACTATCCATCTACATTGTATACCTGTGGTGCATTTTAGACTAGTTTAGCAGTTTGCTGACAGTGTCCACCAGTATACTATATATAGCAGTACGGTAGGCCACTGCTGTACCTACCTCTGTGTCATCACTCGTCATCCATTAAGTATACTATCCATCTACATTGTATACCTGTGGTGCATTTTTTTAGACTAGTTTAGCAGTTTGCTGACAGTGTCCACCAGTATACTATATATAGCAGTACGGTAGGCCACTGCTGTACCTACCTCTGTGTCGTCACTCGTCATCCATTAAGTATACTATCCATCTACATTGTATACCTGTGGTGCATTTTTTTAGACTAGTTTAGCAGTTTGCTGACAGTGTCCACCAGTATACTATATATAGCAGTACGGTAGGCCACTGCTGTGTACCTACCTCTGTGTCGTCACTCGTCATCCATTAAGTATACTATCCATCTACATTCTATACCTGTGGTGCATTTTTTTAGACTAGTTTAGCAGTTTGCTGACAGTGTCCACCAGTATACTATATATAGCAGTATGGTAGGCCACTGCTGTGTACCTACCTCTGTGTCGTCACTCGTCATCCATTAAGTATACTATCCATCTACATTCTATACCTGTGGTGCATTTTAGACAGTTTTGCAGTTTGCTGACAGTGTCCACCAGTATACTATATATATACTTATAGCAGTACGGTAGGCCACTGCTGTACCTACCTCTATGTCGTCACTCGTCATCCATTAAGTATACTATACATCTACATTCTATACCTGTGGTGCATTTTAGACAGTTTAGCAGTTTGCTGACAGTGTCCACCAGTATACTATATATAGCAGTACGGTAGGCCACTGCTGTGTACCTACCTCTGTGTCGTCACTCGTCATCCATTATGTATACTATCCATCTACATTCTATACCTGTGGTGCATTTTAGACAGTTTTGCAGTTTGCTGACAGTGTCCACCAGTATACTATATATATACTTATAGCAGTACGGTAGGCCACTGCTGTACCTACCTCTATGTCGTCACTCGTCATCCATTAAGTATACTATCCATCTACATTCTATACCTGTGGTGTATTTTAGACAGTTTAGCAGTTTGCTGACAGTGTCCACAGTATACTATATATAGCAGTACGGTAGGCCACTGCTGTGTACCTACCTCTGTGTCGTCACTCGTCATCCATTAAGTATACTATCCATCTACATTCTATACCTGTGGTGCATTTTAGTTTTGCAGTTTGCTGACAGTGTCCACCAGTATACTATATATAGCAGTACAGTAGGCCACTGCTGTGTACCTACCTCTGTGTCGTCACTCGTCATCCATTAAGTATACTATCCATCTACATTCTATACCTGTGGTGCATTTTAGTTTTGCAGTTTGCTGACAGTGTCCACCAGTATACTATATATAGCAGTACGGTAGGCCACTGCTGTGTACCTACCTCTGTGTCGTCACTCGTCATCCATTAAGTATACTATCCATCTACATTCTATACCTGTGGTGCATTTTAGACAGTTTTGCAGTTTGCTGACAGTGTCCACCAGTATACTATATATATACTTATAGCAGTACGGTAGGCCACTGCTGTACCTACCTCTATGTCGTCACTCGTCATCCATTAAGTATACTATCCATCTACATTCTATACCTGTGGTGTATTTTAGACAGTTTAGCAGTTTGCTGACAGTGTCCACCAGTATACTATATATAGCAGTACGGTAGGCCACTGCTGTGTACCTACCTCTGTGTCGTCACTCGTCATCCATTAAGTATACTATCCATCTACATTCTATACCTGTGGTGCATTTTAGTTTTGCAGTTTGCTGACAGTGTCCACCAGTATACTATATATAGCAGTACGGTAGGCCACTGCTGTGTACCTACCTCTGTGTCGTCACTCGTCATCCATTAAGTATACTATCCATCTACATTCTATACCTGTGGTGCATTTTAGTTTTGCAGTTTGCTGACAGTGTCCACCAGTATACTATATATAGCAGTACGGTAGGCTACTGCTGTACCTACCTCTGTGTCGTCACTCGTCATCCATTAAGTATACTATCCATCTACATTGTATACCTGTGGTGCATTTTAGACTAGTTTAGCAGTTTGCTGACAGTGTCCACCAGTATACTATATATAGCAGTACGGTAGGCCACTGCTGTACCTACCTCTGTGTCATCACTCGTCATCCATTAAGTATACTATCCATCTACATTGTATACCTGTGGTGCATTTTTTTAGACTAGTTTAGCAGTTTGCTGACAGTGTCCACCAGTATACTATATATAGCAGTACGGTAGGCCACTGCTGTACCTACCTCTGTGTCGTCACTCGTCATCCATTAAGTATACTATCCATCTACATTGTATACCTGTGGTGCATTTTTTTAGACTAGTTTAGCAGTTTGCTGACAGTGTCCACCAGTATACTATATATAGCAGTACGGTAGGCCACTGCTGTGTACCTACCTCTGTGTCGTCACTCGTCATCCATTAAGTATACTATCCATCTACATTCTATACCTGTGGTGCATTTTAGTTTTGCAGTTTGCTGACAGTGTCCACCAGTATACTATATATAGCAGTACGGTAGGCTACTGCTGTACCTACCTCTGTGTCGTCACTCGTCATCCATTAAGTATACTATCCATCTACATTGTATACCTGTGGTGCATTTTAGACTAGTTTAGCAGTTTGCTGACAGTGTCCACCAGTATACTATATATAGCAGTACGGTAGGCCACTGCTGTACCTACCTCTGTGTCATCACTCGTCATCCATTAAGTATACTATCCATCTACATTGTATACCTGTGGTGCATTTTTTTAGACTAGTTTAGCAGTTTGCTGACAGTGTCCACCAGTATACTATATATAGCAGTACGGTAGGCCACTGCTGTACCTACCTCTGTGTCGTCACTCGTCATCCATTAAGTATACTATCCATCTACATTGTATACCTGTGGTGCATTTTTTTAGACTAGTTTAGCAGTTTGCTGACAGTGTCCACCAGTATACTATATATAGCAGTACGGTAGGCCACTGCTGTGTACCTACCTCTGTGTCGTCACTCGTCATCCATTAAGTATACTATCCATCTACATTCTATACCTGTGGTGCATTTTAGACAGTTTTGCAGTTTGCTGACAGTGTCCACCAGTATACTATATATATACTTATAGCAGTACGGTAGGCCACTGCTGTACCTACCTCTATGTCGTCACTCGTCATCCATTAAGTATACTATACATCTACATTCTATACCTGTGGTGCATTTTAGACAGTTTAGCAGTTTGCTGACAGTGTCCACCAGTATACTATATATAGCAGTACGGTAGGCCACTGCTGTGTACCTACCTCTGTGTCGTCACTCGTCATCCATTATGTATACTATCCATCTACATTCTATACCTGTGGTGCATTTTAGACAGTTTTGCAGTTTGCTGACAGTGTCCACCAGTATACTATATATATACTTATAGCAGTACGGTAGGCCACTGCTGTACCTACCTCTATGTCGTCACTCGTCATCCATTAAGTATACTATCCATCTACATTCTATACCTGTGGTGTATTTTAGACAGTTTAGCAGTTTGCTGACAGTGTCCACCAGTATACTATATATAGCAGTACGGTAGGCCACTGCTGTGTACCTACCTCTGTGTCGTCACTCGTCATCCATTAAGTATACTATCCATCTACATTCTATACCTGTGGTGCATTTTAGTTTTGCAGTTTGCTGACAGTGTCCACCAGTATACTATATATAGCAGTACAGTAGGCCACTGCTGTGTACCTACCTCTGTGTCGTCACTCGTCATCCATTAAGTATACTATCCATCTACATTCTATACCTGTGGTGCATTTTAGTTTTGCAGTTTGCTGACAGTGTCCACCAGTATACTATATATAGCAGTACGGTAGGCCACTGCTGTGTACCTACCTCTGTGTCGTCACTCGTCATCCATTAAGTATACTATCCATCTACATTCTATACCTGTGGTGCATTTTAGACAGTTTTGCAGTTTGCTGACAGTGTCCACCAGTATACTATATATATATACTTATAGCAGTACGGTAGGCCACTGCTGTACCTACCTCTATGTCGTCACTCGTCATCCATTAAGTATACTATCCATCTACATTCTATACCTGTGGTGTATTTTAGACAGTTTAGCAGTTTGCCGACAGTGTCCACCAGTATACTATATATAGCAGTACGGTAGGCCACTGCTGTGTACCTACCTCTGTGTCGTCACTCGTCATCCATTAAGTATACTATCCATCTACATTCTATACCTGTGGTGCATTTTAGTTTTGCAGTTTGCTGACAGTGTCCACCAGTATACTATATATAGCAGTACGGTAGGCCACTGCTGTGTACCTACCTCTGTGTCGTCACTCGTCATCCATTAAGTATACTATCCATCTACATTCTATACCTGTGGTGCATTTTAGTTTTGCAGTTTGCTGACAGTGTCCACCAGTATACTATATATAGCAGTACGGTAGGCTACTGCTGTACCTACCTCTGTGTCGTCACTCGTCATCCATTAAGTATACTATCCATCTACATTCTATACCTGTGGTGCATTTTAGTTTTGCAGTTTGCTGACAGTGTCCACCAGTATACTATATATAGCAGTACGGTAGGCCACTGCTGTACCTACCTCTGTGTCGTCACTCGTCATCCATTAAGTATACTATCCATCTACATTGTATACCTGTGGTGCATTTTTTTAGACTAGTTTAGCAGTTTGCTGACAGTGTCCACCAGTATACTATATATAGCAGTACGGTAGGCCACTGCTGTGTACCTACCTCTGTGTCGTCACTCGTCATCCATTAAGTATACTATCCATCTACATTCTATACCTGTGGTGCATTTTAGTTTTGCAGTTTGCTGACAGTGTCCACCAGTATACTATATATAGCAGTACGGTAGGCTACTGCTGTACCTACCTCTGTGTCGTCACTCGTCATCCATTAAGTATACTATCCATCTACATTGTATACCTGTGGTGCATTTTAGACTAGTTTAGCAGTTTGCTGACAGTGTCCACCAGTATACTATATATAGCAGTACGGTAGGCCACTGCTGTACCTACCTCTGTGTCATCACTCGTCATCCATTAAGTATACTATCCATCTACATTGTATACCTGTGGTGCATTTTTTTAGACTAGTTTAGCAGTTTGCTGACAGTGTCCACCAGTATACTATATATAGCAGTACGGTAGGCCACTGCTGTACCTACCTCTGTGTCGTCACTCGTCATCCATTAAGTATACTATCCATCTACATTGTATACCTGTGGTGCATTTTTTTAGACTAGTTTAGCAGTTTGCTGACAGTGTCCACCAGTATACTATATATAGCAGTACGGTAGGCCACTGCTGTGTACCTACCTCTGTGTCGTCACTCGTCATCCATTAAGTATACTATCCATCTACATTCTATACCTGTGGTGCATTTTAGACAGTTTTGCAGTTTGCTGACAGTGTCCACCAGTATACTATATATATACTTATAGCAGTACGGTAGGCCACTGCTGTACCTACCTCTATGTCGTCACTCGTCATCCATTAAGTATACTATACATCTACATTCTATACCTGTGGTGCATTTTAGACAGTTTAGCAGTTTGCTGACAGTGTCCACCAGTATACTATATATAGCAGTACGGTAGGCCACTGCTGTGTACCTACCTCTGTGTCGTCACTCGTCATCCATTATGTATACTATCCATCTACATTCTATACCTGTGGTGCATTTTAGACAGTTTAGCAGTTTGCTGACAGTGTCCACCAGTATACTATATATAGCAGTACGGTAGGCCACTGCTGTGTACCTACCTCTGTGTCGTCACTCGTCATCCATTAAGTATACTATCCATCTACATTCTATACCTGTGGTGCATTTTAGTTTTGCAGTTTGCTGACAGTGTCCACCAGTATACTATATATAGCAGTACGGTAGGCCACTGCTGTGTACCTACCTCTGTGTCGTCACTCGTCATCCATTAAGTATACTATCCATCTACATTCTATACCTGTGGTGCATTTTAGTTTTGCAGTTTGCTGACAGTGTCCACCAGTATACTATATATAGCAGTACGGTAGGCTACTGCTGTACCTACCTCTGTGTCGTCACTCGTCATCCATTAAGTATACTATCCATCTACATTGTATACCTGTGGTGCATTTTAGACTAGTTTAGCAGTTTGCTGACAGTGTCCACCAGTATACTATATATAGCAGTACGGTAGGCCACTGCTGTACCTACCTCTGTGTCATCACTCGTCATCCATTAAGTATACTATCCATCTACATTGTATACCTGTGGTGCATTTTTTTAGACTAGTTTAGCAGTTTGCTGACAGTGTCCACCAGTATACTATATATAGCAGTACGGTAGGCCACTGCTGTACCTACCTCTGTGTCGTCACTCGTCATCCATTAAGTATACTATCCATCTACATTGTATACCTGTGGTGCATTTTTTTAGACTAGTTTAGCAGTTTGCTGACAGTGTCCACCAGTATACTATATATAGCAGTACGGTAGGCCACTGCTGTGTACCTACCTCTGTGTCGTCACTCGTCATCCATTAAGTATACTATCCATCTACATTCTATACCTGTGGTGCATTTTAGTTTTGCAGTTTGCTGACAGTGTCCACCAGTATACTATATATAGCAGTACGGTAGGCTACTGCTGTACCTACCTCTGTGTCGTCACTCGTCATCCATTAAGTATACTATCCATCTACATTGTATACCTGTGGTGCATTTTAGACTAGTTTAGCAGTTTGCTGACAGTGTCCACCAGTATACTATATATAGCAGTACGGTAGGCCACTGCTGTACCTACCTCTGTGTCATCACTCGTCATCCATTAAGTATACTATCCATCTACATTGTATACCTGTGGTGCATTTTTTTAGACTAGTTTAGCAGTTTGCTGACAGTGTCCACCAGTATACTATATATAGCAGTACGGTAGGCCACTGCTGTACCTACCTCTGTGTCGTCACTCGTCATCCATTAAGTATACTATCCATCTACATTGTATACCTGTGGTGCATTTTTTTAGACTAGTTTAGCAGTTTGCTGACAGTGTCCACCAGTATACTATATATAGCAGTACGGTAGGCCACTGCTGTGTACCTACCTCTGTGTCGTCACTCGTCATCCATTAAGTATACTATCCATCTACATTCTATACCTGTGGTGCATTTTAGACAGTTTTGCAGTTTGCTGACAGTGTCCACCAGTATACTATATATATACTTATAGCAGTACGGTAGGCCACTGCTGTACCTACCTCTATGTCGTCACTCGTCATCCATTAAGTATACTATACATCTACATTCTATACCTGTGGTGCATTTTAGACAGTTTAGCAGTTTGCTGACAGTGTCCACCAGTATACTATATATAGCAGTACGGTAGGCCACTGCTGTGTACCTACCTCTGTGTCGTCACTCGTCATCCATTATGTATACTATCCATCTACATTCTATACCTGTGGTGCATTTTAGACAGTTTTGCAGTTTGCTGACAGTGTCCACCAGTATACTATATATATACTTATAGCAGTACGGTAGGCCACTGCTGTACCTACCTCTATGTCGTCACTCGTCATCCATTAAGTATACTATCCATCTACATTCTATACCTGTGGTGTATTTTAGACAGTTTAGCAGTTTGCTGACAGTGTCCACCAGTATACTATATATAGCAGTACGGTAGGCCACTGCTGTGTACCTACCTCTGTGTCGTCACTCGTCATCCATTAAGTATACTATCCATCTACATTCTATACCTGTGGTGCATTTTAGTTTTGCAGTTTGCTGACAGTGTCCACCAGTATACTATATATAGCAGTACGGTAGGCCACTGCTGTGTACCTACCTCTGTGTCGTCACTCGTCATCCATTAAGTATACTATCCATCTACATTCTATACCTGTGGTGCATTTTAGTTTTGCAGTTTGCTGACAGTGTCCACCAGTATACTATATATAGCAGTACGGTAGGCCACTGCTGTGTACCTACCTCTGTGTCGTCACTCGTCATCCATTAAGTATACTATCCATCTACATTCTATACCTGTGGTGCATTTTAGACAGTTTTGCAGTTTGCTGACAGTGTCCACCAGTATACTATATATATACTTATAGCAGTACGGTAGGCCACTGCTGTACCTACCTCTATGTCGTCACTCGTCATCCATTAAGTATACTATCCATCTACATTCTATACCTGTGGTGTATTTTAGACAGTTTAGCAGTTTGCCGACAGTGTCCACCAGTATACTATATATAGCAGTACGGTAGGCCACTGCTGTGTACCTACCTCTGTGTCGTCACTCGTCATCCATTAAGTATACTATCCATCTACATTCTATACCTGTGGTGCATTTTAGTTTTGCAGTTTGCTGACAGTGTCCACCAGTATACTATATATAGCAGTACGGTAGGCCACTGCTGTGTACCTACCTCTGTGTCGTCACTCGTCATCCATTAAGTATACTATCCATCTACATTCTATACCTGTGGTGCATTTTAGTTTTGCAGTTTGCTGACAGTGTCCACCAGTATACTATATATAGCAGTACGGTAGGCTACTGCTGTACCTACCTCTGTGTCGTCACTCGTCATCCATTAAGTATACTATCCATCTACATTCTATACCTGTGGTGCATTTTAGTTTTGCAGTTTGCTGACAGTGTCCACCAGTATACTATATATAGCAGTACGGTAGGCCACTGCTGTACCTACCTCTGTGTCGTCACTCGTCATCCATTAAGTATACTATCCATCTACATTGTATACCTGTGGTGCATTTTTTTAGACTAGTTTAGCAGTTTGCTGACAGTGTCCACCAGTATACTATATATAGCAGTACGGTAGGCCACTGCTGTGTACCTACCTCTGTGTCGTCACTCGTCATCCATTAAGTATACTATCCATCTACATTCTATACCTGTGGTGCATTTTAGTTTTGCAGTTTGCTGACAGTGTCCACCAGTATACTATATATAGCAGTACGGTAGGCTACTGCTGTACCTACCTCTGTGTCGTCACTCGTCATCCATTAAGTATACTATCCATCTACATTGTATACCTGTGGTGCATTTTAGACTAGTTTAGCAGTTTGCTGACAGTGTCCACCAGTATACTATATATAGCAGTACGGTAGGCCACTGCTGTACCTACCTCTGTGTCATCACTCGTCATCCATTAAGTATACTATCCATCTACATTGTATACCTGTGGTGCATTTTTTTAGACTAGTTTAGCAGTTTGCTGACAGTGTCCACCAGTATACTATATATAGCAGTACGGTAGGCCACTGCTGTACCTACCTCTGTGTCGTCACTCGTCATCCATTAAGTATACTATCCATCTACATTGTATACCTGTGGTGCATTTTTTTAGACTAGTTTAGCAGTTTGCTGACAGTGTCCACCAGTATACTATATATAGCAGTACGGTAGGCCACTGCTGTGTACCTACCTCTGTGTCGTCACTCGTCATCCATTAAGTATACTATCCATCTACATTCTATACCTGTGGTGCATTTTAGACAGTTTTGCAGTTTGCTGACAGTGTCCACCAGTATACTATATATATACTTATAGCAGTACGGTAGGCCACTGCTGTACCTACCTCTATGTCGTCACTCGTCATCCATTAAGTATACTATACATCTACATTCTATACCTGTGGTGCATTTTAGACAGTTTAGCAGTTTGCTGACAGTGTCCACCAGTATACTATATATAGCAGTACGGTAGGCCACTGCTGTGTACCTACCTCTGTGTCGTCACTCGTCATCCATTATGTATACTATCCATCTACATTCTATACCTGTGGTGCATTTTAGACAGTTTTGCAGTTTGCTGACAGTGTCCACCAGTATACTATATATATACTTATAGCAGTACGGTAGGCCACTGCTGTACCTACCTCTATGTCGTCACTCGGCATCCATTAAGTATACTATCCATCTACATTCTATACCTGTGGTGTATTTTAGACAGTTTAGCAGTTTGCTGACAGTGTCCACCAGTATACTATATATAGCAGTACGGTAGGCCACTGCTGTGTACCTACCTCTGTGTCGTCACTCGTCATCCATTAAGTATACTATCCATCTACATTCTATACCTGTGGTGCATTTTAGTTTTGCAGTTTGCTGACAGTGTCCACCAGTATACTATATATAGCAGTACGGTAGGCCACTGCTGTGTACCTACCTCTGTGTCGTCACTCGTCATCCATTAAGTATACTATCCATCTACATTCTATACCTGTGGTGCATTTTAGTTTTGCAGTTTGCTGACAGTGTCCACCAGTATACTATATATAGCAGTACGGTAGGCTACTGCTGTACCTACCTCTGTGTCGTCACTCGTCATCCATTAAGTATACTATCCATCTACATTGTATACCTGTGGTGCATTTTAGACTAGTTTAGCAGTTTGCTGACAGTGTCCACCAGTATACTATATATAGCAGTACGGTAGGCCACTGCTGTACCTACCTCTGTGTCATCACTCGTCATCCATTAAGTATACTATCCATCTACATTGTATACCTGTGGTGCATTTTTTTAGACTAGTTTAGCAGTTTGCTGACAGTGTCCACCAGTATACTATATATAGCAGTACGGTAGGCCACTGCTGTACCTACCTCTGTGTCGTCACTCGTCATCCATTAAGTATACTATCCATCTACATTGTATACCTGTGGTGCATTTTTTTAGACTAGTTTAGCAGTTTGCTGACAGTGTCCACCAGTATACTATATATAGCAGTACGGTAGGCCACTGCTGTGTACCTACCTCTGTGTCGTCACTCGTCATCCATTAAGTATACTATCCATCTACATTCTATACCTGTGGTGCATTTTAGACAGTTTTGCAGTTTGCTGACAGTGTCCACCAGTATACTATATATATACTTATAGCAGTACGGTAGGCCACTGCTGTACCTACCTCTATGTCGTCACTCGTCATCCATTAAGTATACTATACATCTACATTCTATACCTGTGGTGCATTTTAGACAGTTTAGCAGTTTGCTGACAGTGTCCACCAGTATACTATATATAGCAGTACGGTAGGCCACTGCTGTGTACCTACCTCTGTGTCGTCACTCGTCATCCATTATGTATACTATCCATCTACATTCTATACCTGTGGTGCATTTTAGACAGTTTTGCAGTTTGCTGACAGTGTCCACCAGTATACTATATATATACTTATAGCAGTACGGTAGGCCACTGCTGTACCTACCTCTATGTCGTCACTCATCATCCATTAAGTATACTATCCATCTTCATTCTATACCTGTGGTGCATTTTAGTTTTGCAGTTTGCTGACAGTGTCCACCAGTATACTATATATAGCAGTACGGTAGGCCACTGCTGTGTACCTACCTCTGTGTCGTCACTCGTCATCCATTAAGTATACTATCCATCTACATTCTGTACCTGTGGTGCATTTTAGTTTAGCAGTTTGCTGACAGTGTCCACCAGTATACTATATATAGCAGTACGGTAGGCCACTGCTGTGTACCTACCTCTGTGTCGTCACTCGTCATCCATTAAGTATACTATCCATCTACATTCTATACCTGTGGTGCATTTTAGTTTTGCAGTTTGCTGACAGTGTCCACCAGTATACTATATATAGCAGTACGGTAGGCCACTGCTGTGTACCTACCTCTGTGTCGTCACTCGTCATCCATTAAGTATACTATCCATCTACATTCTATACCTGTGGTGCATTTTAGTTTTGCAGTTTGCTGACAGTGTCCACCAGTATACTATATATAGCAGTACGGTAGGCCACTGCTGTGTACCTACCTCTGTGTCGTCACTCGTCATCCATTAAGTATACTATCCATCTACATTCTATACCTGTGGTGCATTTTAGACAGTTTTGCAGTTTGCTGACAGTGTCCACCAGTATACTATATATATATACTTATAGCAGTACGGTAGGCCACTGCTGTACCTACCTCTATGTCGTCACTCGTCATCCATTAAGTATACTATCCATCTACATTCTATACCTGTGGTGTATTTTAGACAGTTTAGCAGTTTGCTGACAGTGTCCACCAGTATACTATATATAGCAGTACGGTAGGCCACTGCTGTGTACCTACCTCTGTGTCGTCACTCGTCATCCATTAAGTATACTATCCATCTACATTCTATACCTGTGGTGCATTTTAGTTTTGCAGTTTGCTGACAGTGTCCACCAGTATACTATATATAGCAGTACGGTAGGCCACTGCTGTGTACCTACCTCTGTGTCGTCACTCGTCATCCATTAAGTATACTATCCATCTACATTCTATACCTGTGGTGCATTTTAGTTTTGCAGTTTGCTGACAGTGTCCACCAGTATACTATATATAGCAGTACGGTAGGCTACTGCTGTACCTACCTCTGTGTCGTCACTCGTCATCCATTAATTATACTATCCATCTACATTGTATACCTGTGGTGCATTTTAGACTAGTTTAGCAGTTTGCTGACAGTGTCCACCAGTATACTATATATAGCAGTACGGTAGGCCACTGCTGTACCTACCTCTGTGTCATCACTCGTCATCCATTAAGTATACTATCCATCTACATTGTATACCTGTGGTGCATTTTTTTAGACTAGTTTAGCAGTTTGCTGACAGTGTCCACCAGTATACTATATATAGCAGTACGGTAGGCCACTGCTGTACCTACCTCTGTGTCGTCACTCGTCATCCATTAAGTATACTATCCATCTACATTGTATACCTGTGGTGCATTTTTTTAGACTAGTTTAGCAGTTTGCTGACAGTGTCCACCAGTATACTATATATAGCAGTACGGTAGGCCACTGCTGTGTACCTACCTCTGTGTCGTCACTCGTCATCCATTAAGTATACTATCCATCTACATTCTATACCTGTGGTGCATTTTAGACAGTTTTGCAGTTTGCTGACAGTGTCCACCAGTATACTATATATATACTTATAGCAGTACGGTAGGCCACTGCTGTACCTACCTCTATGTCGTCACTCGTCATCCATTAAGTATACTATACATCTACATTCTATACCTGTGGTGCATTTTAGACAGTTTAGCAGTTTGCTGACAGTGTCCACCAGTATACTATATATAGCAGTACGGTAGGCCACTGCTGTGTACCTACCTCTGTGTCGTCACTCGTCATCCATTAAGTATACTATCCATCTACATTCTATACCTGTGGTGCATTTTAGACAGTTTTGCAGTTTGCTGACAGTGTCCACCAGTATACTATATATATACTTATAGCAGTACGGTAGGCCACTGCTGTACCTACCTCTATGTCGTCACTCATCATCCATTAAGTATACTATCCATCTTCATTCTATACCTGTGGTGCATTTTAGTTTTGCAGTTTGCTGACAGTGTCCACCAGTATACTATATATAGCAGTACGGTAGGCCACTGCTGTGTACCTACCTCTGTGTCGTCACTCGTCATCCATTAAGTATACTATCCATCTACATTCTGTACCTGTGGTGCATTTTAGTTTTGCAGTTTGCTGACAGTGTCCACCAGTATACTATATATAGCAGTATGGTAGGCCACTGCTGTGTACCTACCTCTGTGTCGTCACTCGTCATCCATTAAGTATACTATCCATCTACATTGTATACCTGTGGTGCATTTTAGACTAGTTTAGCAGTTTGCTGACAGTGTCCACCAGTATACTATATATATAGCAGTACGGTAGGCCACTGCTGTACCTACCTCTGTGTCGTCACTCGTCATCCATTAAGTATACTATCCATCTACATTGTATACCTGTGGTGCATTTTAGACTAGTTTAGCAGTTTGCTGACAGTGTCCACCAGTATACTATATATAGCAGTACGGTAGGCAACTGCTGTACCTACCTCTGTGTCGTCACTCGTCATCCATTAAGTATACTATCCATCTACATTGTATACCTGTGGTGCATTTTTTTAGACTAGTTTAGCAGTTTGCTGACAGTGTCCACCAGTATACTATATATAGCAGTACGGTAGGCCACTGCTGTACCTACCTCTGTGTCGTCACTCGTCATCCATTAAGTATACTATCCATCTACATTGTATACCTGTGGTGCATTTTTTTAGACTAGTTTAGCAGTTTGCTGACAGTGTCCACCAGTATACTATATATAGCAGTACGGTAGGCCACTGCTGTACCTACCTCTGTGTCGTCACTCGTCATCCATTAAGTATACTATCCATCTACATTGTATACCTGTGGTGCATTTTTTTTAGACTAGTTTAGCAGTTTGCTGACAGTGTCCACCAGTATACTATATATAGCAGTACGGTAGGCCACTGCTGTACCTACCTCTGTGTCGTCACTCGTCATCCATTAAGTATACTATCCATCTACATTGTATACCTGTGGTGCATTTTTTTAGACTAGTTTAGCAGTTTGCTGACAGTGTCCACCAGTATACTATATATAGCAGTACGGTAGGCCACTGCTGTACCTACCTCTGTGTCGTCACTCGTCATCCATTAAGTATACTATCCATCTACATTGTATACCTGTGGTGCATTTTTTTTAGACTAGTTTAGCAGTTTGCTGACAGTGTCCACCAGTATACTATATATAGCAGTACGGTAGGCCACTGCTGTACCTACCTCTGTGTCGTCACTCGTCATCCATTAAGTATACTATCCATCTACATTGTATACCTGTGGTGCATTTTTTTAGACTAGTTTAGCAGTTTGCTGACAGTGTCCACCAGTATACTATATATAGCAGTACGGTAGGCCACTGCTGTACCTACCTCTGTGTCGTCAATCGTCATCCATTAAGTATACTATCTATCTACATTGTATACCTGTGGTGCATTTTAGACTAGTTTAGCAGTTTGCTGACTGTGTCCACCATTATACTATATATAGCAGTACGGTAGGCCACTGCTGTGTACCTACCTCTGTGTCGTCACTCGTCATCCATTAAGTATACTATCCATCTACATTCTATACCTGTGGTGCATTTTAGACAGTTTTGCAGTTTGCTGACAGTGTCCACCAGTATACTATATATATACTTTTAGCAGTACGGTAGGCCACTGCTGTACCTACCTCTGTGTCGTCACTCGTCATCCATTAAGTATACTATCCATCTACATTCTATACATGTGGTGCATTTTAGTTTTGCGCAGTAAATATATTAGTAGGCAATTGCTATTGAATCTGGCATATAATTCCACACATTAAAAAATGGAGAACAAAAATGTGGAGGTTAAAGGGAAAGATCAAGATCCACTTCCACCTCGTGCTGAAGCTGCTGCCAATAGTCATGGCCGAGACGATGAAATGCCATCAACGTCGTCTGCCAAGGCCGATGCCCAATGTCATAGTAGAGAGCATGTAAAATCCAAAACACAAAAGTTCCGTAAAATGACCCAAAAATCAAAATTAAAAGCGTCTGAGGAGAAGCGTAAACTTGCCAATATGCCATTTACGACACGGAGTGGCAAGGAACGGCTGAGGCCCTGGCCTATGTTCATGGCTAGTGGTTCAGCTTCAAATGAGGATGGAAGCACTCATCCTCTCGCTAGAAAAAAGAAAAGACAAGCTGGCAAAAGCACAGCAAAGAACTGTGCGTTCTTCAAAATCACAAATCTCCAAGGAGAGTCCAATTGTGTCGGTTGCGATGCCTGACCTTCCCAACACTGGACGGGAAGAGCTTGCGCCTTCCACAATTTGCACGCCCCCTGCAAGTGCTGGAAGGAGCACCCGCAGTCCAGTTCCTGATAGTCAAATTGAAGATGTCACTGTTGAAGTACACCAGGATGAGGATATGGGTGTTGCTGGCGCTGGGGAGGAAATTGACAAGGAGGATTCTAATGGTGAGGTGGTTTGTTTAAGTCAGGCACCCGGGGAGACACCTGTTGTCCGTGGGAGGAATATGGCCATTGACATGCCTGGTCAAAATACAAAAAAAAATCAGCTCTTCAGTGTGGAATTATTTCAACAGAAATGCGGACAACTGGTGTCAAGCCATGTGTTGCCTTTGTCAAGCTGTAATAAGTAGGGGTAAGGACGTTAACCACCTCGGAACATCCTCCCTTATACGTCACCTGCAGCGCATTCATAATAAGTCAGTGACAAGTTCAAAAACTTTGGGCGACAGCGGAAGCAGTCCACTGACCAGTAAATCCCTTCCTCTTGTAACCAAGCTCGCGCAAAGCACACCACCAACTCCCTCAGTGTCAATTTCCTCCTTACCCAGGAAAGCCAATAGTCCTGCAGGCCATGTCACTGGCAAGTCTGACGAGTCATCTCCTGCCTGGGATACCTCCGATGCATCCTTGAGTGTAACGCCTACTGCTGCTGGCGCTGCTGTTGTTGCTGCTGGGAGTCGATCGTCATCCCAGAGAGGAAGTCAGAAGACCACTTGTACTACTTCCAGTAAGCAATTGACTGTCCAACAGTCCTTTGCGAGGAAGATGAAATATCACAGCAGTCATCCTGTTGCAAAGCGGATAACTGAGGCCTTGACAACTATGTTGGTATTAGACGTGCGTCCAGTATCCGCCGTTAGTTCACAGGGAACTAGACAATTGCTTGAGGTAGTGTGCCCCCGTTACCAAATACCATCTAGGTTCCACTTCTCTAGGCAGGCGATACAGAGAATGTACACGGACGTCAGAAAAAGACTCACCAGTGTCCTAAAAAATGCAGTTGTACCCAATGTCCACTTAACCACGGACATGTGGACAAGTGGAGCAGGGCAGACTCAGGACTATATGACTGTGACAGCCCACTGGGTAGATGTATTGCCTCCCGCAGCAAGAACAGCAGCGGTGGCACCAGTAGCAGCATCTCGCAAACGCCAACTCGTTCCTAGGCAGGCTACGCTTTGTATCACCGCTTTCCAGAATAGGCACACAGCTGAAAACCTCTTACGGCAATTGAGGAAGATCATCGCAGAATGGCTTACCCCAATTGGACTCTCCTGGGGATTTGTGACATCGGACAAAGCCAGCAATATTGTGCGTGCATTACATCTGGGCAAATTCCATCACGTCCCATGTTTTGCACATACCTTGAATTTGGTGGTGCAGAATTATTTAAAAAACGTCAGGGGCGTACAAGAGATGCTGTCGGTGGCCCGAAGAATTGCGGGCAACTTTCGGCATTCATGCACCGCGTACAGAAGACTGGAGCACCACCAAACATTCCTGAACCTGCCCTGCCATCATCTGAAGCAAGAGGTGGTAACGAGGTGGAATTCAACCCTCTATATGCTTCAGAGGATGGAGGAGCAGCAAAAGGCCATTCAAGCCTATACATCTGGCCACGATATAGGCAAAGGAGGTGGAATGCACCTGACTCAAGCGCAGTGGAGAATGATTTCAACGTTGTGCAAGGTTCTGCAACCCTTTGAACTTGCCACACGTGAAGTCAGTTCAGACACTGCCAGCCTGAGTCAGGTCATTCCCCTCATCAGGCTTTTGCAGAAGAAGCTGGAGACATTGAAGGAGGATCTAAAACAGAGCGATTCCGCTAGGCATGTGGGACTTGTGGATGGAGCCCTTAATTCGCTTAACCAGGATTCACGGGTGGTCAATCTGTTGAAATCAGAGCACTATATTTTGGCCACCGTGCTCGATCCTAGATTTAAAACCTACGTTGTATCTCTCTTTCCGGCAGATACAAGTCTGCAGAGGTTCAAGACTTGTATCTGCCGGAAAGATACAAGACCTGCTGGTGAGAAAATTGTCAAGTCAAGCGGAACGTGACCCGTCACCATCTCCTCCTTCACATTCTCCCGCAACTGGGGGTGCGAGGAAAAGGCTAAGAATTCCGAGCCCACCCGCTGGCGGTGATGCAGGGCAGTCTGGAGCGAGTGCTGACATCTGGTCCGGACTGAAGGACCTGGCAACGATTACTGACATGTCGTCTACTGTCACTGCATATGATTCTCTCACCATTGAAAGAATGGTGGAGGATTATATGAGTGACTGCATCCAAGTAGGCACGTCAGACAGTCCGTATGTATACTGGCAGGAAAAGAGGCAATTTGGAGGCCCTTGCAGAAACTGGCTTTATTCTACCTAAGTTGCCCTCCCTCCAGTGTGTACTCCGAAAGAGTGTTTAGTGCAGCCGCTCACCTTGTCAGCAATCGGCGTACGAGGTTACTTCCAGAAAATGTGGAGAAGATGATGTTCATTAAAATGAATTATAATCAATTCCTCCGTGGAGACATTCACCAGCAGCAATTGCCTCCAGAAAGTACACGGGGACCTGAGATGGTGGATTCCAGTGGGGACGAATTAATAATCTGTGAGGAGGGGGATGTACACAGTGAAAGGGGTGAAGAATCGGAGGATGATGATGAGGTGGACATCTTGCCTCTGTAGAGCCATTTTGTGCAAGGAGAGATTGATTGCTTCTTTTTTGGTGGGGGCCCAAACCAACCAGTCATTTCAGTCACAGTCGTGTGGCAGACCCTGTCACTGAAATGATGGGTTCGTTAAAGTGTGCATGTCCTGTTTATACAATATAAGGGTGGGTGGGAGGGCCCATGGACAATTCCATCTTGCACCTCTTTTTTCTTTCATTTTTCTTTGCATCATGTGCTGTTTGGGGACAATTTTTTTGAAGAGCCATCCTGCCTGACACTGCAGTGCCACTACTTGGGCCAGGTGTTTGTGTCGGCCACTTGTGTCGCTTAGCTTAGTCACACAGCCACCTTGGTGCGCCTCTTTTTTTCTTTGCATCATGTGCTGTTTGGGGAGTATTTTTTTGAAGGGCCATCCTGTCTGACACTGCAGTGCCACTCCTAGATGGGCCAGGTGTTTGTGTCGGCCACTTGTGTCGCTTAGCTTAGTCACACAGCGACCTTGGTGCACCTCTTTTTTTCTTTGCATCATGTGCTGTTTGGGGACAATTTTTTGGAAGGGCCATCCTGCCTGACACTGCAGTGCCACTCCTAGATGGGCCAGGTGTTTGTGTCGGCCACTTGTGTCGCTTAGCTTAGTCACACAGCGACCTTGGTGTGCCTCTTTTTTTCTTTGCATCATGTGCTGTTTGGGGAGTATTTTTTTGAAGGGCCATCCTGTCTGACACTGCAGTACCACTCCTAGATGGGCCAGGTGTTTGTGTCGGCCACTTGTGTCGCTTAGCTTAGTCACACAGCGACCTTGGTGCGCCTCTTTTTTTCTTTGCATCATGTGCTGTTTGGGGACAATTTTTTGGAAGTGCCATCCTGTCTTTATTGACACTGCAGTGCCACTCCTAGATGGGCCAGGTGTTTGTGTCGGCCACTTGTGTCGCTTAGCTTAGTCACACAGCCACCTTGGTGCGCCTCTTTTTTTCTTTGCATCATGTGCTGTTTGGGGACTATTTTTTTGGAGGGCCATCCTGCCTGACACTGCAGTGCCACTCCTAGATGGGCCAGGTGTTTGTGTCGGCCACTTGTGTCGCTTAGCTTAGCCATCCAGCGACCTCGGTGCAAATTTTAGGACTAAAAATAATATTGTGAGGTGTGAGGTGTTCAGAATAGACTGGAAATGAGTGTAAATTATGGTTATTTAGGTTAATAATACTATGGGATCAAAATGACCCCCAAATTCTATGATTTAAGCTGTTTTTTAGGGTTTTTTGAAAAAAACACCCGAATCCAAAACACACCTGAATCCGACAAAAAAAATTCGGTGAGGTTTTGCCAAAACGCGTCCGAATCCAAAACACGGCCGCAGAACCGAACCCGAAACCAAAACACAAAACGCGAAAAATTTCCGGTGCACATCACTACTGAAAAATCACATCTTCCACAGATTTTCTCCAGCACTCAGCATGAGATTCAGACTTATCTAATCTCCTATTGATATGATGCAAACTATTACGTATTTCTTTCACCCATGCAGGCTCTTGGTATGTCGGCAGCGCCACCACATTACCACTCTGTGTTTCTAAAACGGCTTCCTCCGGGGAGGAACTCCCTGCCCCAGACATGTCACACACGTCCTTGCACAAACTAGCTCTACAGAGGCAAAATGTCCACCTCATCATCATCCTCCAATTCCTCACCCCTTTCACTGTGTACATCCTCCTCACAGAGTATTAATTTGTCCCCACTGGAATCCGCCATCACAGGTCCCTGTGTACTTTTTGGAGGCAATTGCTGGTAAAGGTCTTCCCGGAGGAATTTATAATTCATTTTAATGAACATCATCTTTCTCCACATTTAGTGAAAGTAACCTCCTACGCCGATCGCTGACAAGGTTACCAGTTGCACTAAACACTCTTTTGGAGTACACACTGGAGGGGGAGGGCAATTTTCGGTAAAATAAAGCCAGTTTGTGCAAGGGCCTCCAAATTGCCTCTTTTTCCTGTCAGTATACGTACGGACTGTCTGACATGCCTACTTGGATGCTGTCACTCATATAATCCTCCACCATTCTTTCAATGGTGACAGAATCATATGCAGTGACAGTAGACGACATGTCAGTAATCGTTGGCAGGTCCTTCAGTCCAGACCAGATGTCAGCTTTCGCTCCTGACTGCCCTGCATCACCGCCAGCGGGTGGGCTAGGAAATCTTATCCTTTTCCTTGCAGCCCCAGTTGCGGGAGATATTGAAGGAGGAGCTGTTGATGGGTCACGTTCCGCTTGAGTTGACAATTTACTAACCAGCAGTTCTTTGCACCTCTGCACACTTGTGTCTGCTGGAAAGAGAGATACAACGTAGGCTTTAAACCTAGGATCAAGCACGGTGGCCAAAATGTAGTGCTCTGACTTCAACAGATTGACCACCCTGGAATCCTGGCAAAGCGAATGAAGGGCTCCATCCACAAGTCCCACATACTTTGCGAAATCGCTCCGTATTAGTTCTTCCTTCAATTTATCCAGCTGCTTCTGCAAAAGCCTGATGAGGGGAATGACCTGACTGAAGCTGGCAGTGTCTGAACTAACTTCACGTGTGGCAAGTTCGAAGAGTTGGAGAACCTTACACAAGACGGAAATCATTCTCCACTGCGCTTGAGTCAAGTGCATTACCCCTCCTTTGCCTATATCGTAGGTGGATGTATAGGCTTGAATGGCCTTTTGCTGCTCCTCCATCCTCTGAAGAATATAGAGGCTGATGGCAGGGCAGGTTCAGGAGTGTTTGCTGGTGCTCCAGTCTTCAGCACGCAGTGGCAGAATGCCGAAAGTGGCCCGCAATTTTTCGGGCCACCGACAGCATCTCCTGCACACCCCTGTCATTTTTCAAAAAATTCTGCACCACCAAATTAATTGTATGTGCAAAACATGGGACATGCTGGAATTTGCCCAGATGTAATACACGCACAATATTGGTGGCGTTGTCCGATATCACAAATCCCCAGAAGAGTCCATTTGGGGTAAGCCATTCTGCGATGATGTTCCTCAGTTTCTGTAAGAGGTTGTCAGCTGTGTGCCTCTTAAGGAAAGCGGTGATACAAAGCGTAGCCTGCCTAGGAACGAGTTGGCATTTGCGAGATGCTGCTACTGGTCCTGCTGCTGTTGTTGCTGCGGGAGGCCATACATCTACCCAGTGGGCTGTTACAGGCATATAGTCCTTAGTCTGCCCTGTTCCACTTGTCCACATGTCCATGGTTAAGTGGACACTGGATACAACCGCATTTTGTAGGACACTGGTGACTCTTTTTCTGACGTCTGTGTACATTCTCGGTATCGCCTGCCTAGAGAAGTGGAACCTAGATGGGATTTGATGCCGGGGACACAGTACCTCAAACTATTCTCTAAGTCCCACTGAACTAATGGCGGATACCGGACGCACGTCTAACACCAACATAGCTGTCAAAGCCTCAGTTATCCGCCTTGCAAAAGGATAACTGCTGTCATATTTCATCTTCCTCACAAAGGACTGTTGGACAGTCAATTGCTTACTGGAAATAGTACAAGTGGTCTTCCGACTTCCTCTCTGGGATGATGATCGACTCCCAGCAGCAACAACAGCAGCGGCAGTAACAGCAGGCGTACCACTCAAGGATCCTATGGATGAATCCCGGTTAGGAGAGGACTCCTCAGTCTTGACAGTGACATGGCCTGCAGGACTACTGACGTTCCTGACTGAGGAAGTTGACGTTGAGGGAGTTGGTGGTGTGGCTTGCAGGAGCTTGGGCACAGGAGGAAGAAGGGATTTAGGTGTCAGTGGACTGCTTACACTCTTACCCAAAGTTTCACAACTTGACACTGACTTCTGATGAATGCGCAGCAGGTGACGTATAACGGAGGATGTTCCTAGGTGGCTAACATCCTTACCCCTACTTATTACAGATTGACATTGGCAACAGATGGCTTGACACCTGTTGTCCGGATTTGTGGAGAAATAATTCCACACCGAAGAGGTTGCTTTTTTGGTAGTTTGCCCAGGCATCACAATGGGCTTCTTCGAGCCAAGAACAACAGGTGTCTCCTCCGGTGCCTGACTTAAACAAACCGCATCACCATCAGAATCCTCATCGTCAACTTTCTCCTCAGCGCCAGCAACACCCATATCCTCATCCTCATCCTGTTGTACTTCAACAGTGACATCTTCAATTTGAATATCAGAACTGGACTGTGACTGCTACTTCCAGCACTTGCAGGGGGCGTGCAAATGGTGGAAGGAGCCACCACTTCCCGTCCAGTGTTGGGAAGGTCAGGCATTGCAACTGCCGACATACAGTACTTGTACTCACTTTGGGGATTTGTGATACCATCTCAGAATGCACAGTTCTTTTCTGTGCTCTTTCCAGCTTAACTCTTTAATTTTTCTAGCTGGAGGATGAGGGCTTCCATCGTCATGTGAAGCTGAACCACTAGCCATGAACATAGGCCAGGGCCTCAGCCATTCCTTGGCACTCCGTGTCGTAAATGTCGTATTGGCAAGTTTACGTTTCTCCTCAAACCATTTAAATTTCTTTTTTTGTTTTTTTGTACTGAACTTTGGCTTTTGGGATTTTGCATGCCCTCTACTATCACATTGGGCATTGGCCATGGCAGACGACGTTGATGGCATTTCCTCGTCTATGTCCTGGCTAGTGGCAGCAGCTTGAGCACTAGGAGGAAGTGGTTCTTCTTGATCTTTCCCTATTTTATCATCAAAATTTTTGTTCTCCATTATTTTTTGGGAGTTATATGAGACAATATGCGGCACAGGAATGACTGGAATGACTGATGAACAGGACACTACCACTGGTCTGATGCAGCACAACACAACAACACTATAAGGGACTTGTGGTTGTTGTTGTTATTATTATTATTATACGGCAGCAGTGTGCATATAGCAGCAGCGTATATCGTCACTGGAATGACTGATGAACAGGACACTACCACTGGTCTGATGCAGCACAAACACAGCAACACTGTAAGGGACTTGTGGTTGTTGTTATAATTATTATACGGCAGCAGTGGACATATAGCAGCAGCGTATATCGTCACTGGAATGACTGATGAACAGGATACTACCACTGGTCTGATGCAGCACAACACAACAACACTGTAAGGGACTTGTGGTTGTTGTTATTATTATTATATGGCAGCAGTGGACATATAGCAGCAGCGTATATCATCACTGGAATGACTGATGAGACAGGACACTACCACTGGTCTGATGCAGCACAACACAACAACACTGTAAGGGACTTGTGGTTGTTATTATTATTATTATTATACGGCAGCAGTAGACATATAGCAGCAGCGTATACCACTGTGACTGCCTCATCACTGGAATGACTGATGAGACAGGACACTACCACTGGTCTAATGCAGCACAAACACAGCAACACTGTAAGGGACTTGTGGTTGTTGTTATAATTATTTTACGGCAGCAGTGAACATATAGCAGCAGCGTATATCATCACTGGAATGACTGATGAATAGGACACTACCACTGGTCTGATGCAGCACAACACAACAACACTGTAAGGGACTTGTGGTTGTTGTTATTATTATACGGCAGCAGTGGACATATAGCAGCAGCGTATATCATCACTGGAATGACTGATGAATAGGACACTACCACTGGTCTGATGCAGCACAACACAACAACACTGTAAGGGACTTGTGGTTGTTGTTATTATTATACGGCAGCAGTGGACATATAGCAGCAGCGTATATCATCACTGGAATGACTGATGAACAGGACACTACCACTGGTCTGATGAAGCACAACACAACATCACTGTAAGGGACTTGTGGTTGTTGTTATTATTATACGGCAGCAATGGACATATAGCAGCAGCGTATATCATCACTGGAATGACTGATGAGACAGGACACTACCACTGGTTTGATGCAGCACAAACACATCAACACTGTAAGGGACTTGTGGTTGTTGTTATAATTATTTTACAGCAGCAGTGGACATATAGCAGCAGCGTATATCATCACTGGAATGACTGATGAGACAGGACACTACCACTGGTTTGATGCAGCACAAACACATCAACACTGTAAGGGACTTGTGGTTGTTGTTATAATTATTTTACGGCAGCAGTGAACATATAGCAGCAGCGTATATCATCACTGGAATGACTGATGAATAGGACACTACCACTGGTCTGATGCAGCACAACACAACAACACTGTAAGGGACTTGTGGTTGTTGTTGTTATTATTATACGGCAGCAGTGGACATATAGCAGCAGCGTATATCATCACTGGAATGACTGATGAGACAGGACACTATCACTGGTCTGATGCAGCACAACACAGCAACACTGTAAGGGACTTGTGGTTGTTATTATTATTATACGGCAGCAGTGGACATATAGCAGCAGCGTATATCATCACTGGAATGACTGATGAACAGGACACTACCACTGGTCTGATGAAGCACAACACAACATCACTGTAAGGGACTTGTGGTTGTTGTTATTATTATACGGCAGCAATGGACATATAGCAGCAGCGTATATCATCACTGGAATGACTGATGAGACAGGACACTATCACTGGTCTGATGCAGCACAACACAGCAACACTGTAAGGGACTTGTGGTTGTTATTATTATTATACGGCAGCAGTGGACATATAGCAGCAGCGTATATCATCACTGGAATGACTGATGAGACAGGACACTACCACTGGTTTGATGCAGCACAAACACATCAACACTGTAAGGGACTTGTGGTTGTTGTTATAATTATTTTACAGCAGCAATGGACATATAGCAGCAGCGTATATCATCACTGGAATGACTGATGAACAGGACACTACCACTGGTCTGATGCAGCACAACACAACATCACTGTAAGGGACTTGTGGTTGTTGTTATTATTATACGGCAGCAATGGACATATAGCAGCAGCGTATATCATCACTGGAATGACTGATGAGACAGGACACTATCACTGGTCTGATGCAGCACAACACAGCAACACTGTAAGGGACTTGTGGTTGTTATTATTATTATACGGCAGCAGTGGACATATAGCAGCAGCGTATATCATCACTGGAATGACTGATGAGACAGGACACTACCACTGGTTTGATGCAGCACAAACATAGCAACACTGTAAGGGACTTGTGGTTGTTGTTATAATTATTATATGGCAGCAGTGGGCATATAGCTGCGGCGTATATCGTCACTGGAATGACTGATTAGACAGGACACTACGACTGGTCTGATGCAGCACAACAGAACAACACTGTAAGGGACTTGTGGTTGTTGTTATAATTATTATACGGCAGCAGTGGGCATAAAGCTGCGGCGTATATCGTCACTGGAATGACTGATGAGACAGGACACTACCACTGGTCTGATGCAGCACAACACAACAATATTGTAAGGGACATGTGGTTGTTGTTGTTATTATCATTATTATACGGCAGCAGTGGACATATAGCAGCAGCGTATATCGTCACTGGAATGACTGATGAGACAGGACACTATCACTGGTCTGATGCAGCACAACACAACAATATTGTAAGGGACTTGTGGTTGTTGTTATTATTATTATTATTATACGGCAGCAGTGGACATATAGCAGCAGCATATACCACTGTGACTGCCTCGTCACTGGAATGACTGATGAGACAGGACACTACCACTGGTCTGATGCAGCACAAACACAGCAACACTGTAAGGGACTTGTGACTGTTGTTATAATTATTATATGGCAGCAGTGGACATATAGCAGCAGTGTATATCATTACTGGAATGACTGATGAGACAGGACACTACCACTGGTCTGATGCAGCACAACACAACAATATTGTAAGGGACATGTGGTTGTTATTATTATTATACGGCAGCAGCGGACATATAGTAGAGATGAGCGGGTTCGATTTCTTTGAATCCGAACCCGCACGAACTTCACTTTTTTTTTCACGGGTCCGAGCGACTCGGATCTTCCCGCCTTGCTCGGTTAACCCGAGCGCGCCCGAACGTCATCATGACGCTGTCGGATTCTCGCGAGACTCGGATTCTATATAAGGAGCCGCGCGTCGCCGCCATTTTCACACGTGCATTGAGATTGATAGGGAGAGGACGTGGCTGGCGTCCTCTCCATTTAGATTAGATTTAGAAGAGAGAGAGAGAGAGAGATTGCTGTGATACTGTAGATTAGAAGAGAGTGCAGAGTGCAGACAGAGTTTAGTGACTGACGACCACAGTGACCAGTGACCACCAGAGACAGTGCAGTTGTTTGTTTTATTTAATATATCCGTTCTCTGCCTGAAAAAAACGATACACAGTCACACAGTGACTCAGTCTGTGTGCACTGCTCAGCCCAGTGTGCTGCACATCAATGTATTGTATATAAAGCTTATAATTGTGGGGGAGACTGGGGAGCACTGCAGGTTGTTATAGCAGGAGCCAGGAGTACATGATAAATAATATTATATTAAAATTAAACAGTGCACACTTTTGCTGCAGGAGTGCCACTGCCAGTGTGACTAGTGGTGACCAGTGCCTGACCACCAGTATATTAGTAGTATTGTATACTATCTCTTTATCAACCAGTCTATATTAGCAGCAGACACAGTACAGTGCGGTAGTTCACGGCTGTGGCTACCTCTGTGTCGGCACTCGGCAGGCAGTCCGTCCATCCATAATTGTATTATATACCACCTAACCGTGGTTTTTTTTTTTTTCTTTATACCGTCGTCATAGTCATACTAGTTGTTACGAGTATACTACTATCTCTTTATCAACCAGTGTACAGTGCGGTAGTTCACGGCTGTGGCTACCTCTGTGTCGGAACTCGGCAGGCAGTCCGTCCATCCATAATTGTATTATAATATATACCACCTAACCGTGGTTTTTTTTTCGTTCTTTATACCGTCGTCATACTAGTTGTTACGAGTATACTACTATCTCTTTATCAACCAGTGTACAGTGCGGTAGTTCACGGCTGTGGCTACCTCTGTGTCGGAACTCGGCAGGCAGTCCGTCCATCCATAATTGTATTATAATATATACCACCTAACCGTGGTTTTTTTTTCGTTCTTTATACCGTCGTCATACTAGTTGTTACGAGTATACTACTATCTCTTTATCAACCAGTGTACAGTGCGGTAGTTCACGGCTGTGGCTACCTCTGTGTCGGCACTCGGCAGGCAGTCCGTCCAACCATAATTGTATTATATACCACCTAACCGTGGTTTTTTTTTTCATTCTTTATACCGTCGTCATACTAGTTGTTACGAGTATACTACTATCTCTTTATCAACCAGTGTACAGTGCGGTAGTTCACGGCTGTGGCTACCTCTGTGTCGGCACTCGGCAGGCAGTCCGTCCAACCATAATTGTATTATATACCACCTAACCGTGGTTTTTTTTTTCATTCTTTATACCGTCGTCATACTAGTTGTTACGAGTATACTACTATCTCTTTATCAACCAGTGTACAGTGCGGTAGTTCACGGCTGTGGCTACCTCTGTGTCGGCACTCGGCAGCCCGTCCATAATTGTATATACCAGTGACCTAACCGTGGTTTTTTTTTCTTTCTTTATACATACATACTAGTTACGAGTATACTATCTCTTTATCAACCAGTCTATATATTAGCAGCAGACACAGTACAGTGCGGTAGTTCACGGCTGTGGCTACCTCTGTGTCGGCACTCGGCAGCCCGTCCATAATTGTATATACCAGTGACCTAACCGTGGTTTTTTTTTTCTTTCTTTATACATACATACTAGTTACGAGTATACTATCTCTTTATCAACCAGTCTATATATTAGCAGCAGACACAGTACAGTGCGGTAGTTCACGGCTGTGGCTACCTCTGTGTCGGCACTCGGCAGCCCGTCCATAATTGTATATACCACCTAACCGTGGTTTTTTTTTCTTTCTTTATACATACATACTAGTTACGAGTATACTATCTCTTTATCAACCAGTCTATATTAGCAGCAGACACAGTACAGTGCGGTAGTTCACGGCTGTGGCTACCTCTGTGTCGGCACTCGGCAGCCCGTCCATAATTGTATATACCACCTAACCGTGGTTTTTTTTTCTTTCTTTATACATACATACTAGTTACGAGTATACTATCTCTTTATCAACCAGTCTATATATTAGCAGCAGACACAGTACAGTGCGGTAGTTCACGGCTGTGGCTACCTCTGTGTCGGCACTCGGCAGCCCGTCCATAATTGTATACTAGTATCCAATCCATCCATCTCCATTGTTTACCTGAGGTGCCTTTTAGTTGTGCCTATTAAAATATGGAGAACAAAAATGTTGAGGTTCCAAAATTAGGGAAAGATCAAGATCCACTTCCACCTCGTGCTGAAGCTGCTGCCACTAGTCATGGCCGAGACGATGAAATGCCAGCAACGTCGTCTGCCAAGGCCGATGCCCAATGTCATAGTACAGAGCATGTCAAATCCAAAACACCAAATATCAGTAAAAAGCCTCTTTTTTTCTTTGCGTCATGTGCTGTTTGGGGAGGGTTTTTTGGAAGGGACATCCTGCGTGACACTGCAGTGCCACTCCTAGATGGGCCCGGTGTTTGTGTCGGCCACTAGGGTCGCTAATCTTACTCACACAGTCAGCTACCTCATTGCGCCTCTTTTTTTCTTTGCGTCATGTGCTGTTTGGGGAGGGTTTTTTGGAAGGGCCATCCTGCGTGACACTGCAGTGCCACTCCTAGATGGGCCCGGTGTTTGTGTCGGCCACTAGGGTCGCTAATCTTACTCACACAGTCAGCTACCTCATTGCGCCTCTTTTTTTCTTTGCGTCATGTGCTGTTTGGGGAGGGTTTTTTGGAAGGGCCATCCTGCGTGACACTGCAGTGCCACTCCTAGATGGGCCCGGTGTTTGTGTCGGCCACTAGGGTCGCTAATCTTACTCACACAGCTACCTCATTGCGCCTCTTTTTTTCTTTGCGTCATGTGCTGTTTGGGGAGGGTTTTTTGGAAGGGACATCCTGCGTGACACTGCAGTGCCACTCCTAGATGGGCCCGGTGTTTGTGTCGGCCACTAGGGTTGCTTATCTTACTCACACAGCGACCTCGGTGCAAATTTTAGGACTAAAAATAATATTGTGAGGTGTGAGGTATTCAGAATAGACTGAAAATGAGTGTAAATTATGGTTTTTGAGGTTAATAATACTTTGGGATCAAAATGACCCCCAAATTCTATGATTTAAGCTGTTTTTTAGTGTTTTTGGAAAAAAACACCCGAATCCAAAACACACCCGAATCCGACAAAAATAATTCGGTGAGGTTTTGCCAAAACGCGTTCGAACCCAAAACACGGCCGCGGAACCGAACCCAAAACCAAAACACAAAACCCGAAAAATTTCAGGCGCTCATCTCTAACATATAGCAGCAGCGTATATCATCACTGGATTTACTGATGATACAGGACACTACCACTGGTCTGATGCAGCACAACACAACAACAACACTTTATACAGCTTCACTGGATATATGGCAGCAGAGAACACCAACACTGTGACTGGCTGGACTGATGCAGCACAATACACTGACTACATTGGACTGGACAGCAAAACACAGCACCACTTTATACAGCTACACTGGCAGGAGAGGACACCAACACTGTGACTGGCTGGACTGATGCAGCACAATACACTGACTACACTGGACTGAGCAGCACAACACAGCACAAGACTTGCCACCCCACTTTCCCGCCCCCCAACACAGACACTGGAGGACGGAGACACGTCTTCTCACTACAATCTCCGTGACTGGAGTGAACATGGCCGCGACGCGCGGCTCCTTATATGGAATCCAAATTCCACGAGAATCCGACAGCGGAATGATGACGTTTTGCCGCGTTCGGGTTTCCGAGTCAGGCGGGAAAACCCGAGCCGAGCTCGGAAGGCAAAGTCCGGTAGGGTTCTCTGAGAACTTAACCCGCTCATCTCTATTTTTAACACGTAAAAAGGTTTCATGGTGACTTAATCTTCACAGCCAGCTTCTTGCAGTACGAGACGTGTATTCAGGTCTCTTTTCCCTCAAGCTTGACTGCTATAGAAGTTGTTAGCAGACCCTGGAATGGACCATCAAAGCGTGGTTGTAGTGCCGGTTGTAATGAACGTCCTCCTACAATGGAGACAAGATCTGGAAGAGATGCAAACACTGTATTGTGTACATTAATCATTTGTTTGCTTAACGAGGTAACATAAGTAGTCATATCTGCATGATTATGTTACAACTGCTGGGGAAAATAACATCCTATCTTAGATGCTGTCATGAATAACACTTCACATGGAGGTAGTTTGTTTTTCTTATTGGGTGTGGTTCTGAGTATAGGGCTTTAGGTAGGCACTCTAACCATGTTTTCTTTGTTTCTGCCATTATTTCCTGTATCTTTTAATTTAAGGGTGCTATTCAGGTGTTCTACCCTACCACTCGTCTATAACTTGTGGAGGAGGAGTGTGAAATGCCTAACTGATACCCAAGTCCTGCATTATGTGTTGCATTATTTCTCCTGTAAAATGAGTTCCTCTATATGATGCAATTGTTTCTGGAACCCCATATCTGCAGACCACGTCTGCCATTAGTTTCTCAGCTGTTTGGTTTTCCACTATTATACATGCTGTTGAAAGTGCATTTACTGTAGTTCAGCTTCTTGCACAGAACAGTGTGGATGGAGTTGTTCTTGGGCCAGGACTTCATCCATTGTTGTTACTGCATAATCTGTACGTGGTGACCCTTCAGGATAATACCTGGATCCATCCACAAACAGGGTAAAGTCTGCATTGTCCAATGTCAGTTCGATAACATTATCAAGAGGAGACATTTCTGATTTCATGGGTTCAAAACAATCATGATAAAAAAATTTGAGTGTTGTGTTTTTTCCAGTTTGCTGTATCTTCTATGTTTTCATCATATAGTTAATCAGATAATGTGTGCTTTCTCCCCTCTTTTGAATCCTCTACTGGTAACAATGTAGCAGGAGTCAATAATGTACAATGTGAAATGGTGACATTCATAGGAGTCAACAGTGCTACTTCATATTTGGTTAATCTAGCTGCTGATAGATGTTTGGTTGTTGCTTGATTCAGAATTTCTGTAACTGCAATTGGTACCTGTATTGTTAAGGGGTGGTTAAGCACAATGTCTGAAGCCTTGTCTTTAAGTTTCAGGTAGACAGGTTGTACTGTCAATAATCTAACATCCATCTTTCCTTTGGACCAGAATTTGGATGGTACCTGGTTTAGCCATTCTGGAAGTTGGTCACTTTGTGACTTCTGTTCTTCCATTAACATTATAGCAGTTAGTACAGCTTGTTGAAACTTGTTGATGGTTCTTGAGGATAATATTATTCCTTCACTTGTATACTGTACTGTGGCTTGAATGGCTGATAACAGAGATGAGGAACTGCACAGGTACTGCAATAACTTCTTGTCCCACACTGATTTTGACAGTCTTGCTTTTCTTCAGAGGGAATGTTGTACCTGCCAGTCCTGTTCCCAATATAGTTTCTTATGATTGCAGTTTTGTTGGTACCTCCTGTTTTCTTAGTATAGTTTGCCTTGCTCTGGTATCTATAATACAGTCCAATAGATCCCCTCCCGGTAGGGTGAAGGTGGTTGTTGCTTTGGGACCAGGAGTGACAATTACTTGGACTGGGAGGTACAGTTCTGGAGTGCCTGTTTCCTATGGGCTGGCCTCAGAGGCCACCCTGTTCTGAGCCCATGTCTTGTATTTGGAGCAGTCCTTCTTCATGTGTCCTTGTTCATTGCTGAAGAAACACAAACCCTTTGTTTTAGCTTCTTCTGAAGAGACTTTCCTTTGGGGCTTCTTTCCTGTGTTTCTGGACATCTTACTTGGATCTTGTTCCTGTTTCTTGGACAGTTATTCTGGGTACAGAGCTCTTTTCTTTCTATTTTCTTTTCTTCTCTTCTCTTCTTGTCTTTCTTCTATGGCCTCTAAGACTTGTAAGAGTGATTCCATGTTTAAGGTAGAAGCTTCTAGTCTAAGCTGGAACAATTCTCCTCTCAGGGCTTCAGTGAAACCATTCAAGAAATGTGTTTTCAAGGGGATCCGGTCTGAAGATCGACAGTGTCTAGGTCGACAATGTTTAGGTCGACCACTATAGGTCGACAGTCACTAGGTCGACATGGATGGAAGGTCGACAGGGTTTCTAGGTCGACATGTGCTAGGTCGACAGGTCTAAAGGGTATCTAAAACCATAGTTCTAGAAGGGAACTCGAGAAGCAAAACCCCAGAAGGGATATTTGAAGTAATATCCTCAAGTGGGGTCTCGAGAGACGCAGCCTCTAAGAAGGGTCTAGAGGTCGCTTCCCCAGGAAAGAACTTAAGAGGCATAGCATTAGTGGAGGTGCTGAAGGTTATAGCTTCAGCAAAAGTCCCGGAAGTCATAGTCCCGGGAGAAGTTTCGATAATTATCGACTCAGTGAGGGAGGCCGATGGCTCGGTCCCAGTGGGGGAGGCCGACGGCTCGGTCCCAGTAAAAGAATCCGAGGTGCTCACCCCAGCGGGGTTCCCGGAGGCCACTGCCCCAGCGGGGTTCCCGGAGGCCACTGCCCCAGTGGGGTTCCCGGAGACCACTGCCCCAGCGGGGTTCCCGGAGGCCACTGCCCCAGCGGGGTTCCCGGAGGCCACTGCCCCGGGTGGGGTTCAGAAAGTCACTGCCCCGGGTGGGGTTCAGAAAGTCACTGCCCCGGGTGTGGTTCAGAGAGTCTCAGCCTCAAGTAAGGTCAATAGTGACCAGGTCCTAGCAAAGCACTCCAGTCAGTCAGATGGGAAGGAAACAGATCCTGACTCTGATATCTCAACATCCATAACCTTTGATGGGGACTTAGCCCAATTTCTGGCACTTTACAAACACTATTACATTATTATGTTGTCTAGACCATTTCTGGGCATCACTTCAGAGAACCTTGTGCTTTATCTGATTTATTCTTTTAGAGGAGAGCCTTTTGAGTGGGCGACCAGCCTAATGAAAGCTGAAGATCCCATTCTTCAGGATCCCCCAGCATTCAGTGATGCAATTATTAAAAGAGATGGTTCCAAAGAAATTGGTTCAGGTTCCTCTAAGTCACCCGTCTTGTCTGCTAAGAGTCCACCAAATACTGTAAACTCGGCACAAGAGTTCCAGCCCGTTGTTTTGACTGCAGGATGTGCTTTTCTGACTTCTTCTTCTTCTAATAATAGTACTTTGCCAGAAAGTTAAGCTCCCAAGGGTAAGAAACCTGTCTCTGATTTGAACGCAGCCTTGCTGGGTGGTACCATCAGTTCAGACAATGTTTGGGGAATTACCTTGGTCAGACCTAAAGAGCTTTGTAAAAAGAAGAAGAAGAAAAAGAAATAATTTTTGACTCTTGCCTTGATATAAAAAAAAAAAAAAAAAAGATTTTTTTTCCTTATCTTGTGTCCAGTGGCCACCGTCAGGGGGAGGGCACTGTTACAAGCTGTGGTTGCAGCTTGTTTCTGTTTTCGTGTCTGTTAGACCAGTGTGTCAGTTTTTTTTTTGTATCCCTTGTTTTGGATAGTCTGTATTTTGGGGTCCTTTGACCCCTCCTCAAGGGGGGGGGGTACTGTTATGAGCCACGGCTGTGGCTCATTCCTGTTTTGCATGTCAGTTAGGTATTTTATGTTTATAAGTTGTTTCGCAGGCCAGGATTTCCCGTTGCTCTGTTTAAGAGTACTTTTGGTTGCTGCCGCTGGTGAGTCTGTGTAATTGCAGCTTGTTCCCATGTGTTCAGCCTCACCTGGCTGCTAATTGCATCTTGTCAGTTTGGAGTCAACAGGGCAGCTGCATGAGATTATTAATTAGGCCTCTCTGTTATATGCTGGCTCAGTGCTATTCACAGACGCTGGTGATATTTCTGGGTATCCAGTCTGCTTGAGTTCTGAGCTTGGTTCCTGCTAGTTCCTGAGCTTCCTGTGTCGATTCCTGTGTCAGTCCCTGTGTTGATTCCTATGTCTGATCCCGTGTCCTGCCGTGAGGCGTTCCTGTCCTGAGGTCCAGTGCCTTTGCCTGTGCCTGGTCAAGTTTCTGGCTTCTTGGTGTCCACCGGTCTGTCGTTTGGGATTCTGCCTGTCCTCCAGTTCTGAGAGTCTGTGTCAGCAGCATTGGGAGTTCCTGTCCGTTTGCCAGTATTCGTACCGGTTCCGTGAGTAGCGGCTCTGCCGCGTCCGTCGGCCTAGGCCGCTGTATTCCATTATTATTTCTGTCACTGGTGTTTTGCAGAGGGTTCTGCTTATGCTGTCACCGCCGGTACACAAAAGTATTGTGTGGGCGTGTGGTCAGCATTTCCTTTGTTGTTCTTTTCCTTTGGCGGCAAGCCGCACATACATTTAGTTTTAGGCTAGTTAGTAGCCCCTGGCTTTGGTTGTTTCAGTAAGAGGGCCCATTGTTATCACCCTGTCTCGGTACACTCTTTGTCTCTCATTAAGACCTGAGGGGGCATCGAAGTTGGGCAGACGTAATCCGCCCTTCAAACGCGGCTGCCATGGGCTCAAGCAACCATAGTCTCGCAAGAGTGTACTGACAGCACGGGCGAGACAACGGAGATAGGGCGCCAGGGGCTATTCCCTTTCCATTCCCCTTTCCCAGCATTACGTTCCAGTGCTCCGGTCCTTGCAATAAGATCTCCTCAGACCAGAGTGCTGGAATCATACAGATACTGTCGATAAAACAAACCACACCCGTTTTCAAGACCCTTGCATATTGGGCATTGGCTACATTAAATCATATGTTGATGCATGAGTCTATAATAAATAGACACAATAAAGACACCAAGCCTGTTTTAATTCTTCTTTACATTTATTCTTCTCTGCATTGTCTCACATTGTCGTTATCTTTTCACAATATATGTTTGTAATATTTCGCATAAATGTTCTTGTATTCAGTGTGATATATTATCCACTTTTAGGATATTAATAAAAATAAAAGTTATATTTTAAACTTTGTGCACCACCTAACAGATTGCCTTTCTCTCTGTTTGTGCTTGTACCATATACGATCTGTGGTTGCACCCTCATTTTTGAATCAAATCATTATATTTCTATCAATAAAAGGGGCCTTCTAACACCACCTGTTTAGGTGAGGTACTATTATTTCCAGTGCAACAGAATTTCCCCTTCCCCTTTACCCCCATTTCTTGAATATAGTAATGTCCCTAGTCAAGATGAGCTCGTAAATGTTTGTTGGACCATGTACAGACCCTTAATACGGGATGAGAAGGATTGAATGAATACTTCGCATGATCTAGAAGCTTGTTAAAAATTTTTATTTTTTTTGTCTTTTGCAGTAATCGAAAACTCTCCGTCTGGATAAGATCACTTGTAAACACTAATTCGACAAATGGGAGGTGGCTGTCTCTGTGCTAATGGACGGGCTCAATAAGGCATTGAGGGTCAGGGTGCAGACTTCTTTGCCAAATTGGAAAGGGGTCACAGTAGCTAATCTTAGAGAGTGCGCTATTAAACATCACAAGAATATTGCTAGGCGCAGAGAACAACAGGTGGAGAGGTTGAGGACGGTAAGTATACAGGCACATACAGGAAAGACCCATCAGTCCAAACCCCAAATCCCTAATGGTAAGTCAAGGTCAATAATATGTTACACTTGTAGGAAGGAAGGGAATTTTGTCAGAGATTGTAGGAGTAGTAGGACACATAGTCGATATAGACCCCCTAGACAGAAAACACAAGCCACATTATTAAACACATAAACAGTATCAAGGGACTTATAGTAAGGAATCACAAGCCATTTAGAAAACACAGATTCGGCTAATGGGAAGAACAAAATAAATGCAACATTACCCTTTGACAAAATTTGCTGGGGTTAAGATGGGGCTTCTAAACTTTTGCTTCTTTTTCCTTGCAGAAATGGCCCCTGATTAATTTAACAGGAATTTTTTTGATATGGTATACATATAGCGTGCTCCCGCCCAGGAAGTACAAAGTATGTTGGATACCCATGAAGACTAATGTTGCATTTCACTGTTCTAGATTCATGTCCATCACAGGTAGAGGAAATTATCTCACATATACCGGGTTCCCTATGAACTTAGGATGGACAGGACACTGGATTGATGGCTGGGATAGTCCCAGTAGAGATATAACACACATAGAATTTTTTTTAAGGAGAGCAGACCGAGTAGATACTAACTTCCCCGTAGTGCCCAATCCAGTTGTCAAATTTTTATAAAATCTTCTCCACCTCTACAAACTCATCTGTCACCAACCTCTATTCTGTTTCTCCACAGTTTCCTCTTCATCTTTTGCGTTCACACAGGGTGGTACAATACATGGACCCGATTACAGTTCAAACACTACATGCCTAATTGGTCCTTCAGAGTTCTGCCCAAACCCAGTATATCTCACCAGCACGATAACACCAATATTACTGCAGTGTGCCTTGTCATGCACAAAGAGTGGAGGAAGGATGAAAATACTGGTGAAGGGAAATTTTGTATAGACACTGATATTACTGTTGGTGAATAGCAAACTTGACATTTTTCTTTTTCATTTTCTCCTTCTTTCTCTCTTCTAGAGGTGTTTTTTTTTTGAGTTATGCTCATGATACTCTACATTGCAAACACACAACAACTTCGTACAGTTAACACCCTTTAGGAATTATTGTTATGTATTGGTGTGCACTGATGTTTTCTCAAAGTTGGTAGAGGCATTTCCTGCCGCCATGGATGCTGCTGTGTTTACCGCAAAGAAAAATTGCGCAGAAATTTGTGTGTAGATAATGGTACCCCTAGAAGTAGGAGCAAAGCTTGAAATTGGACTATTGTGATCATAGATACTGCCACTAGTATTATGTAGCATTGGAACAACTCCCAGATCTTCACTTAATGAATCACGCTCTTCGAAATTTGTTTTTGTTTTTGTTTTGGTATTTGTGTCTTTTTTTTGGGGGGGGGAAGACAACCTCATGTCATTATTGATCCGCACAATGATCAGAAATACACCAATGAGGTGACAGTACAGTACTTTATTGAGATGAGCCAGCATTTGAGAACTTGACAAAAGAACTTGAAACTGTTGATTGCTGGTATGCCAAATACTAACTGTTAACCAAGAGACTGTGTGATTGTTCTTACACTCAGGTTGCCTAATAGACAGGTGGGAAGGACCGTACCAAGTTTTGTTGACAGCACTATCCCAGTGAAAGTAGCCGAGAGAGAGACTTGGGTCCACGATTCCCATTGCAGGAAAGTCGGTAGTCCGGAAGGAACTCGTAAATGGAGTGAGATCGCAAAAGTATCACCAGAGAGTCTGTTCCGTGAAGACTGAGAGGCGGCACTGTTGAACACTACCTGAGCATGCTAAAGTATCACAGAAAGACCAGTCGTTGTAATTGATTTGCTATGGACAAGAGTTGTTTTGTTCTATTTCTCTTTTCTCTCTTTCCCGCTGACAAACATTTTTTTTTCAGGACATTCTTTTTTTGCGAGGTTTTTTTTATGAGGAGTCGAGTGTGGGTCTGGAACTGGTTCTGGAGGAAGGAGTAATTTCCTTATAGGATCCCAGGATTAGCTGATCAGTTTGTTAAAGCCAGAGAAAAATCAAAGGTCTAGTAGTTACGGAGTTCGGACGTAACGTGATAGGCTATTGTCTGAGGAATACTGTATTTTGTAGTTATTGTGACACCATATTTGAAGATGAGAGCATCCAGAGATGTCAGTCTAGCAATAAGGTGACTGACATCCCTTGAGTGATTATCACTCACTAGTGAGTAAAGGTCTTAAACCAAACGAAATGATGGATGTGCTCACAGGTACCTCTAAGTCGAAGAGATGCAGGATTAGTGCCATATTTTTTTTTAGAGGTAGCTGAGGTACTTGAATTACACGGAAGGGGGAGGGGACCGGTGGACAAACAATATAATATAACTAGACCCCCTAGCCTTAAGATCCACCAGTACCATAGATAAATCCTTGGTATGTTTAAATCTCATACAGGGTTTTTTTGCCGGGAAAAGAGGTCACGGCAACAGAGAAGAAAACCTCTTTTTGGAGGCACTCATTTGATAACAAAAGATATTGTTTAAAAATTATATAATTTTAATTTGATTAGTTTAAAAATTTATGTATGTGGGATGTTAACCCAATCTGCTACACCCCTTAATAGAGTTAGCAGAGAAAAAGACAAAAGGTGCAAATTACACAAAATATTTCATGGTATTGATTAACCACTGGTTATTTAGTGAGTACAAATATCTGATAGTTCACATAGGTACGAGTATTACTTCCTATGAGATGTTTTTTTACCTTTAAATCCTGGACAGCTGTAGATATCTTGTGTCAATGGCTTAACATTTATTTATAGCAACAAGGGTAATAATGTTAGCAATCAAAAGTATTTGCTCTGTACCTAACAAGTGGATGTGCCTAGTAGGTGAATATGAACATCTATAACATGATGGGATTCCAAGTGAAAATAGTTTCTCCCACCATGTAGGGCATATTAGTTTACCCAGGAACACTGGTGAACAAGCCCTGCCCCTAGGGTGAAACGTACGTTCAATCAAACAAACGTCACAGTGACGTCACACGAAGTCTCCGTGCAGAGAACACGGCTCCGTTCCCGGGCACCAGGAGAAGCACGCACCGACCAGCCGCAGCGCTGCTGCACGGTCCGCATCCAGCACAACATTTATCTACGGACAGGTATTCTGGTGTGCTCTCATTGAGAAGCAGCGGGTCCCGTTTCCCTGCAATGACCTAAAGGTTACCAGGGATTACCCGACCCGCAGCCCACAACAGTGGCAAACTTCTTTCTTCATATCAGCGCCGGCCGCTCGACTCTCTCACCTTCCATTCACTGTGGAATCACCCACACATGGGAAGGCAGCAGAAGTCAGCGGAAAACCGACACTGATTCTATTCTTTTAGAAACAAGTGTAATTCAAACGGACTGAATGCCTTATATATATGACTGTTTCCCTGGGTAAACTAATATGCCCTACATGGTGGGAGAAACTATTTTCACTTGGAATCACATCATGTTATAGATGTTCATATTCACCTACTAGGCACATCCACTTGTTAGGTACAGAGCAAATACTTTCGATTGCTAACATTATTACCCTTGTTGCTATAAATAAATGTTAAGCCATGGACACAAGATATCTACAGCTGTCCAGGATTTAAAGGTAAAAAAACATCTCATAGGAAGTAATACTCGTACCTATGTGAACTATCAGATATTTGCACTCACTAAATAACCAGTGGTTAATCAATACCGTGATATATTTTGTGTAATTTGCACCTTTTGTCTTTTTCTCTGCTAACTCTATTAAGGGGTGTAGCAGATTGGGTTAACATCCCACATACATACATTTTTAAACTAATCAAATTAAAATTATATAATTTTTAAACAATATCTTTTGTTATCAAATGAGTGCCCCCAAAAAGAGGTTTTCTTCTTTGTTGCCGTGGCCTCTTTTCCCGGCAAAAGAACCCTGTATGATATTTATCATTTCCTCCGGGGAGCACCGCCAACACCATTAATTATCTTTGAATTATTCAAATTATTTGTTTATATGTTGGTCACTTACAATCAATCAATACTTAAACATTATAGCAGTGCAGGTATACCATACCTTTTGTTCTTTATGTTTAAATCTCACCAATTATAGGAAATTGGGAGGTAATCAGGAACAATCAGACAATGGCTATTCACACATAGCAGATAAAGAGCTCATTAATATGTGTGGAAGAAAGGTTTATGAGTGGCTCTCCCCGAACTCCGAAGGTTTATGTTATTTAGGAAGGACACTACTTATAACCCTTGTTCAATTATTAAACAGACCTAGCATACGTTCCAGAAATGGAAACAATGTTCAGAAAATGATAGCAATATGTAGATCATGAAAATTTTATGTCACTTTCACGATTTGTTTGTGTCTTCTTCATCTACCCAGCAGAACCTCAATTGAATCTGACAATCAGTGTACAAAGACGCAGGTACATGTATGTGTGAAATGTTCGTCCAAGTCAGACATTATAGGCCAAAGCACTGTCCCAGCATACTCTATAGGTTGAATGTTGTCCCACACCCAACCAGTGGTCCCGTGACCACCGAGTGCATATAGAAGATGTCTCGTCTTCCTCCCTGTCTTCCCCAAATATGGTCAAACATCTGATTTGCGAAATGAATACATACTTGTGTCTAGGTCACTGATTATTGCTGAAATATTTTTCTTATGTTAATAATTTATGGCAGTTATTTTTCCAGCCAAAGGGTGGACTGTCGAAGTAAAAAAAATATTACATAGAGAGAACATACAGACTCCACACACATATGAATCACTATGCTTGCAAATACGCGCAGCGAGCACAGCAATATATGGTAACATACGCATTTACACAGACATGTCACACAGATAGATTCGACACATATTTCATATAGCACATAATTATAACATCAAGCGCCAGACATCATAATGATTTAAAATTATATAATGGAGTAACGTCATGTATGTGTATTATTGGAACGAAGCAAGATAGACATGTTGTGTTTGGTATTACAGTAACCAGATTAATGGGTAGATTCATTTGATGCTTGTTATTAAGTTGTAGGACATTGCTATGAGTAGTTATGATTAAATGTATGAAAGCTAAAGTCACTCTTATTAGAACAATGGACATTCCAAGCAGGTGGTGGACAGGAAACTCAGGCCAGCCCTTTTGATGTATTCAAGGCTGAACTTTGTTAGCATACGAACAGACCAGTGACTCATCATGAATGAGAAAGTTCCCTCCCCTAGACTAGATGTGTGCACTCCCCCAAACTACATAGTGCATTGCTGATCAGACACACAGGAGTTGCTGTTTTGTCCCAGGCGATGATGGAGGTGCTGCCAGACCAGTGCCTGCATGATGTTACAGAGAGAGAAAGAGTGATATGGAGGGAAGACTTTATATGAGAAAGATATGGTGATGTATTTGCTGGCATGTAACTGTATGTATTTGATTTAGTTTGTATTAACTGCTCACTGTATAAATTGTAACCATGTAACTATATATATATATATATATATATATATATACTGTACATTGTGATATATTGAATACATATCCTTTTAATAACAAATATATACATCAATGAGCTTTGGAACTCAAATAATGTGTGGGTGTATTGTTTTCTCTTAAGGGATGTAGTGTTTTGCGACGTACAGTGCACTTTTATTGTATATGGTAATAAGATGCGCCTGGTGTCTGCAGTATATATTAGAGCGGGCATATTAAATATTTGTTAGAACGCAATTTGGTATTTACAGGGGGTACCAAATTGTCACAAAAGGGGCAATGTTTATATCTTTTAGGTATACATTGGTGACATTGTGTACACTTTCTCTGTCTCAATTCCTTTTGCAGATCTGGATATATTGGTTTGTATGGTTCTGAGGAAACCGTATACCACTTGCCATCTCTTTTCTTCAGTACACATTAGGTACTGGTGAGTGTAAGGGTGCTGCATGTGTAGTCAGGGTTGGTGCTGTGTTAGGTACAAATGGTGGTGGTACCTGAATCAATGGTGTCACTTGTTGTAGTGATGGTGGATTTACTACTGGTGTTGGTACTGGTATCTGTATGTCCCATGCTATGTCATCTAAAAATTCTGGTTCTTTTTTGGGCAATATTCTGTTCCACATTTCTACTTGATGTTTCTTTTCTTTCTTTTCTATCCAAACTTTGTGTTCCCTAAAAAGTATTTCCCATCTCTTGAAATCTAGAGCTCCCTGAGGGGAAAATCCTGCTCTTTTGAATACGTTTTGTATTCCCTTAATGGCTTTAGGACCTTCCCTTTGTCTGACTATCTCAATGGGAGTCTTGGGCACTTGATTCGCCATATCCTTGCTCTCCTGTGCCCCCATATGGGTTACTGGTCACAATTACCTTAGTGCCCCCATATGAATTCCCAGTCACAGATACCTTATGCATAGTCTGACCCTTTCAAGGTCCTTATTTTCCCCTCCGTCTAGATTTAGTTACCTTATATACTGCCACTTCTATTACCTCCTGTATCCTTTTGTAAAGACAAAAATATTTGCCCTGCTTTTGCTCCTGTACCTCTTTTATTCATGCGCAAATTTAACACCAGTGATACCCAAATAATGCCTTGTAATTTCTTTAGGTAATTGTGGTCTGATGCGTGTGGTCCCACCAATATGGTCAGTACAGTACATGTTGTGCCTTTTTTATGTGATTCTCTAATGTACACCTCTGGAGTTGTTCCTGGAGGCAGGATCCCCCGTAAGTGTGGGTATGGGATCTCCCTCTGTTCGGAATACTAAAACTCCTGTACGATGCACACAACTAAGATCACTAGAAACTTATTCCACAATTCAGTATTTTCCTAACACCTTGTACCCCCTGCCTAAGTTTCCAAAGACAGTTTAATATGATTACCAGTGCTAAGAGACACACTAAAGTAACTATCCCAATTGTTGTGCCCTCATACATCTACTATTTCTGATACTCTGATCTTCAGGGTATCCCCTTAAAATAATATTTCCTATATATATATGGAATCTGATGTAACAGGTATATAGGGCTGGACTATAGGACAAATACTATGTGTCTATACAGAAATAAAATTTACTGGATAATATGTGATCACCTTACACCAATCTTATCCTACAAATTGTGACAGATATTTTCTACTGAGATGTTTTCCTACAATGACCACTGTTTTCCCCCACCTGTCTTCCACCCAAATACAACTAACAGACCTATCTGCAATTCCAACAACTTTTGTTGCTGCAAAGACTGAACTTTTAAGCAAAACAAGTACAGTTCTAACATAAATCTGGCAGTCTAGACATATAACACAAATGTCGTACAAGACACCCTCCAGCCTTTGGAGCCCCATAGGGTCACCTAGAGGAACCGTGAAGGACCCTGACCTGGAATCGTGGGTACGTGTCCGGACACCTTACTTAAGAATGTCCACGTATCACTTCTTTCTCATGCCAAGGTCTATATGCAAAAAAGATCTTTGGACCCAGGGGCACCGTTCCCAAAAGACAGGACAAGCCTTTAGGTTGCATTCAGGAAGGGGTGGTCTTCAGTTTGCCAGCTGTTGGGATCCTGGTGCACAGTATACCAGCGCCGAAATCCCGACAGCCGGCACACTGACACCTTTTCTCCCTCTTGGGGATCCACCACCCCCCTGGAGGGAGAATAGATAGCGTGGTGCGCGTAGTGCACAACCGTGCCCGCAGCATGGTGAGCACAGTGTGGTGAGCACAGCGAGCCTGCAAGGGGCTCATTTGCACTCACCCAGCTGTCGGTATGCCGGTGGTCGGGATTCCGGCACCGGTATGCTGGCCGTCGGGATTCCGGCCGCTGGCATACCCTACTACACCCTTCAGGAAGGGGTAGTCTATGGTCCTCTGATCAATTTTGCCAGCATTTTATATTCCTCTCATGTACTACTCATACAACACACTCATATCATGCAGTCATACACCAATAACAAGACAACTTATACTTTAAAGATAGACGGTTACTGGATTCTTGGATCCCTGCTAGCCCATCCCCACTGAACCCCACTATACCTCAGGAAGAGCTGAAAGAGAGTAAGAAGGTGCAAATTCACTTGTCTGCTTACCCCACTGTACAGATTATTTCAGCTGGTTCCTGGGCATCAGCAGTTGGTCTGGTCAGTGGCGGCAGGAATGTGGGGGAATCCTGGACGAGACCCCCAGGAAATGTTGGGGTAATAAGGCTTACACCTCAATTACCAACACCTTAGAAGCCCTTCTGTCTTGGAGATTCAAAGTACTGGACACAGCCTGCTGGAGAGCAAGAAATCACACTACACACAGTTGTCAGTATAACACTGCTCTGTCCTTCCTGTGACAGGGAGAGCCTTTAATTATACAAAAAAAGTGGTCTCGTTACATGCCCTCCAATCACAGTGAAGTATTCATGGTAAAATTAGCTAATCATACAAAGTACAAGTACAAGACATAAAAGGGAGTATACAAATAGACACATTTCCAAACTATTCCGGGAGCCTGTCTTGTCAAAGTATGAGGCGATTGCTGAGGATATCCTATTTCTGTCATTCTCTGTCCTCTGGCTTCACATTCTTTCTTGTAAAGTATTTAAGGAAAACACCTGTTGTCCCTAGCACACATACAAGCAACAATGACTTTAAAATATATGTAAAGGGTCATATATACAGTATTTAAAATATATAGAAGCATTAATACAGCAAAAGCATTTTAATCAATATTACTCCTACAGGCAAAACCATGTGCACTGCAGGGGGGGGGTAGATATAACATGTGCAGAGAGAGTTAGATTTGGGTGGGGTGTGCTCAAACTGAAATCTAAATTGCAGTGTACAAATAAAGCAGCCAGTATTTACCCTGCACAGAAACAACATAATCCACCGAAATCTAACTCTCTCTGCACATGTTATATCTCCCCTCCCCCTGCAGTGCACATGGTTTAGCCCATCTGCTAACAAATTTGCTGCTATAATCAGGTCTGAATTAGGCCCAAAGATTCAAGAGGTTACTGCAATTCAATTGGGCTAATTGTTACAGTACAGTAGGTCTTTTGCACACTCATTCTGGCAAGTCTCCTTGAAGCAGCCTTATGTTCTAGCTGACGTTACATAAGTTTGGATTTAACTGAGCAATGTATTCAAAGACACTTATCTTAAATAAATAGAATATATATGCATGAAATCATGATCTGCATGAGTACCTGTAGCCGTTGTACTTGGCATGGCAGGGATTATTATTTCCTCTCTCTTCTACACTTTTCCCATCTCTATCCTCTGTTTTCCTCTCTCTCCCTCTTTCATCCTTTGTTCCTCTCTCCTCCCCATCTATTCCCCCTCTCTCCAGATCTCTTTCTCCCCCTTTCCCACTCTCTTTCTTCTTCTCCTTTCCCGTCTCTCTCTCTCTCTTTCCTTCTTTCACACCTCTCTCTTTACCCCTTATTTCTATGTCTCCCTCTCACTTTTCATTCTTTGTTTCTTTTCCTCCCCCTTTTCTCTCTCCCCTACCACCATTTTTTCTCCTTTCTACTATTCTCTTTCTTTCTCCCTGCAAAATTCCCAGCCTGGTTTGCTAGATAGAGAGACATATCGGCCTGTCCTCCGGAGTGTCCCTATTGCTGTTCTGAGGTTTCTGGCTGGATGGCAGCTCTGAAGTGGGATGAAATCTTGTGATGAAGTGGGAATTGTGTCCCATTAGCATTAGCTTTCACTGGAGGGCTGCTCAGGACTCCACAAAGGAAGTGGTTTTGAGTGAGTGTGTGCTTGGGACTAATCTCAGGAGCATGCAATTATAAAAACATTCTTACGTTCACAGTATCAGTATGTGTTGAAAATATAATTAATCTAATATTAGATTTGATATAAATCTATATATAAATAGCCCCAAAGCTGGATGCAGGTCTTGCAATAGCACTTGCGTATAGTGCTGTTCCAGTTCACCATTGACCTCCCCATCATGGAATAGGTTTGCTTTGAAATCAGGCACACATTTTACCAGTGCCTGGTGTCCTGAGTGCTAGTGGTTTTGTTGACCTCTTGATGATATCTCATACACACCCCCTGCAGCTGCACTTGGGTGAGTACTCAGGACTAAGTGATCCCACTGCTGCTTCTAAATACTTAGCTTATGAGAAGCTTTTTTGCCCAATTAGCCTAGCTGGCTTGCCTGTAGCAACCTTATGTTCATTATATTCTAACTGAGGTTACCTGCCATCAAGCTACAATGCTCAATACACAGCAGGACAGGGTCCAAGCCCAATGTCCTTATGAGTTTTGTGGGTCCATAATGCAGTATGTTCTGCAAAGGCTCAGCATATCCAATCATTCAGTAGGAACACATACCAGTCTGACAAGAACACTAGACAGACTGTCCAAAAAAAAAAAAAACAGATGTAAGATGTACAATAGCTTCCACAATTAAGCCTGATGTGGTTCCAATGATGCAGTGAACTTGGTGGAACTGTACTGAAATAGTAATTCCCTGGTGGATTGGGTACCTGCATAACAGAAGGCAGACATGAAGCATCCCTCAAGCCTTTGAATTATAGAAGACACCCTTCTGGGATCACTTCAGGATGTCGACTTTAGCAAGAACAAAGGACAATCACTTGTCCATCCATAAATAATCCACTTAAAACCATGTCACATACCAAAATTTGCCCATGAATGAATTTTAGGTAAAAATGGTTCTCTGGAACATCTGTACACATAGCTGACTGCTACCACAGGAACTCAAGCAATGTCTCTAGCTAGTGACTTCTCCTGTTGCCCCCAGGTGATCCCTAATGATACCAGATAAAGATAACTGACTTTAAGAGGGCATGTTTGAGAAACTAGCGATACTTCCAGACCCCACCAGACAGTTAATAACATGAACAAATTGCCACACCTCAAAATACATAAATTGCATTTCACAATAAACATCAAACATTACATTACTGGGTGAGAGTGAATACTATGAGGGCTTAACACTAATTTTCCACATTCTACCTGTACTAACTAATAACTGATGCTTAACATGCATGGCACCCTTTTCAGCAATACCTCTGAATGCCCCCTTGATAGTGACATTACAGGGACAAATTTTCAGTAAAATATCTATCATTATGGACCCTCCACATCAGATGCTGCTGCTTCTCCTTAAGCAAAGCAACAACATAAACTATTTCCCCAATCATCCCCACTTTAGCGCACTCTCAGTGAAGACGTTTGGATATTTTTTGAGAAACCTCATCTGTTAGAAACATGAGTATGTTTTAGAGGTTCATGTCACTGTATTTACTAAAGGGTAAGCTATCTTGCCTGTCAAAAACAAATAATTTTCACCAGTTTTCTAAACTGCAGCTTCATGAATCTGATGGTTTGTACTAATTGTATGAAAAAAAATCATCAAGGCAAAGTGTTTAGTGGCATCTTCTAAACTGCTAGTTTTCTGGAGGTTTTGTGGCAGTTTAGATATACAGTATTAGTAAATATGCAGGATGCTAAACCGCTATTGAAACCGTCCGTTTTAAAAAACAGCTCTTTAGTAAATTTAACGTTTTGTCTAAAATTTCTACATTTTGACTTGCAGTTTATCAAGCTGCTGCATAATGGGGGTCATTCAGAGTTGATCGCAGCAGCAAATTTGTTATCAGTTGGGCAAAACCCTGTGCACTGCAGGTATGGCACATGCAACACATGCAGAGAGAATTAGATTTGGGTGGGTTATTTTGTTTCTGTGCAGGGTGAATACTGGCTGCCTTATTTTTACACTGCAATTTAGATTTCAGTTTGAACACACCCCACCCAAATCTAACTCTCTCTGCACATGTTATATCTCCCTCCCCTGCAGTGCACATGGTTTTGCCCAATTGCTAACAAAGTTCCTGCTGCGATCAACTCAGAATTACCCCCATGGTTTTGCCCAACTGCTAACAAATTTCCTGCTGCGATCAACTCTGAATTAGGCCCAATATATTGCATGGTTTATATAGTAAGGGGGTATTTATCAAAGCTTGCAGAGATATACAATTGTGAGAGATAAAGTACCAACCAATGAGCTCCTAACTGTCATTTTTCAAACAGCCTGTAAAATGTAAGGTAGAAGCTGATTGGCTAGCACCTTATGTTTGGCAATTTTAACTCTCTTCGAGCTTGAGAAATACTCACTTATAAGTGTAAAAATTAGGATTGCACATTCAGATTTGGTGGTTTGAAATAATCCCTCTTAATGTGTGGTTTGAACTTTAGTAAATTGCCCATTTTACAAACTGAACATAAATCTCTCCCCACCCCCCTTAAAAAACATAGGGTTTGGTGAAACCACAGTTTTATTGTTTCCCCCTAATTGTTTAATTCTACCCTTTCCAGACTGCCAGCAATTACCAGGGTTATTGCACATGAGCACGCAGAAACCCCAAATTGCTTTGCTGTCTGAAATGATCCAGTTGTGAACGGGTAAGCCGGGTTGATGTGATCTGGCACCCGATCACACTATAGGAAGAGGCGGCACTTGGAGATCCTCATCTCAAAGCGCCACCTCCAGGACGCCTCACCGGTAACGTCACCAACCTGGGATATTGCTGGCTTGGACCGTGGGTCTGAAAGGGGTCTCAAGCGGGTCTCACCCAGGATGGAACCATGTACAAGTCCTGGGTGCGTGCGACCCAATTTATGTGATCTGAAAGGGGTTTTTACTAGTGATGAGCGGGTTCGGTTCCTCGGAATCCGAACCCGCCTGAACTTCAGGTTTTTTTACACGGGGCCGAGCGACTCGGATCTTCCCGCCTTGCTCGGTTAACCCGAGCGCGCCCGAACGTCATCATCCCGCTGTCGGATTCTCGCGAGGCTCGGATTCTATCGCGAGACTCGAATTCTATATAAGGAGCCGCGCGTCGCCGCCATTTTCACACGTGCATTGAGATTGATAGGGAGAGGACGTGGCTGGCGTCCTCTCCGTTTAGACTAGAGTACTAGAGAGAGACACTAATTTTGGGGAGCATATTATTAGGAGGAGTACTACTTGCTGCTGATAGTGTGACCAGTGACCACCAGTTTAATTAATCCGTTCTCTGCCTGAAAAAAAACGATACACAGTGTGACACAGTCACATACCATATCTGTGCTCAGCCCAGTGTGCTGCATCATATGTAATACTGTATATCATTATCTGACTGTGCTGAGTGCTCACTGCTCACACAGCTTAATTGTGGGGGAGACTGGGGAGCAGTTATAGCAGGAGTACATATTTTAAGTACAGTGCACACTTTTGCTGCCAGAGTGCCACTTCCAGTGTGACTGACCAGTGACCACTGACCACCAGTATATTGTGATTGTCTGCTGACCACCAGTATATTGTGATTGTCTGCCTGAAAAAGTTAAACACTCGTCGTGTGGTGTTTTTATAAACGCATTCTGCAGATAGTGTCCAGCAGGTCCGTCATTACATAATATATACCTGTCCGGCTGCAGTACTAGTGTGATATATATATATTTTAATTTTATCTCATTATCATCCAGTCTATATTAGCAGCAGACACAGTACGGTAGTCCACGGCTGTAGCTACCTCTGTGTCGGCAGTCGCTCGTCCATCCATAATTGTATACCACCTACACGTGGTTTTTTTTCTTTTCTATCTTCTTGATACTAGTAGCTTACTTTAGGAGTCTGCAGTGCTGACAGACAGTGTCCAGCAGGTCCGTCATTACATAATATATACCTGTCCGGCTGCAGTACTAGTGTGATATATATATATATATTTTAATTTTATCTCATTATCATCCAGTCTATATTAGCAGCAGACACAGTACGGTAGTCCACGGCTGTAGCTACCTCTGTGTCGGCAGTCGCTCGTCCATCCATAATTGTATACCACCTACCCGTGTTTTTTTTTTTTTCTATCTTCTTTATACTAGTAGCTTACTTTAGGAGTCTGCAGTGCTGAGTCTGACAGACAGTGTCCAGCAGGTCCGTCATTACATAATATATACCTGTCCGGCTGCAGTACTAGTGTGATATATATATATATTTTAATTTTATCTCATTATCATCCAGTCTATATTAGCAGCAGACACAGTACGGTAGTCCACGGCTGTAGCTACCTCTGTGTCGGCAGTCGCTCGTCTATCCATAATTGTATACCACCTACCCATGGTTTTTTTTTTTTCTATCTTCATGATACTAGTAGCTTACTTTAGGAGTCTGCAGTGCTGAGTCTGACAGACAGTGTCCAGCAGGTCCGTCATTACATAATATATACCTGTCCGGCTGCAGTACTAGTGTGATATATATATATATATTTTAATTTTATCTCATTATCATCCAGTCTATATTAGCAGCAGACACAGTACGGTAGTCCACGGCTGTAGCTACCTTTGTGTCGGCAGTCACTCGTCCATCCATAATTGTATACCACCTACCCGTGGTTTTTTTTTTCTATCTTCTTGATACTAGTAGCTTACTTTAGGAGTCTGCAGTGCTGAGTCTGACAGACAGTGTCCAGCAGGTCCGTCATTACATAATATATACCTGTCCGGCTGCAGTACTAGTGTGATATATATATATATATTTTAATTTTATCTCATTATCATCCAGTCTATATTAGCAGCAGACACAGTACGGTAGTCCACGGCTGTAGCTACCTCTGTGTCGGCAGTCGCTCGTCCATCCATAATTGTATACCACCTACCCGTGGTTTTTTTTTTTCTATCTTCTTGATACTAGTAGCTTACTTTAGGAGTCTGCAGTGCTGAGTCTGACAGACAGTGTCCAGCAGGTCCGTCATTACATAATATATACCTGTCCGGCTGCAGTACTAGTGTGATATATATATATATTTTAATTTTATCTCATTATCATCCAGTCTATATTAGCAGCAGACACAGTACGGTAGTCCACGGCTGTAGCTACCTCTGTGTTGGCAGTCGCTCGTCATCCATAAGTATACTAGTATCCATCCATCTCCATTGTTTACCTGAGGTGCCTTTTAGTTGTGCCTATTAAAATATGGAGAACAAAAATGTTGAGGTTCCAAAAATAGGGAAAGATCAAGATCGACTTCCACCTCGTGCTGAAGCTGCTGCCACTAGTCATGGCCGAGACGATGAAATGCCATCAACGTCGTCTGCCAAGGCCGATGCCCAATGTCATAGTACAGAGCATGTAAAATCCAAAACACCAAATATCAGTAAAAAAAGGACTCAAAAATCTAAAATAAAATTGTCGGAGGAGAAGCGTAAACTTGCCAATATGCCATTTACCACACGGAGTGGCAAGGAACGGCTGAGGCCCTGGCCTATGTTCATGGCTAGTGGTTCAGCTTCACATGAGGATGGAAGCACTCAGCCTCTCGCTAGAAAAATGAAAAGACTCAAGCTGGCAAAAGCACAGCAAAGAACTGTGCGTTCTTCGAAATCCCAAATCCACAAGGAGAGTCCAATTGTGTCGGTTGCGATGCCTGACCTTCCCAACACTGGACGTGAAGAGCATGCGCCTTCCACCATTTGCACGCCCCCTGCAAGTGCTGGAAGGAGCACCCGCAGTCCAGTTCCTGATAGTCAGATTGAAGATGTCAGTGTTGAAGTACACCAGGATGAGGAGGATATGGGTGTTGCTGGCGCTGGGGAGGAAATTGACCAGGAGGATTCTGATGGTGAGGTGGTTTGTTTAAGTCAGGCACCCGGGGAGACACCTGTTGTCCGTGGGAGGAATATGGCCATTGACATGCCTGGTGAAAATACCAAAAAAATCAGCTCTTCGGTGTGGAAGTATTTCAACAGAAATGCGGACAACATTTGTCAAGCCGTGTGTTGCCTTTGTCAAGCTGTAATAAGTAGGGGTAAGGACGTTAACCACCTCGGAACATCCTCCCTTATACGTCACCTGCAGCGCATTCATAATAAGTCAGTGACAAGTTCAAAAACTTTGGGCGACAGCGGAAGCAGTCCACTGACCAGTAAATCCCTTCCTCTTGTAACCAAGCTCACGCAAACCACCCCACCAACTCCCTCAGTGTCAATTTCCTCCTTCCCCAGGAATGCCAATAGTCCTGCAGGCCATGTCACTGGCAATTCTGACGAGTCCTCTCCTGCCTGGGATTCCTCCGATGCATCCTTGCGTGTAACGCCTACTGCTGCTGGCGCTGCTGTTGTTGCTGCTGGGAGTCGATGGTCATCCCAGAGGGGAAGTCGTAAGACCACTTTTACTACTTCCACCAAGCAATTGACTGTCCAACAGTCCTTTGCGAGGAAGATGAAATATCACAGCAGTCATCCTGCTGCAAAGCGGATAACTGAGGCCTTGGCATCCTGGGTGGTGAGAAACGTGGTTCCGGTATCCATCATTACTGCAGAGCCAACTAGAGACTTGTTGGAGGTACTGTGTCCCCGGTACCAAATACCATCTAGGTTCCATTTCTCTAGGCAGGCGATACCGAAAATGTACACAGACCTCAGAAAAAGAGTCACCAGTGTCCTAAAAAATGCAGCTGTACCCAATGTCCACTTAACCACGGACATGTGGACAAGTGGAGCAGGGCAGGGTCAGGACTATATGACTGTGACAGCCCACTGGGTAGATGTATGGACTCCCGCCGCAAGAACAGCAGCGGCGGCACCAGTAGCAGCATCTCGCAAACGCCAACTCTTTCCTAGGCAGGCTACGCTTTGTATCACCGGTTTCCAGAATACGCACACAGCTGAAAACCTCTTACGGCAACTGAGGAAGATCATCGCGGAATGGCTTACCCCAATTGGACTCTCCTGTGGATTTGTGGCATCGGACAACGCCAGCAATATTGTGTGCATTAAATATGGGCAAATTCCAGCACGTCCCATGTTTTGCACATACCTTGAATTTGGTGGTGCAGAATTTTTTAAAAAACGAGAGGGGCGTGCAAGAGATGCTGTCGGTGGCCAGAAGAATTGCGGGACACTTTCGGCGTACAGGCACCACGTACAGAAGACTGGAGCACCACCAAAAACGCCTGAACCTGCCCTGCCATCATCTGAAGCAAGAAGTGGTAACGAGGTGGAATTCAACCCTATATATGCTTCAGAGGTTGGAGGAGCAGCAAAAGGCCATTCAAGCCTATACAATTGAGCACGATATAGGAGGTGGAATGCACCTGTCTCAAGCGCAGTGGAGAATGATTTCAACGTTGTGCAAGGTTGTGCTGCCCTTTGAACTTGCCACACGTGAAGTCAGTTCAGACACTGCCAGCCTGAGTCAGGTCATTCCCCTCATCAGGCTTTTGCAGAAGAAGCTGGAGACATTGAAGGAGGAGCTAACACAGAGCGATTCCGCTAGGCATGTGGGACTTGTGGATGGAGCCCTTAATTCGCTTAACAAGGATTCACGGGTGGTCAATCTGTTGAAATCAGAGCACTACATTTTGGCCACCGTGCTCGATCCTAGATTTAAAACCTACCTTGGATCTCTCTTTCCGGCACACACAAGTCTGCTGGGGTTCAAAGACCTGCTGGTGAGAAAATTGTCAAGTCAAGCGGAACTCGACCTGTCAACATCTCCTCCTTCACATTCTCCCGCAACTGGGGGTGCGAGGAAAAGGCTCAGAATTCCGAGCCCACCCGCTGGCGGTGATGCAAGGCAGTCTGGAGCGACTGCTGATGCTGACATCTGGTCCGGACTGAAGGACCTGCCAACGATTACGGCCATGTCGTCTACTGGCACTGCATATGATTCTCTCCCCATTGAAAGAATGGTGGAGGATTATATGAGTGACCGCATCCAAGTAGGCACGTCAGACAGTCCGTACTTATACTGGCAGGAAAAAGAGGCAATTTGGAGGCCCTTGCACAAACTGGCTTTATTCTACCTAAGTTGCCCTCCCACAAGTGTGTACTCCGAAAGAGTGTTTAGTGCCGCCGCTCACCTTGTCAGCAATCGGCGTACGAGGTTACTTCCAGAAAATGTGGAGAAGATGATGTTCATTAAAATGAATTATAATCATTTCCTCCGTGGAGACATTGACCAGCAGCAATTGCCTCCACAAAGTACACAGGGAGCTGAGATGGTGGATTCCAGAGGGGACGAATTGATAATCTGTGAGGAGCGGGATGTACACGGTGATATATCGGAGGATGATGATGAGGTGGACATCTTGCCTCTGTAGAGCCAGTTTGTGCAAGGAGAGATTAATTGCTTCTTTTTCGGTGGGGTCCAAACCAACCCGTCATTTCAGTCACAGTCGTGTGGCAGACCCTGTCACTGAAATGATGGATTGGTTAAAGTGTGCATGTCCTGTTTATACAACATAAGGGTGGGTGGGAGGGCCCAAGGACAATTCCATCTTGCACCTCTTTTTTCTTTCATTTTTCTTTGCGTCATGTGCTGTTTGGGGAGTGTTTTTTGGAAGGGCCATCCTGCGTGACACTGCAGTGCCACTCCTAGATGGGCCAGGTGTTTGTGTCGGCCACTAGGGTCGCTTAGCTTACTCACACAGCTACCTCATTGCGCCTCTTTTTTTCTTTGCGTCATGTGCTGTTTGGGGAGTGTTTTTTGGAAGGGCCATCCTGCGTGACACTGCAGTGCCACTCCTAGATGGGCCAGGTGTTTGTGTCGGCCACTAGGGTCGCTTAGCTTACTCACACAGCTACCTCATTGCGCCTCTTTTTTTCTTTGCGTCATGTGCTGTTTGGGGAGTGTTTTTTGGAAGGGCCATCCTGCGTGACACTGCAGTGCCACTCCTAGATGGGCCAGGTGTTTGTGTCGGCCACTAGGGTCGCTTAGCTTACTCACACAGCTACCTCATTGCGCCTCTTTTTTTCTTTGCGTCATGTGCTGTTTGGGGAGTGTTTTTTGGAAGGGCCATCCTGCGTGACACTGCAGTGCCACTCCTAGATGGGCCAGGTGTTTGTGTCGGCCACTAGGGTCGCTTAGCTTAGTCATCCAGCGACCTCGGTGCAAATTTTAGGACTAAAAATAATATTGTGAGGTGTGAGGTGTTCAGAATAGACTGAAAATGAGTGGAAATTATGGTTTTTGAGGTTAATAATACTTTGGGATCAAAATGACCCCCAAATTCTATGATTTAAGCTGTTTATTAGGGTTTTTTGAAAAAACAACCCGAATCCAAAACACACCCGAATCCGACAAAAAAAATTTGGTGAGGTTTTGCCAAAACGCGGTCGAACCCAAAACACGGCCGCGGAACCGGACCCAAAACCAAAACACAAAACCCGAAAAATTTCAAGTGCACATCTCTAGTTTTTACTCAATCAACCAAGTGTAGACATTTCTATAACACTTGATTGTACTAAATAATAATTTTGTAACAAAGTAACGCTTAAGCATTATAATATCCTTATTTTACTCACCAGGAAGGACCATCCAAAACATTTATGGCTTTCTTAATCAGTAACTTTTTTTTATATAATTTCCTTTTAGTTAAAAAATATTCTCTCTTTCTATATAACTATTGCTATTTTGTTGCAATATTTTCAATTTTCCTACACAATCCTTAAATATTTATACTTTCTAATGAACTACACCTTTGAGAGATGCTTTCATCTACTACTCTCTGATATTACAAGAAAACGAAACAATAAAGGTCCCAAATGAGCTAAAAATCTAAACTAACAATTAAATGTTACATAATAAGCAAGACTACATTTTATTTCGAACAATTCCATTTTCTGCTCAGTTTCATTTCATGCTGACTTTATTATGTGAGCATGTAATGTATTTTTAACGGCAGAACCCTAGGGTAAGATTTCTTCTTCCAGTTTCTAATAAAAGATCAGGCTAAGTATTAATTCCTAACGTTTTTCAAGTAGCCAGTTGACTTGCAATAGATGACACACACTGCTATGAGGCTGTTACCATGGAAATGAGTACTGCGGTAACCTCAGACTCTTACTATTTGCACTGCAAGCATGCTGTGATATTTGTTTCAAGAATTTTAAGTTGAAAGAAGACACTTCATTTTTTTTTATCTTGATAAGTAAAATTGATATAACTATATATTGTTCCTTGCCTCTCCTCTGGAAATAGAAATCACTTTTATGCATAATGAGAAAAAAAATAGTTGAAACTGTATAAAAAAATTTGACAGGCCACAGCTGTGTGTGATGTATTGTACATCATATCACTGCTTGTGGTGGTTTCATTACAGTATATTGCTTATTGTACAGTGAGTGGCTTACAATAAGAGACACATAGCCTATGTGATGTATGAGGTGGTGTGGTACAGTACATACCTCATTTATAGTGCTTGATCTTGTTTCTAACGGATATGTACTAGTTGACCTATGAACTTTAGCCCGGTCATGATAAGACAAATCACTCTTATTATGGTCTCTTATTTGCTGTCAAACTCCAACTGCTTTTAAATTGGCACTAGCAGTATTAATACTAGTATAGTAGTATAATAATAATAATCACATTACCTCTGCATATCTGTACTCCATGCTTTTGAGTGTTCCAATCACGGTGGTGCACCAGGGGCATTTTAACAGAGGAAGAGAATTCGTCAGGCTATTATGGACCAAGTTCAGAGTCTGCTGTCTCCGCATTTGCAACAGTTTGCAGTGAACCCCCAAAAGTAGAGAGCATACTATGAGTCCCAGCCTGATCAGAAAAATAGCAGAGGTGGAGTCTGCTTTTGTGAGAACCCAGAAATACCCCTGATGGGAAAAATCCAGTGCAGGGGTAAGTTGTTAGTATCACAATGAGAGTCCCACTTAAGACAACTTTACTAAGTGTTGGATAAATAACGGTAACACTTATGGTAGGTGATGAATGTCAGTGCCTAATTAAGAGAATTGCAATAAGCATATAATCAATAGGTAACATACATCAGTGTGTCATCAAAGGTGCCAGAGTTATGTAAGACAAATAGAAGGGCCATAACTAGTTGTGTGAAGAGTGTGTTCCACACATAGTGCTGCAGAGTAGCAGCACTTGTCAACTATGAATTATCTAATTACTTTCACTTGCAGCTTCCCCCCTTTTTGAAGCCCAGCATCTCCTGACCACCCCTGTCTCCTACCCCTACCCCTTCTGTCACTAATATCTATACAGCATTCATGGACTTGACTTTATAGCTCTTTCTTGTTCAGTTGCACTGTCCTTTATTACATTTCGGGATGCTGATGTGCCTGGGATTCGAACCCGTTGCCTATGACATTGCATTCGGATACTCGATTCATTGAGCTATCTATTCTTGCATAGAAAGCTAGAGAATTCCAAACTGGAGAGTTTTAACTATTTAAAGCTTAACTTGTACTTTGTGAAGGAGTGATCAGCTTTGCGGCTTGGCAGATCTTTGTAGTGTGTGGCTGAGAGGGATTGGATGTGTGGCTGCATACTGCATGGATTTGCTTGATTATGGTGCTGGTAATTTTTTCTGGGGTACAGGATGCTTCGTATATTTTAGAAATGTCATAGTGTTTATGCGGTATCAAGTGGCTTGGTGGGTGGGGTGTTTGGTTAGGATGCTGCAGGTTGTGAGTTTGAGTCCTGGGTGTGGCAGTATATTGAAATATGTGGGCTATTGTGGCTGAATGACGCCAAGCTCTCAGATTGAGTGAATTAATGTGGTATAAAGAGGATTTGTGTCCAACGCCATTTTCTTGCAGTGTTCTTTTGGAAAAAAGGGAGGTGTGGGGGGGGGCAATTCTCTTTCTGGCACAGGGCACCAAAAAATCTAGTTATAGCTCTGTAAATAGAGATGCAAGGAATCAAAATTTAATTTAAATTAACAAATTTATAGTTTGTACACCTACAGTACATTTGAATGGGTAACACTACTTGTGAAAGTAATATCTGTTAAATGTTAGCATTATCATACCTTCAACCTTACCACACTGGACACGCTCACTCTTATCTGATCTTGGAAGCTAAGTAGTGTGGGGCCCGGTTAGTACTTGGATGGCAGACCCCCAGGGAATGCCAGGTGTTGTAGACCTTTGATAAAGCAGGGCGCGGCCACTCCAGGCACTTATCATTTACACAAATAGTGTTCCACATGGAAACTTCCTTTAAGCTATACTTAACTAACAGCTGCAATCTAACATTACATTTCTCTCTGTGAGACATTTTTATGGGGCATTTTGCAGTATCAAAATGACAATACAATACAGATTTAAACTGAAATATGACCACATGAAAAATTATTATATTTCAGATACTTATATCTTGCTAAGGAGCATTCAAGAAATAATTTTATTTCAGATATTAAGTATACTACATAATTTATCTGTACAATATCTTCACTGGCGTAGCTTTACCCTTACATGGGGTCTATTCAATTGTAATTGGAATTGCCGTCTAGTCGGAAAGATGGCAATTTCCAACTTTTTTTTAGATCGAATCATGATTCAACCTATTTATTGGCCCTGCCGTTTTTTCCGACTTGTCGGCAATTCTGACTTGTTGGAAAACACATGGATCGGCGGATTAGCCGCGGATCCATGTGTTTTGTTGGATTTGCGGCCAAATCCGACAGCTTTTAGTCCTGCTTTCGACAATGTCAATCCGATTTAAAAAAAAGTCTGATTGGCATTGTCGAAATCAGGCAAAACCAGTCGGATTTGCCTGCAAATTGAATACTGCATTGTCGGATCCTCTCCGTTGGAGAGGATCTGGCATGCATTGAATAGACCCCTATGGGTTTGTTTGACAGGCATTTTATCTGCATGTGTATGCCCAGCACAGTGACGTAACTAAAAACTTTGCGAGCTTCTGCCAAACAAGTTTTTGGCTTGAGGGGAGTCAAAATTGTGAGAGATAAAGTACTAGCAAATGAGCTTCTGCCTTATATTTTACATGCTGTGAAAAATGAGAGGAGCTGATTAGTTGGAACTTTATCTCTCACAATTTTATCTTTCTCAAAGCTATTATAAATATCAAACTAATATACTAACTCAACATACTTCTTGGTAAACTATTAATTCATCAAATATTAGTTAAAAATGTAATATGCAATAGCCAACTATGGGCTACATTTATTAAGCAATGATAAGAGTGGAGGAGTGAGCCAGTGGAGAAGTTGCCCATGGTAACAAATCAGCACTGAAGTAACATCTATAATTTGCATACTATAAAATTATACAGAGCTGCTGATTGGTTAATGGGGCAACTTCTCCACTGGCTCACTTCTCAACTCTTATCACTGCTTAGTAAATGTCCCCCTAATTTATAAAAGGCTTAGGTTCATTATGCCGGCGGCAGGGATGCCAGCGGTCAGAATACCGCCTGTGGCATCCGAAAGTGAGAATAGCAACAGGGGGGAGGTAAGTATATAGGCCCCTAACCCTCCCCTCCTGCAGCCAAAACCTAACCCTTCCCCCGCAGCCTAACCCTAACCCTCCCTGGGGATGCCAAACTCCAAACCCTAATCCACCCTCCCTACAGCCTATCCCTAACCCTACCCCCCCCCCCCCCCCCGCAGCCTAAACTTAACCCCCCTGCAGCTTTCCTGGTATGCAGTTAATTTGCCGGCAGTCAGGATACCGACACCGGGATCCCGACCGCTGACAATGCTGACAGCCGGAATCCTGGTTAACATGAGCTATTTCCATTTGTGGGTGTCCAAGACACCCATAGAGTGGGAATAGAACCTGTGGCAGGTGCAGCAAGCCTGCAAGGGGACTCTTTGCGCTCACCCCGCTGCCAGCATACTGACGATCGGGATGCCATTGTCGGTATACTGACGGTTGGCATCCCGAACGTTGGTAAGTCCTACTGATTCCGCTTACCTGTCCTGCATGCCGGGAGTGGAATGATCATGATTCTTGGTGTCTGGCGCCGGGATTCTGATCCCTTTTGGGATTCCAGCGCAGGTCTTATTAGCTGTGTCGGGATCCCAGCGTTGGTATCTTGACAGCAGGGATCCCAACCATCGGGATCCTGATTGGATTCTTTATAAAATATGTGAAGTACAGTATGTCTAAGCAGTCACATAAAACAGACTGGAATGCTAACAAAAATATAATATACAATATTGTGAATAAAGATAGACTAGACTAAAGCTCAATGAAAACAATTCAAACACAAAACTGTACTGAAAATGTGACTTTAATTAAAGAGTGGCTGGTTTGTTTGTTTGTTTGTTTGTTTGTTTGATTGTTTGTTTGTTTGTTTGTATATGCATTAGAGATGTGCACCGGAAATTTTTCGGGTATTGTGTTTTGGTTGTGGATTTGGTTCCGCGGCCGTGTTTTGGATTCGGACGCGTTTTGGCAAAACCTCCCTGAAAATTTTTTGTTGGATTCGGGTGTGTTTTGGATTCGGGTGTTTTTTTACAAAAAACCCTCAAAAACAGCTTAAATCATAGAATATGGGGGTCATTTTGATCCCATAGTATTATTAACCTCAATAACCATAATTTCCACTCATTTTCAGTCTATTCTGAACACCTCACAATATTATTTTTAGTCCTAAAATTTGCACCGAGGTCGCTGGATGGCTAAGCTAAGCGACCCTAGTGGCCGACACAAACACCTGGCCCATCTAGGAGTGGCACTGCAGTGTCAGACAGGATGGCAGATTTAAAAAATAGTCCCCAAACAGCACATGATGCAAAGAAAAAAAGAGGCGCAATGAGGTAGCTGTGTGACTAAGCTAAGCGACCCAAGTGGCCGACACAAAAACCTGGCCCATCTAGGAGTGGCACTGCAGTGTCAGACAGGATGGCACTTAAAAAAAATAGTCCCCAAACAGCACATGATGCAAAGAAAAAAAGAGGTGCACCAAGGTCGCTGTGTGACTAAGCTAAGCGACCCAAGTGGCCGACACAAACACCTGGCCCATCTAGGAGTGTCACTGCAGTGTCAGACAGGAAGGCAGATTAAAAAAATAGTCCCCAAACAGCACATGATGCAAAGAAAAAAAGAGGCGCAATGAGGTAGCTGTGTGACTAAGCTAAGCGACCCAAGTGGCCGACACAAAAACCTGGCTCATCTAGGAGTGGCACTGCAGAGTCAGACAGGATGGCACTTAAAAAAATAGTCCCCAAACAGCACATGATGCAAAGAAAAAAAGAGGAGCAATGAGGTAGCTGTGTGACTAAGCTAAGCAACCCAAGTGGCCGACACAAACACCTGGCCCATCTAGGAGTGGCACTGCAGTTTTCTAGCGAGAGGATGAGTGCTTCCATCCTCATGTGAATCTGAACCACTAGCCATGAACATAGGCCAGGGCCTCAGCCGTTCCTTGCCACTCCGTGTCGTAAATGGCATATTGGCAAGTTTACGCTTCTCATCAGACGCTTTTAATTTTGATTTTTGGGTCATTTTACTGAACTTTTGTTTTTTGGATTTTACATGCTCTCTACTATGACATTGGGCATCGGCCTTGGCAGATGACATTGATGGCATTTCATCGTCTCGGCCATGACTAGTGGCAGCAGCTTCAGCACGAGGTGGAAGTGAATCTTGATCTTTCCCTATTTTACCCTCCACATTTTTGTTATCCATTTTTTAATGTGTGGAATTATATGCCAGTAATATATCAATAGCAATGGCCTACTGTACCGTACTGCTAAATATTTATATACTGGTGGTCAGCAAAATTATGCACTGTCCTCCTACTATATACAGTATACTGCGCACAACTAAAATGCACCACAGGTATGGATGGATAGTATACTTGACGACACAGAGGTAGGTAGAGCAGTGGCCTACTGTACCGTACTGCTATATATTATATACTGGTGGTCATCAAAATTCTGCACTGTCATCCTACTATATATACTGCGCACAACTAAAATGCACCACAGGTATGGATGGATAGTATACTTGATGACACAGAGGTAGGTAGAGCAGTGGCCTACTGTACCGTACTGCTATATATTATATACTGGTGGTCAGCAAAATTATGCACTGTCCTCCTACTATATATACTGCGCACAACAACTAAAATGAACAACAGGTATGGATGGATAGTATACTTGACGACACAGAGGTAGGTAGAGCAGTGGCCTACTGTACCGTACTGCTATATATTATATACTGGTGGTCAGCAAAATTATGCACTGTCCTCCTACTATATATACTGCGCACAACAACTAAAATGCACCACAGGTATGGATGGATAGTAATCTTGACGACACAGAGGTAGGTAGAGCAGTGGCCTACTGTACCATACTGCTATATTTTATATACTGGTGGTCAGCAAAATTATGCACTGTCCTCCTACTATATATACTGCGCACAACAACTAAAATGCACCACAGGTATGGATGGATAGTATACTTGACGACACAGAGGTAGGTAGAGCAGTGGACTACTGTACCGTACTGATATAATATTGGTGGTCACTGGTCAGCAAAATTCAGCACTGTCCTCCTACTATATACTAGAGATGAGCGGGTTCGGTTCCTCGGAATCCGAACCCCCCCGAACTTCAGCCTTTTTACACGGGTTCGAGGCAGACTCAGATCTTCCCGCCTTGCTCGGTTAACCCGAGCGCGCCCAAACGTCATCATCCCGCTGTCGGATTCTCGCGAGGCTCGTATTCTATCGCGAGACTCGGATTCTATATAAGTAGCCGCGCGTCGCCGCCATTTTCACACGTGCATTGAGATTGATAGGGAGAGGACGTGGCTGGCGTCTTCTCCATTAGAATAGATAGAGACACTTGAGTTGATTTACTACTAACTTAGTAATTTTGGGGAGCATTAGGAGTACTCAGAGTGCAGAGTTTTGCTGATAGTTACTAGTGACCACCACCAGTTTTATTTATTATTTAATATAATCCGTTCTCTGCCTGAAAAAAAACGATACACAGTCACATACCATATCTGTGCTCAGCCTCAGTGTGCTGCATGATAATATCATCTATGTATATCTGACTGTGCTGAGTGCTCACTGCTCACACAGCTGAATTGTGGGGGAGACTGGGGTGCAGTTATAGCAGGAGTACAGTGCACACTTTTGCTGCCAGTGTGACTGACCAGTGACCACCAGTATATTGTCTGCCTGAAAAAGTTAAACACTCCTGTGGTGTTTTTTTTTTTTATTCTATAAACGCATTCTGCTGACAGTGTCCAGCAGGTCCGTCATTCATTATATTATATAAATATTTACCTGCAGTAGTGTTATATTTTTTTTGTTCATCTCTATCATCTTTATCATCTGTATATTAGCAGACGCAGTACGGTAGTCCACGGCTGTGGCTACCTCTGTGTCGTCAGTGCTCGTCCATAATTGTATACCTACCTGTGGTGGGTTTTTTTTTTCTATCTTCTTCATACTAGTAGTTTAGGAGTCTGCTGACAGTGTCCAGCAGGTCCGTCATTATATTATATATACCTGCAGTAGTGATATATATATATTTTTTATATCATTATAATCTCTATACTAGCAGACGCAGTACGGTAGTCCACGGCTGTAGCTACCTCTGTGTCGTCAGTGCTCGTCCATAATTGTATACCTACCTGTGGTGGGGTTTTTTTTTCTATCTTCTTCATACTAGTAGTTTAGGAGTCTGCTGACAGTGTCCAGCAGGTCCGTCATTATATTATATATACCTGCAGTAGTGATATATATATATTTTTTTATATCATTATAATCTCTATACTAGCAGACGCAGTACGGTAGTCCACGGCTGTAGCTACCTCTGTGTCGTCAGTGCTCGTCCATAATTGTATACCTACCTGTGGTGGGGTTTTTTTTTCTATCTTCTTCATACTAGTAGTTTAGGAGTCTGCTGACAGTGTCCAGCAGGTCCGTCATTATATTATATATACCTGCAGTAGTGATATATATATATTTTTTTTATATCATTATCATCTCTATACTAGCAGACGCAGTATGGTAGTCCACGGCTGTAGCTACCTCTGTGTCGTCAGTGCTCGTCCATAATTGTATACCTACCTGTGGTGGGTTTTTTTTTTCTATCTTCTTCATACTAGTAGTTTAGGAGTCTGCTGACAGTGTCCAGCAGGTCCGTCATTATATTATATATACCTGCAGTAGTGATATATATATATTTTTTATATCATTATCATCTCTATACTAGCAGACGCAGTACGGTAGTCCACGGCTGTAGCTACCTCTGTGTCGTCAGTGCTCATCCATAATTGTATACCTACCTGTGGTGGGGTTTTTTTTTCTATCTTCTTCATACTAGTAGTTTAGGAGTCTGCTGACAGTGTCCAGCAGGTCCGTCATTATATTATATATACCTGCAGTAGTGATATATATATATTTTTTATATCATTATAATCTCTATACTAGCAGACGCAGTACGGTAGTCCACGGCTGTAGCTACCTCTGTGTCGTCAGTGCTCGTCCATAATTGTATACCTACCTGTGGTGGGGTTTTTTTTTCTATCTTCTTCATACTAGTAGTTTAGGAGTCTGCTGACAGTGTCCAGCAGGTCCGTCATTATATTATATATACCTGCAGTAGTGATATATATTTTTTTTTTATATCATTATCATCTCTATACTAGCAGACGCAGTACGGTAGTCCACGGCTGTAGCTACCTCTGTGTCGTCAGTGCTCGTCCATAATTGTATACCTACCTGTGGTGGGTTTTTTTTTTCTATCTTCTTCATACTAGTAGATTAGGAGTCTGCTGACAGTGTCCAGCAGGTCCGTCATTATATTATATATACCTGCAGTAGTGATATATATATATATTATATCATTATCATCTCTATACTAGCAGACGCAGTACGGTAGTCCACGGCTGTGGCTACCTCTGTGTCGTCAGTGCTCGTCCATAATTGTATACCTACCTGTGGTGGTTTTTTTTTTTCTATCTTCTTCATACTAGTAGTTTAGGAGTCTGCTGACAGTGTCCAGCAGGTCCGTCATTATATTATATATACCTGCAGTAGTGATATATATATATTTTTTATATCATTATCATCTCTATACTAGCAGACGCAGTACGGTAGTCCACGGCTGTAGCTACCTCTGTGTCGTCAGTCACTCGTCATCCATAAGTATACTACTATCCATCCATCTCCATTGTTTACCTGAGGTGCCTTTTAGTTGTGCCTATTAAAATATGGAGAACAAAAATGTTGAGGTTCCAAAAATAGGGAAAGATCAAGATCCACTTCCACCTCGTGCTGAAGCTGCTGCCACTAGTCATGGCCGAGACGATGAAATTTCATCAACGTCGTCTGCCAAGGCCGATGCCCAATGTCATAGTACAGAGCATGTAAAATCCAAAACACCAAATATCAGTAAAAAAAGGACTCAAAAATCTAAAATAAAATCGTCGGAGGAGAAGCGTAAACTTGCCAATATGCCATTTACCAAACGGAGTGGCAAGGAACGGCTGAGGCCCTGGCCTATGTTCATGGCTAGTGGTTCAGCTTCACATGAGGATGGAAGCACTCAGCCTCTCGCTAGAAAAATGAAAAGACTTAAGCTGGCAAAAGCACAGCAAAGAACTGTGCGTTCTTCGAAATCACAAATCCACAAGGAGAGTCCAATTGTGTCGGTTGCGATGCCTGACCTTCCCAACACTGGACGTGAAGAGCATGCGCCTTCCACCATTTGCACGCCCCCCTGCAAGTGCTGGAAGGAGCACCCGCAGTCCAGTTCCTGATAGTCAGATTGAAGATGTCAGTGTTGAAGTACACCAGGATGAGGAGGATATGGGTGTTGCTGGCGCTGGGAGGAAATTGACAAGGAGGATTCTGATGGTGAGGTGGTTTGTTTAAGTCAGGCACCCGGGGAGACACCTGTTGTCCGTGGGAGGAATATGGCCATTGACATGCCTGGTGAAAATACAAAAAAAATCAGCTCTTCGGTGTGGAAGTATTTCAACAGAAATGCGGACAACAGGTGTCAAGCCGTGTGTTGCCTTTGTCAAGCTGTAATAAGTAGGGGTAAGGACGTTAACCACCTCGGAACATCCTCCCTTATACGTCACCTGCAGCGCATTCATCATAAGTCAATGACAAGTTCAAAAACTTTGGGCGACAGCGGAAGCAGTCCACTGACCAGTAAATCCCTTCCTCTTGTAACCAAGCTCACGCAAACCACCCCACCAACTCCCTCAGTGTCAATTTCCTCCTTCCCCAGGAATGCCAATAGTCCTGCAGGCCATGTCACTGGCAATTCTGACGAGTCCTCTCCTGCCTGGGATTCCTCCGATGCATCCTTGAGTGTAACGCCTACTGCTGCTGGCGCTGCTGTTGTTGCTGCTGGGAGTCGATGGTCATCCCAGAGGGGAAGTCGTAAGACCACTTTTACTACTTCCACCAAGCAATTGACTGTCCAACAGTCCTTTGCGAGGAAGATGAAATATCACAGCAGTCATCCTGCTGCAAAGCGGATAACTGAGGCCTTGGCATCCTGGGCGGTGAGAAACGTGGTTCCGGTATCCATCATTACTGCAGAGCCAACTATAGACTTGTTTGAGGTACTGTGTCCCCGCTACCAAATACCATCTAGGTTCCATTTCTCTAGGTAGGCGATACCGAAAATGTACACAGACCTCAGAAAAAGACTCACCAGTGTCCTAAAAAATGCAGTTGTACCCAATGTCCACTTAACCACGGACATGTGGACAAGTGGAGCAGGGCAGACTCAGGACTATATGACTGTGACAGCCCACTGGGTAGATGTATTGACTCCCGCCGCAAGAACAGCAGCGGCGGCACCAGTAGCAGCATCTCGCAAACGCCAACTCTTTCCTAGGCAGGCTACGCTTTGTATCACCGCTTTCCAGAATACGCACACAGCTGAAAACCTCTTACGGCAACTGAGGAAGATCATCGCAGAATGGCTTACCCCAATTGGACTCTCCTGTGGATTTGTGGCATCGGACAACGCCAGCAATATTGTGTGTGCATTAAATCTGGGCAAATTCCAGCACATCCCATGTTTTGCACATACCTTGAATTTGGTGGTGCAGAATTATTTAAAAAACGAGAGGGGCGTGCAAGAGATGCTGTCGGTGGCCAGAAGAATTGCGGGACACTTTCGGCGTACAGGCACCACGTACAGAAGACTGGAGCAACACCAAAAATGCCTGAACCTGCCCTGCCATCATCTGAAGCAAGAAGTGGTAACGAGGTGGAATTCAACCCTCTATATGCTTCAGAGGTTGGAGGAGCAGCAAAAGGCCATTCAAGCCTATACAACTGACCACGATATAGGAGGTGGAATGCACCTGTCTCAAGCGCAGTGGAGAATGATTTCAACGTTGTGCAAGGTTCTGCAACCTTTTGAACTTGCCACACGTGAAGTCAGTTCAGACACTGCCAGCCTGAGTCAGGTCATTCCCCTCATCAGGCTTTTGCAGAAGAAGCTGGAGACATTGAAGGAGGAGCTAACACTGAGCGATTCCGCTAGGCATGTGGGACTTGTGGATGGAGCCCTTAATTCGCTTAACAAGGATTCACGGGTGGTCAATCTGTTGAAATCAGAGCACTACATTTTGGCCACCGTGCTCGAGCCTAGATTTAAAACCTACGTTGTATCTCTCTTTCCGGCAGACACAAGTCTGCAGGGGTTCAAAGAACTGCTGGTGAGAAAATTGTCAAGTCAAGCGGAACGCGACCTGTCAACATCTCCTCCTTCACATTCTCCCGCAACTGGGGGTGTGAGGAAAAGGCTCAGAATTCCGAGCCCACCCGCTGGCGGTGATGCAGGGCAGTCTGGAGCGACTGCTGATGCTGACATCTGGTCCGGACTGAAGGACCTGCCAACGATTACGGACATGTCGTCTACTGTCACTGCATATGATTCTCTCACCATTGAAAGAATGGTGGAGGATTATATGAGTGACCGCATCCAAGTAGGCACGTCAGACAGTCCGTACGTATACTGGCAGGAAAAAGAGGCAATTTGGAGGCCCTTGCACAAACTGGCTTTATTCTACCTAAGTTGCCCTCCCACAAGTGTGTACTCCGAAAGAGTGTTTAGTGCCGCCGCTCACCTTGTCAGCAATCGGCGTACGAGGTTACTTCCAGAAAATGTGGAGAAGATGATGTACATTAAAATGAATTATAATCAATTCCTCCATGGAGACATTCACCAGCAGCAATTGCCTCCACAAAGTACACAGGGAGCTGTGATGGTGGATTCCAGTGGGGACGAATTGATAATCTGTGAGGAGGGGGATGTACACGGTGATGAATCGGAGGATGATGATGAGGTGGACATCTTGCCTCTGTAGAGCCAGTTTGTGCAAGGAGAGATTAATTGCTTCTTTTTTGGTGGGGGTCCAAACCAACCCGTCATTTCAGTCACAGTCGTGTGGCAGACCCTGTCACTGAAATGATGGGTTTGTTAAAGTGTGCATGTCCTGTTTATACAACATAAGGGTGGGTGGGAGGGCCCAAGGACAATTCCATCTTGCACCTCTTTTTTCTTTCATTTTTCTTTGCGTCATGTGCTGTTTGGGGAGTGTTTTTTGGAAGGGCCATCCTGCGTGACACTGCAGTGCCACTCCTAGATGGGCCAGGTGTTTGTGTCGGCCACTAGGGTCGCTTATCTTAGTCCCACAGCTACCTCATTGCACCTCTTTTTTTTCTTCTTTGCGTCATGTGCTGTTTGGGGAGTATTTTTTGGAAGGGCCATCCTGCGTGACACTGCAGTGCCACTCCTAGATGGGCCAAGTGTTTGTGTCGGCCACTAGGGTCACTTATCTTAGTCACACAGCTACCTCATTGCGCCTCTTTTTTTTCTTCTTTGCGTCATGTGCTGTTTGGGGAGTATTTTTTGGAAGGGCCATCCGGCCTGACACTGCAGTGCCACTCCTAGATGGGCCAGGTGTTTGTGTCGGCCACTAGGGTCGCTTAGCTTACTCACACAGCTACCTCATTGCGCCTCTTTTTTTCTTTGCGTCATGTGCTGTTTGGGGAGTGTTTTTTGGAAGGGCCATCCTGCGTGACACTGCAGTGCCACTCCTAGATGGGCCAGGTGTTTGTGTCGGCCACTTGGGTCGCTGAGCTTAGTCATCCAGCGACCTCGGTGCAAATTTTAGGACTAAAAATAATATTGTGAGGTGTGAGGTGTTCAGAATAGACTGAAAATGAGTGGAAATTATGGTTATTGAGGTTAATAATACTTTGGGATCAAAATGACCCCCAAATTCTATGATTTAAGCTGTTTTTTAGGGTGTTTTGAAAAAAACACCCGAATCCAAAACACACCCGAATCCGACAAAAAAAATTCGGTGAGGTTTTGCCAAAACGCGTTCGAACCCAAAACACGGCCACGGATCCGAACCCAAAACCAAAACACAAAACCCGAAAAATTTCCGGTGCACATCCCTACTATATACTACAATGCAGCACAGATATGGAGCTTTTTCAGGCAGAGAACGTATAATACTGGTGGTCACTGGTCAGCAAAACTCTGCACTATCCTCCTACTATATAATACTGGTGGTCCCCAGTCCCCACAATAAAGCACACTGAGCACAGATATTTGCATCACACTGAGCATAGATATGGAGCGTTTTTCAGGCAGAGAATGTAGATATTTGCAGCACACTGAGCACAGATATTTGCAAGCACACTGAGCACAGATATTTGTAGCACACTGAGCACAGATATTGGCAGCACACTGAACACAACTGAGAGAACGCTGCACGTCTTCTCCCTATCATCTCCAATGCACGAGTGAAAATGTCGGCGACGCGCGGCTCCTTATATAGAATATGAATCTCGCGAGAATACGACAGCGGGATGATGACGTTCGGGCGCGCTCGGGTTAACCGAGCAAGACGGTAAGATTCGAGTCTGCCTCGGAACCGTGTAAAATGGGTGAAGTTCGGGGGGGTTCGGATCCCGAGGAACCGAACCCGCTCATCTCTAATATGCATGTATATATGTATGAAAGTATTGATATAAAATTATATTTTGTTTTCTGTTTTTATACTATTACAAACCCCTAGACATTTCAAAGGTTTCTAGTGTTGATTAGTACTCAATTTGGCAGGCTCTCAGATGCAAATTATTTTAACAACTCACAGTACACAGTAATAAACAGAAAAAATTGTAAATACAGGTTGAGTATCCAAAATTCCAAATCCCAAATTTGTGGGTCCCCTACTATGATAATGATATAAATATTATATATATATTATATATATATTATTTATAAATATATATTTAAAGATAATATATACAATACATATGTCATTATCTCAGTAGGGGACCCCAAAATGTGGGATTTTGAATTTTGGATAAGGGATACTCAATCTGTATATGTCATAATATAAATGTTATTTTCATATACAAACTGCTTATTATACATTTAGAAAAATCAAGATCTACACAGAAACTTCATTTTATTCAGCTATATCTATAGAAGACTATAGGGGAGACTATTTTGGCTACAGGACTGTCTTAAAGTTGAAAATTACAAATAAACCGCACTTTTATATATATATTAAAAAAAAAAAGTATTAAAAAGTGAAAAAAAAATGTATCTTAGGAACAAAGCACACCATGTTTTTTTTCATAGAAAAAAGCAAAACAAAACAAAAAAGCCGCATTAACTATACAGATGACTGGTAACACAGCATTTTATTTCATCAGTAAGTTATGACAAGGATAGAGTGTTAAGAAATTATGGTGAAAAAGTAGTGCGGCTAGGTCCTAATTTTCTCATTAAATAAAATAACATAAGGCATTTTTTTTTACTGGAGCGGTTGCTGTTCACAAAATAAAAGTAAAATGACTGCATCCAGCTTCTGTAGGTGATAGCAGCTATGACAATCACCACAATGCCCTGAAATAATTTTTTACATTGATTACAATGGTGTCAAATCCTCAGTGATTTGTAGCTGCAATAAATGCCCTAGTGCTTTGGCCCTTAGAGGTCATACATATGGGCAATAAAAAAAACACCTATTAATCACCTTCTAGTTTGTCCTTGCTCTTAACAGTGTACGATAGTAGGCCTGATGTATCGTTGCACGCAAGATGCCCATAATTGCTCCTTCATTCTCTCCCTCTCTGCGGTGCACCTGCTCGCTCTCTATGTTTAGATGATGATGATGATGGCCGTCATTATTATCAGTGTATATTTTCACTGGTCTACGTTTAGTGCAAAATTTCTATCTGAATACAGGAGCACTTATGCTTCAATATTATTCTGCAAAGCCTGCAGTTCCTTTGACATGCTGCCACTGAACTTAGGACCCTAGTCAGTATAAGCTGCAGATTCTGCTAAAAAGTAGAATCTGCAGCTGCTTCTATAGCATGCTGGGGGCTGCCCAGCATGCTAATCAACGTCCAGCGATGCGATCGTGAAACAATTGCGAACACATTGCTGCCACAGTATGGCTGCATATGCAGGTGGTCTGCCGCCATCTTTTTCATTGGAGCAGCTGCGGGTGACATCATGCAGCAGCCACAAAAATGGTTTGGCAAAGCCTGCATTGGCTGGACAACCCCCCCGCAATAGTTCACCCCCCTCCCCCAAAAGCCCCGCCCTGTCATTCAAAGTGTGAATGCTTCCCTCAGGGATGCATTCGCACTTTGTTCCTTCGCGCATGCGCATTGCAGACGCTCCACATGCACAGAAGTACTAAAATCTGTCAATTGTGGTTTTTATACTTTTGTGTGCCAACCTGAATGTGGGCCTTAGAATGCATGAGAAAGTCTCATTATCACCCAATTATACCACTTAGATCGCAAGTAGAGATGAAACTGAAATGCAAATGACGGTATATTGGGGGTCATTCCGAGTTGACCGTATGCTGCCGATTTTTGCTGCGCTGCGATCAGGTCTCTACTGCGCATGCACCACAATGCACACACGCATCGTATGGGTACAATGCGGATCATTGCTGAGCTATGGATTTAATGAAGAATCCATTCGAACAGCCGATCACACTTGAAATGCGAAAATACACTCTCCCGTGGGCGGCGACTATGCGTTTGCACGGCTGCTAAAAACAACTAGCAAGCGATCAACTCGGAATTACCCCCATTGTCCATACCTGCTTGCTTCCAGAGCGTGCACACTGGGGGAGATGCATCATAGCATGGTGAGAGATAAAGTGGATAGAGCTAAAGTACCACCCAATCAGCTCACTTTACAGGCTATGTTTGAAAAATTATGGTAAGGTGCTGATTGGCTGGTGCTTTGGGCCTAATTCAGACCTGATCATCACAGCAAATTTGTTAGCAGATGGCCAAAACCATGGGGGTAATTCCAAGTTGATCGCAGCAGGAAATTTTTAAGCAGTTGGGCAACACCATGTGCACTGCAGGTGGGGCAGATGTAACATGTGCAGAGAGAGTTAGATTTGGGTGGCGTGTGTTCAAACTGAAATGTAAATTGCAGTGTAAAAATAAAGCAGCTAGTATTTACCCTACACAGAAACAAAATAACCCACCCAAATCTAACACTCTCTGCACATGTTACATATGCCTCCCCTGCAGTGCACATGGTTTTGCCCAACTGCTAAAAAAAATTCCTGCTGCGATCAACTTGGAATTACCCCCCATGTGCACTGCAGGGGGGAAGGGCAGATATAACATGCACAGAGACCTAGATTTGGGTGGGGTGTCTTGAAATCTAAATTGCAGTATAAAAATAAAGCAGGCAGTATTTACCCACCCGAATGTAACTCTTTCTTCACATGTTATATCTCTCCCCCCCCTCCCCGCAGTGCACATGGGTCCTAATTCAGAGTTGATCGAAGCAGCAAATTTGTTAGCAGTTGGGCAAAACCATGTGCACTGCAGGGTGGCCGATATAACGTGTGCAGAGAGAGTTAGATTTGGGTGGGGTGTGTTCAAACTGAAATCTAAATTGCAGTGTAAAAATAAAGCAGCCAGTATTTATCCTGCACAGAACCAAGATAACCCACCCAAATCTAGCTCTCCCTGCAAATTTTATATCTACCACACCTGCAGTGCACATGGTTTTGCCCAACTGGTAACAAATTTGCTGCTGCAATCAGATCTGAATTAGGCCCATGGTTTTGGCCATCTGCTAACAAATTTGCCGCTACCATCAGATCTGAATTAGGCCCTTTTTCTCCCTCCAAGATTTGATACATCTATCCCACAGTGAGAAAACGGGAAAAATACTTGTTGAAAACAGGCATACTGTATGTTTAACTCTAGATCTGCTTCTGCTGTATGTACTGTACTTAAGGTGATCTTAGATGTCCATAATATTGTACTGAGCATTGACACTTGTAGATTGCAATTGAAACAAAGTTGAAGCTTTACAAAGTGTGTGCACAGGATCATGTACTCAGGGCCGGTTCTAGCCCTTGTGGTGCCCCGGGTGAAAATAGGGGCGTGGCTTCATAAAGGGGAGTGGTCTTGTATGCCCCCTGTAGAGTTGTGCCCCCGTTTGTGCCCCCCTGTAGACTTGTGCCCCAGTTTGTGCCCCCTGTAGACTTGTGCCCCCTGTAAACTTGTGCCCCCGTTTGTGCCCCCTGTAGAGTTGTGCCCCCGTTTGTGCCGCTTACAAAAAAAAATATATTAATTTATACTCACCATCCCCGCTCCTGATTCCCGACTGCTGCTTACCTCCATCTCTATCTCTGGCCGCCGGCGCCGCTCCTCTGATCTATGGGAGAGACATCATGACGTCTCTCCCATAGCACAGCATAGACACTAGAGGTCAATTATGACCCCTAGTGTCTATGTGCCGCTCCCACAATGACGTGCGGTGCATGGTGCACCGCACAGCTGTGACAGCACAGCACCGGGGAGCACCACCAGTAGCGGATCTTGCTACGGTGGCGGCGCCCTGCCCGTAGCAAGATCCGTTACTGCATGTACTTACATTATTTTATGGGCTATCCAGATTGAAACACATGTATTAGGCTTTAAGGACACCCACTGAATGCCTGATTTTAATGCCTGAGTGTACAAGGTCTTACATTGTTTCTTTATCACAGAGATACCGGGTATGCAGAGCTATAATGGCTGCAGAGAAAGAAAATTTAATGAACTAATGTAAATGTAACATTAGTTACAGCTACTGATATACTGTAGGAAGCATGATCCATGGGGGTGTGGTATAGAAGATCTACACTATCTAGATAGACAGACAGTAGGTTGACACCATATAGTCGACATGTATTAGATCAACAGGTACAATACGTCAACAGATCAAAGGTTGACAGTGGTTAATGTTAACAGGTGCAAAGGTCAACAGGTTCAAAAAGTCTACATAACAGTTGACACAAAAATGGTCAACGCAGGTTTTTGGGGGTTTTGGCCACAACTTGTATATTTCATGTCCTGTGATCACCATCAGTACAAACATAGAACCTCATTGGCTTACTTCGTTCGCCATGCTCCTGGCAAGGAGGCTAGCTCCACTACCGCTGCTATCGGCACAGGTTATTATTCCCAATCGTAGTCTACATGGATAGTAAATCAAGCAAATGTTGGGAAAACATGTGAAGAACCAAGAAAAAAAAATGTTTTGACCATTTGTATGTTGATCATTGTAGTGTAACCTTTTGAACCTGTTGACCTTTTGCACCAGTCAACCTTAAGTGCTGTCAAACTTTTGTACCTGTTGACCTAATGCATGTCAACCATATAGGGTCGACCTATTGACTGTCTAGCTAGACAGTGTAGATCTGTCTTCCAGATATCAATCCATGGCAGAGCTATTATTCTAGAGGCAGACATAGTAGCAGTTGTCTTCAGGTACAATAAAATACCAACCATAGATGACCTGCATGCCACAAGGCCATGTGGACAAAAAGGGAAATTATGAAATATCCTGGTTTCTCATCTCATCTATATCTTAAATAAAATATCTCTCAAGACAATGTTGACCAAACAGAGACATGTGATACTTAGGCCTCTATTTATTGTAAAGATCCTTGGTGGTACTGGCTAGCAGGTCTATTTTATGGTCTGTGGAGGGCTCAGGCCAACCAACTTATGGAAGCCCACTTATGACCACTACTCCACCCTGTACTTACTGTTGTCCACTCTATGCTGGCTGTCAATGGTAAGTGGAGTCAGTCCTTCAAATATCTGCATATGTGTCACCCATCATGTGCAGCTGTCATTATTGTACTCCAGCTAATTAGAATTAACCCTCTAATACATCTGTCAATTTTCCTGCATTGAGCCAGCATTAAACCTCAGTGCATTGCCCACTACCCAGTAGTGCAGATCCAAAGAAAATGGCCAGCAATTAGTCAGAGAAGCCAATATTTTTAAGCTGGGTACACACTATAAGAAAAATTGGGCAGTACTATATGACTATTAAAAGCATGAGATTTATTAAAGGTTAAAACCAGCATCTCAATTGTTAACATGCTCAGAATACAAATTGATGGAGATATGAGTATTAAGCTGTGCTTTCTCAAACAGCTGGTAGACCCTAGGCCTATTAGGACAAAAGAAACCTATAATAAAAGCTATTCATACATCTTTGCAATTCTGATTTTGCCAATACAGCACAAGTTAGCATTTTCTTATATATTGTGGTCCATCGATGGACAGATCTATCTATATGAGATATAGTTTTCTGTCCGCTTGTTTGACACCTACTCCGAATCAGCCCAATAGTAGGGAATAATGCTAGATATTACACCACAATTCTTATCATATGCAAATCTAACATTGTGATTTGGTTTTGTATTGCCAGATGAAGTAGTGACTAGGCTCCCTAACTCCTCTGCCCTATTACCTCATCCTCTACAATCCCAAGGGAATTGCTACCTCCTCTTCAGCTATCCTAACAAATAGAAACAAATAAACAGACAAGACAGAAAACACAGAGAAAAAGGAAAGGACAAATACAGAATTAAAATTAAGACTCAAGTGAGATAGACAACAACTTAGTTAAGAAAGACAACGAGCAATAAAATGTAAACAGACATTAAACAAAAAAATACATAAAAATCAATAAAATTATCAATTTATGGGAATCACTTTATTTCTCCTCTCCCTGAGTTCCTCTTAAACAATAGTAGGCAACTATAAACCTTCTTTATGGTGTTCTCTAGGTCCATTTGGACTTTTCCTACCAGAGTGTCTCATGGTGCTGGGCGCAACCTACTTACCCATCTGATTGCCTGCATGTTCACTGTGTTAGTCTGGCTTGGATGTCCTTTCTGTTTTCCAAGATTGCACCTGGGCTACTCACTCAAAATATTTGTGGTAATACAGCAGTTTAAAACGTAATCTATTGCTGCCCATACACATTGACGCAGCCTTATTGCCTGCCAATATATATGTGTTTTGGATTCGGACGCATTTTCGCAAAACCTCCCTGAAAAGTTTTTGTCGGATTCGGGTGTGTTTTGGATTCGGGTGTTTTTTTTTCAAAAACCTCTCAAAAACAGCTTAAATCGTAGAATTTGGGGGTAATTTTGATCCTATAGTATTATTAACCTCAATAACCACAATTTCCACTCATTTCCAGTCTATTCTGAACACCTCACAATACTATTTTTAGTCCTAAAATTTGCACCAAGGTCGCTGGATGACTAAGCAAAGCGACCCAAGAGGGCGGCACAAACACCTGGCCCATCTAGGAGTGGCACTGCAGTGTCAGACAGGATGGCACTTTAAAAAATTGGCCCCAAACAGCACATGATGCAAAGAAAAAAGAAAATGAGGTGCACTGTGGACGCTGGACGGCTAAGCTAAGCGACACAAACACCTCAATATCACAGGAATTATTCGTTCTGATCAATGGTATTATTGGTCCAAATCACTGGAAGAAAATGACAAAATCACTGGAATTATTTGTTCTAATCAATGGTATTATTGGTCCAAATCACTGGAAGAAAATGACAAAATCACTGGAAATATTTGTTCTAATCAATGGTATTATTGGTCCATATCACTGGAAGAAAATGACAAAATCACTGAAATTATTAGTTCTAGTCAATGGTATTATTGGTCCAAATCACTGGAAGAAAATGACAAAATCACTGGAATTATTCGTTCTAATCAATGGTATTTTTGGTCCAAATCACTGGAAGAAAATTACAAAATCACTGGAATTATTCGTTCTAATCAATGGTATTATTGGTCCAAATCACTGGAAGAAAACGACAAAATCACTGGAATTATTCGTTCTAATCAATGGTATTATTGGTCCAAATCACTGGAAGAAAATGGAATGGATGGATACTTGCAGTGACACAGAGCTGCAAGATACACAATGGCCTACTGTACACAACTATATACTGTTGGGTCACCTAAATGCTGCACTGTAATACTGTATATACTGCTCACAAAAATGCAGCACAGATATTGAATTGATACTTGCAGTGACACAGAGCTGCAAGATACAGCAATGGCCTACTGTACAACTATATACTGTTAGTTACCAAAATGCTGCACTGTAATATTATATATACTGCTCACAAAAATGCCGCACAGATATGGAATGGATACTTGCAGTGACACAGAGCTGCAAGATACAGCAATGGCTTACTGTACAACTATATACTGTTAGTCACCAAAATGCTGCACTGTAATACTATATAAACTGCTCACAAAAATGCCGCACAGATATGGAATGGATACTTGCAGTGACACAGAGCTGCAAGATACAGCAATGGCCTACTGTACTGTACTACTATAATTATTATATAGATGACAGATATAAAGTTACATTGTGGGGGAATCCAGTATACGTTCTGTCACCAGGTACCAGTGAATGGCCACATCATGTATATAGGTGACAGATATAAAGTTACATTGTGAGGGAATCCAGTATACGTTCTGTCACCAGGTAGCAGTGAATGACCACATCATGTATATAGGTGACAGATATAAAGTTACATTGTGGGGGAATCCAGTATACGTTCTGTCACCAGTGTCACACGCCAGAGGCGGCGTTCGCCGCGCTTGTCCCTGTGTGCCTGCTGGTCTGTGTTGCGGCCTCCGCCTTCGGTGGTCCACGGGCTCCGGCGTCTGGCTTGCGTGGCTCCCGGCGGTTCCCTGGGGCAGGGGCGCCGCCATGACACCCGGCATCACGTGGGCGGGGAGCAGGTGATGTCATCAGACTGTTCCGCCAATCCAGTGGAGGCGGGAGATTCAAAGTCAGACGCCGGGCAGAGCCTCGGCGCCTGAGTATCGTCTTTTCCCCTGAAGTGGATGCCAGTGCTCTTGTTCCCGGCGTGTCTCTCTGTAGTTGTACTCCGGTGTCTCCGGCATTTCCAGGTGCCCGTTGCTGTACAGTTTCCAGCGTTCCCAGCGGCTGGTGTGTTCCTCTGCGGTCCAGTCACCAGCGCTTCTCGGAGTCAGCGTGGGCTGCGGGCTAAACACCGCTCTCAAGTTCTACAAATCATCAGTGTCTTTAACCACCGCTCTCAAGTTCTACAAATCATCAGTGTCTTTAACTACCGCTCTCAAGTTCTACAAATCATCAGTGTCTTTAACCACCGCTCTCAAGTTCTACAAATCATCAGTGTCTTTAACCACCGCTCTCAAGTTCTACAAATTATCAGCGTCTTTAACACTGCTCTCAAGTTCTACAAATCATCTGTGTCTTTAACCACCGCTCTCAAGTTCTACAAATCATCAGTGTCTTTAAAACACCGCTCTCAAGTTCTACAAATCATCAGCGTCTTTATCACCACTCTCAAGTTCTACAAATCATCGGTGTCTTTAAACACCGCTCTCAAATTCTACAAATCTTCAGTGTCTTTAGACACCGTTTGCAAGTTCTTCAAATCATCAGTGTCTTTAACCACCGCTCTCAAGTTCTACAAATCATCAGCGTCTTTAACACCGCTCTCAAGTTCTACAAATCATCTGTGTCTTTAACCACCGCTCTCAAGTTCTACAAATCATCAGTGTCTTTAAAACACTGCTCTCAAGTTCTACAAATCATCAGCTTCTTTAACACCGCTCTCAAGTTCTACAAATCATCAGTGTCTTTAAACACCGCTCTCAAGTTCTACAATTCATCTGTGTCTTTAAACACCGCTCTCAAATTCTACAAATCTTCAGTGTCTTTAGACACCGTTCGCAAGTTCTTCAAATCATCAGTATCTTTAAAAACATCGCTCACAAGTTCTTCAGTCACCAATATCTTTTACATCGCTCACAAGCTCTTTAATCACCAGTAACTTTAAAAGCATCGTTCTCAGTGTCTTTCACCATCACTCACAAGTACTTCATTTATTAGCATCTTTAACATTGCTTACAAGTTCTTCTATAGGCCTGGACATTCCCCCATAAGTTCCCTTGCTGCTAGGTGACATTGTGTTGCTCCCTTCTTGCAATAAAGTTCTTCAATATTTTCACCAAGCCTTACTGTCAGAGTCCTGTATGAGGAAGACCTATATCAGGCCATCCCTGTTCCGACCCAGCTGTGGTTCCACTTCCCTACCATCGGAAGAACCCCCGAGTTCACAACACCCCCAACCTAGGTCAGTGACAGTATACTCAGGCCACATGGACCCGTGGGAATCGGAACCCAGAGGCAAGTACCATCCAGGACCTGGTTTCCAGAGTTCAAAGTCAGGAAGCAGCACAGAACCAGGTGATGCATTATCTCCAGGAATTATCTGGTCGGCTGGATCAAATTCAGACTTCTCTGGCTTCCATAGTTCCGGCCCCAGTTCCAGTATCCGCTACAGTGGTTGTCTCTAGTAATGTTCCATCCTTGTCTGGAGCCAGGTCACGCCTTCAGCTCCCTACTCCTTCTTGTTATAACGGGAATCCAAAGAATTGCCGTGGTTTCCTCAAATCAGTGCGAGGTACATTTTGAACTCCTTTCACATAACTTCCCTACTGATCGATCCAAGGTGGCATACATTATTTCCTTGCTTGAGGGTTCAGAGTTGGATTGGGTGTCTCCGTTATGGGAGCGATCTGATCCGTTGGTTTCTAGTTACACCAACTTCGTTACGTCATTCCTGAGGATCTTTGATGAGCCCGGCAGGACGACCGCTGCCTCGGCAGACTTGCTCCGTGTCCGACAAGGCTCTCATTCAGTGGGACAGTATGTGATTCATTTTCAGACCATAGCCTCTGAACTGCGCTGCAATAATTATGCCCTCCGGGCTGCCTTTTGGAACGGGCTCTCCGATCGTCTAAAGGACGAGTTGATCACTAGAGATTTGCCAGATTCCTTAGAACAGTTGATCTCGCTCTGTGTAAAGGTGGATCTTCGCATGCAGGAACGAGGTGGCGAACGTAGTCGGTCAGATCGATCAAGGGTCCGATCTCTTCCGTCTAAGCAAACGGTTATTCCGAGTCCTGATGAACCCATGCAGATTAATCGATCTCGGCTGTCCCCAGAGGAACGTGAGCGTCATCGTGAGGGTAGACTCTGCCTCTACTGTGGAGCCGCGGATCATTTCTCAAGTTTTGCAAGTCTCGCCCGGGAAACCGGCAGTCCTAGCTTGTTCCGCAGGAGTCGAGCTAGGGGTTCTTCTAAACCTTCTCCAACAGTGGACTGTTTACTCTCCGTGTCTCTGTTTTCTGAGTCAATAGCCAAACCCGTTAAGGCTCTGCTTGACTCAGTGGCTGCGGGGAATTTTATTTCCCTTTCCTGTACCCAGAATCTGGGTTTTCAGTTACGGTCGGTCGAACGACCTATTACGTTGACTGCTATCAATGGTACCCACATTTCTAACGGTCTGATTTCAAGTTGTACAGTGCCAATCAAGCTGCAGGTGGGAGCTCTGCATCAAGAACGCCTGGAGTTCCTAGTGATTCGGGAGATGCCCCACGATCTGGTTCTCGGCCTTCCTTGGCTTAAACTTCACAACTCTCACGTCGACTGGAGTTCGACACAAATAATATCTTGGAGTCCATTTTGTCATTCAAATTGTCTCACTCCTGTCTACCTGCTCCGTGTATCTTCCAAGTCAGATGAAGGGCTCATTTCGGAGGCCTATCGGGAGTTTTCAGACGTGTTCTCGGAACAGGCGGCCGATCAGTTGCCACCGCATAGACCCTGGGACTGCCCCATTGAGCTCATTCTGGGGAAAATGCCACCTCGGGGTCGCACTTATCCCTTATCATTACCCGAGACCCAAGCTATGTCGGACTATATCAAGTCTAATCTGCAAAAAGGATTCATTCGCCCCTCTACCTCCCCGGCAGGGGCAGGGTTCTTTTTTGTGAAGAAGAAAGACGGAGGGCTGAGACCATGTATTGACTATCATGGTCTAAATGATGTCACCATTAAGAATAAGTATCCGTTGCCGCTCATCACGGAGCTTTTTGACAGAGTTGGCGGAGCCCGAGTCTTCACCAAGCTCGACTTAAGGGGAGCTTATAATTTGATACGTATCCGACAGGGGGACGAATGGAAGACGGCCTTCAATACCAGGGACGGGCATTACGAGTATCTGGTAATGCCGTTTGGCCTCAGCAACGCCCCTGCCATCTTCCAGGGATTCATTAATGAAGTCTTTCGGGATATGCTATACCTAAGTGTAGTGGTATATTTGGATGATATTCTGATATTTTCTAAGAATCTCACAGAACACAGAATACAGGTCAAAGAGGTACTTCTTCGATTGCGAAAGAATCATCTTTATGGCAAGATTTCCAAATGTACCTTTGAGGTCCCTTCTGTTCCATTTCTTGGTTACATCATTTCGGGCACGGAGCTTCGTATGGATCCGGAGAAACTCACTGCCATTCGGGACTGGACTCAGCCTCTTTCCTTGAAGGCGGTACAACGATTTCTGGGTTTTGCAAATTACTACCGGAAATTCATAAAGGGATTCTCTACCATTGTGGCACCTATCACTGCCCTAACCAAGAAGGGTTCTGACCCAAGTCATTGGTCCTCTGAAGCTGTAGCAGCGTTCGCTCAGTTGAAGGCAGCCTTTATGTCCGCTCCGGTACTTCAACAACCAAATATTTCAAAACCATTCTTTTTGGAGGTTGATGCTTCCACGGTAGGCATAGGTGCCGTGCTTTCGTAATACGCTCCAGACGGGAAGTTACATCCATGTGGTTTCCATTCTCGCAAGTTCTCCCCTGCTGAACGGAATTACACCATTGGAGACAAAGAGCTTTTGGCAATAAAATCTGCCTTGGAGTAATGGAGATATCTTTTGGAAGGTGCTAAACACCTAATTACAATTTTCACTGATCACAAGAATTTGCTGTATCTCAAGACGGCCCAGTGCTTGAATCCCCGTCAAGCTAGATGGGCGCTCTTCTTTACTCGATTCTCGTTTGTTATTAAGTACCGGGCTGGGACTTTTAACACCAAGGCTGATGCTTTATCCCGTTCCTTAACGGCTTCGGATGAGGAGAATTCCGTTGAGAAGGCTTTGATTCTCAGTCCAGTTTCTATGTCAGCGGCTCCCACCGCTATGGGTCCTCCTCCTGGGAGAATGTCTGTGCCAGCTAAATTCCGACCAAGGTTGTTGCAGTGGGCTCATATTTCCAAGTTTTCCGGTCATCCTGGAGTTCAAAAGATGTGGGAGTTTCTACGAAGATCTTACTGGTGGGACACTATGTAGAAGGATATTCAAGGTTATGTCAACTCATGTCCTCAGTGTGCTCAGCACAAAATTCTTCATCTGCCTCCTGCGAGGTTGTTGCATCCACTGTCCATTCCTAAGAGGCCTTGGACTCATATCTCTATGGACTTTGTCACTGAATTACCCCTCTCCAGGGGTCACAATACCGTCTGGGTAATTATTGACCGTTTCTCTAAGATGGCACATTTTGTACCTTTGACCGGGTTACCATCAGCTCCCAAGTTGGCTTTGTTATTTATCCGGGAACATTTCCGCCTGCACGGGTTACCACAGGAAATCGTCTCTGATCGGGGGGTACAGTTCACTGCAAGATTCTGGAGAGCCCTCTGTACGACCTTACAAATAAAACTCACGTTTTCATCCGCTTACCATCCACAAACCAATGGGCAAACTGAACGCGTCAATCAAGATTTAGAGACTTTTCTCCGTGTTTATCTTTCTCCCTCGCAAGATGATTGGGTGGAACTGTTGCCATGGACCGAGTTTGCCCATAATCATCTGTACCACTCTTCGACTGGTGAGTCCCCATTTTTCATTAATTATGGATTTCATCCCCAAGTTCCAGAATTACCCATTTGTCCTCCGGAGGATGTTCCTGCTGCAGCCTCTACTCTCTGGCACTTCAGTCAAATTTGGAGTCGAGTCCATGCTAACCTCAAGAGGTGCTCCGGCCGCTATAAGTTCTTTGCGGATAGGAAGCGACGAGCAGCTCCCCAATACAAGATTGGTGACAGGGTATGGCTCTCTACCCGCTATCTTCGGTTAAGGGTGCCCACTATGAAGTTCGCTCCGAGGTTTATTGGTCCTTACCCCGTGTTACAAGTCCTGAACCCGGTTGGGATTGCCTTCCCACCTCCGGATACCAAGTTCCTTCCATGTCTCTCTCCTTCACCCCCTTATTTTAAACCGGTTCCATTCAAAGTCCCCGAGGCCAACCTCTACAGAGACTGAAGCTGGAACGGACTTTGAAATCAAAGCTATTCTTGACTCTCGTTATCTTCACAGGAATCTACAGTATTTGGTGGAGTGGAAAGGTTTTGGCCCCGAGGAGAGGAGCTGGGTCAAGGCTACTGAAGTTATGGCTCCCCGACTGGTGCGGATCTTCCATTCCAGACATCCAACAAAACCTAGAAAGTGTCCGGGGGCCACTCCTGGAGGAGGGGGTACTGTCACACGCCAGAGGCGGCGTTCGCTGTGCTTTCCCCTGCGTGCCTGCTGGTCTGTGTTGCGGCCTCCACCTTCGGTGGTCCACGGGCTCCGGCATCTGGCTGGCGTGGCTCTCGGCGGTTCCCCAGGGCAGGGGCGCCGCCATGACTCCCGGCATCACATGGGCGGGGAGCAGGTGACATCATCAGACTGTTCCACCAATCAAGTGGAGGTGGGAGATTCAAAGTCAGACGCCGGGCAGAGCCTCGGCGCCTGAGTATTGTCTTTTCCCCTGAAGTGGATGCCAGTGCTCTTGTTTCCGGCATGTCTCTCTGTAGTTGTACTCCGGTGTCTCCGGCATTTCCAGGTGCCCGTTGCTGTACAGTTTCCAGCGTTCCCAGCGGCTGGTGTGTTCCTCTGCGGTCCAGTCACCAGCACTTCTCGGAGTCAGCGTGGGCTGCGGGCTAAACACCGCTCTCAAGTTCTACAAATCATCAGTGTCTTTAACCACCGCTCTCAAGTTCTACAAATCATCAGTGTCTTTAACCACCGCTCTCAAGTTCTACAAATCATCAGTGTCTTTAAAACACCGCTCTCAAGTTCTTCAAATCATCAGCGTCTTTAACACCGCTCTCAAGTTCTACAAGTCATCTGTGTCTTTAAACACCGCTCTCAAATTCTACAAATCTTCAGTGTCTTTAGACACCGTTCGCAAGTTTTTCAAATCATCAGTGTCTTTAAAAACATCGCTCACAAGATCTTCAGTCACCAATATCTTTTACATCGCTCACAAGCTCTTTAATCACCAGCAACTTTAAAAGCATCGTTCTCAGTGTCTTTCACCATCACTCACAAGTACTTCATTTATTAGCATCTTTAACATTGCTTACAAGTTCTTCTATAGGCCTGGACATTCCCCCATAAGTTCCCTTGCTGCTAGGTGACATTGTGTTGCTCCCTTCTTGCAATAAAGTTCTTCAATATTTTCACCAAGCCTTACTGTCAGAGTCCTGTATGAGGAAGACCTATATCAGGCCATCCCTGTTCCAACCCAGCTGTGGTTCCACTTCCCTACCATCAGAAGAACCCCCGAGTTCACAACACCCCCAACCTAGGTCAGTGACAACCAGGTACCAGTGAATGACCACATCATGTATATAGGTGAAAGATATAAAGTTACATTGTGGGGGAATCCAGTATACGTTCTGTCACCAGGTACCAGTGAATGGCCACATCATGTATATACTTATACTGGTGGTCCCCAGTCCACCACAATGCAGCACACTGATCAGATATTTGCAGCACACTGAGCACAGATATTTTCAGCACACTGAGCACAGATTATTTGCAGCACACTGAGCACAGATATTTGCAGCACACTGAGCACAGATTACGGAGCTTTTCAGGGAGAGAATGCTGCCACGTCCTCTCCGTTCAATCTCCAATGCACGAGTGAAAATGGCGGCGACGCGCAGCTCCTTATATAGAATATGAATCTCGCGAGAATCTGACAGCGGTATGATGACGTTCGGGCGCGTTCTGGTTAACCGAGCAAGGCGGGAAGATCCGAGGCTGCCTCGGAACCGTGTAAAATGGGTGAAGTTCGGGGGGGTTTGGATTCCGAGGAACCGAACCCGCTCGTCTCTAATATATATATATATATATATATATACACACACAAAGAACGTCACTCCATACATTATCAGTGGCAATTGCCTGGGTGCTTACCAGGGTAAAGGATCTTTACAGGTATATTAGCAGAAAGTTCGCACTCCTAGGACTTTCAAATCAAACACCACAACTCAGTTGTTGAAGTGGAAATTTTGAAGTGGGAGTATGGAAAACTAAAGGCTGCAATTATGCACTCGCCAAAGGTGGTGTGGCCACTCAAAAGGGGCGTGTCCTTCAGTGGAGTTTACCACACCATATACACATTATGCACCACAATAGTAGGACCCAGGGGCATTTTAAGAGAGGAGGAGGCCCGGGTGCAGCCTTCTCCGTTCGGGCCCCCTCATCTCTGCCGGCAGCAGGGAGAGTCTGAGCACTAGAGCGCTCAGACTCTACTGTGCATGCGCAGATCTCCGGGAAAATGGCGCGGCGCCCATTTTCCCTGAGATTTCTCTACTGCACATGTGCAGAACTCCGTGAAAATGGCCGCTGGGCCATTTTCACAGAGTTTTAACAACGCTGTGGATGTTGCCGCGGGACTCCGGAGGGGTGAGTATTCAGAAAATGGGTGCAGCGTTTGCGGTGGGGGCCCCCTCTGGACTCAGGGGCCCGCATGCACCGCACACACTGCACCCATTATAGAAGCGCCAGTGGTAGGACCCCTTATACTATCTAGTACTGGTGCCCCTTTCACATTATAGCACAGGTATGAGCCGAAATTCACATTATAGCACACGGTATGAGCCAAAATTCACATTATAGCACAGGTTCTCAAACTCGGTCCTCAGGACCCCACACAGTGCATGTTTTGCAGATCACCTTGCAGAATCACAAGTGAAATAATTAGCTCCACCTGTGAACTTTTTAAAATGTCTCAGTAAGTAATTAATACACCTGTGTACCTACTGGGTTACCTGCAACACATGACCCCAGGTGTGGTCCTGAGGACCGAGTTTGAGAACCTGTGCATTATAGCACACGATATGAGCCAAAATTCACATTATAGCACATAGTATGAGCCGAAATTCACATTATAGCACACAGAATGAGCTGAAATTCACATTATAGCACATAGTATGAGCCGAAATTCACATAATAGCACGCGGTATGAGCCGACATTCACATTATAGCACACAGAATGAGCTGAAATTCACATTATAGCACACAGAATGAACCGAAACTCACATTATAGCACACAGAATGAGCCGAAATTCACATTATAGCACACGGTATGAGCCAAAATTCAAATTATAGCACACAGAATGAGCCGAAATTCACATTATAGCACACAGAATGAGCCGAAATTCACATTATGCTTCATGGAGTGAGATAAAATTCAGGGAGAGTGACAGAGGGACAGGGAAAGTGACAGCAGGGACTAGGGAGAAAGAAAGGCAGCAGGGTAAGATAATCTATTTAGCAGCGGCGGTGTTGAGGATACTGTGGTCTGCGGTGGATGAGGAGGCTGTGGTCGGCATGGTGCGGAGGAGGGAGTTGGCGGAGGTGCAGAGAAGGACTCAGGGTGGGATGTACTATGGTCTGCATTGTTTTCGCATCCTCACCGCTCTGCATTGCAGCCTGACAGCAGCAGTTGGTGGCGGTATAGCAGACTGCTCCTGATTGGCTGCTGGTCTGTGGCAGATTTGAAATAGTAGAGACACAGTCAAGAGCGAGAGCTAGATGCGACGGCGGGGTGAGGGTCTTCAGACTGCAGTATTCAAAGAAGTTCTTTTGTCAAGTATCCTTGTCGAAAAGTTGTTTAATACAGCTGAAATGTTGGCATAAATGATTTGGAGTTGTGGTGTTTGATTTGAAAGTCCTAGGAGTGTGACCTTTCTGCTGATATAGTATGGCGAACTAGGGCACTTTCTGAGGAATTGTCCAAATCACCAGAAACCAATGGATTGTTCAGTTGGGTGACTAGGCCCCATGTTCCCTGTATGTTTGACCATGTCCTCATCCATGGATAGCTCACTAATGTTCTGGATGCCTGTAATGATACAGCAACAGGCGTTGTTAGTGTTAATGGATTTGGGCAGTGGAGTCACCATGGTGTCCAGCACGCTAGTTCAAGAATGCCGGTCAGCCTGGCTACTGCAGTAAAAGTCTCATGCATCCACTAGGCCACTGAGGAATATGACCGTATCTGTCTTCTCATTCCCATGAGAGAACAACGGTGTAATTGGTAGCAGCAATAGCACCAGGGTTGCCATACCACCTTATTCTGGGGTGAGACTTTTACATGTTCCGGGAAATTATACTTGAACGGATGGGTCTGGACGTGCCGACAAGTGAATCACTGGCCAGACGTCTGACTTTACATGATCCTATTACTCCATGATCCTCTTCGTGCCTATATACAATATAGAACACTTAAAGTGAATTAGAATATTAGTTCAGTACATTATGGGTTACCGTACATCTTAAAACATTCTGTTGCCTCATGCAAAGAGCTATATCTGCCTGATATTGAGGATTTCTGATAGTGTGATGAATACATTTTCTGTACTTGAGACTTACGGTTCTGGCCTCATGCTGTAAAGCAGCAGGACAGCAGAGCTTTGGCATAACCCGGTTAGTTTTACCTTTTAAAGGCAGATTTCCAGTCTCCACAGCTGCAGATTCAGCCCTCGGTCTCTCGCTGCTCTTATGGACAGATATCTGACCCTGACCACTCCCGTAAAGCAGGCACCTGTAGCTCCGGCCAGCCGCTAAGTTAAACGTCAGGCCAATTCCAGCATGGCACCCAGTATCACCACCCCACCGGCATCCCCGGTGCCTAAGAAGACCGCTACAGCACAGCAATGTGCGGATGCCTCACAGGTCAGTTGCAGCCCTGATACTCCGCTCACCCATGCAGACCTCACAGATGCCATAACAAGAACCATGGCCCCGCTGCTCACTAAAGTTGTAGTTGATATAACACAGCATCTGCAGCAGTTACAGCACAAGGTCTCTGTTAATGAAAATAGAATAGGAGGTTTATACTGTGATATGGCTGACATTTAGTGTAAAATAAAATGCCTAGAAAAAGAGAACTATCAGCTCTGGAATCGATTAGAGGATGACGAAAATCATTCTAGGAAAAATAACATACGGTTGGTAGGACTTCCAGAAAACGTTAAAGGTACCGAACTTACCCGTTTTGTTCAGGTCACCCTTCCCTCTCTAATTGGCATTACTGATATATGTAAAGACTTGGTGATTGAACGAGTGCACAGGGTTGTTCCCCCCCCCACCATATATATATATATATATATATATATATATATATTAGGGATGTGCACTTGAAATTTTTCGGGTTTTGTGTTTTGGTTTTGGGTTCGGTTCCGCGGCCGTGTTTTGGGTTCGACCGCGTTTTGGCAAAACCTCACCGAATTTTTTTTGTCGGATTCGGGTGTGTTTTGGATTCGGGTGTTTTTTTCAAAAAACCCTAAAAAACAGTTTAAATCATAGAATTTGGGGGTCATTTTGATCCCAAAGTATTATTAACCTCAAAAACCATAATTTCCACTCATTTTCAGTCTATTCTGAAAACCTCACACCTCACAATATTATTTTTAGTCCTAAAATTTGCACCGAGGTCGCTGGATGACTAAGCTAAGCGACCCAAGTGGCCGACACAAACACCTGGCCCATCTAGGAGTGGCACTGCAGTGTCACGCAGGATGGCCCTTCCAAAAAACACTCCCCAAACAGCACATGACGCAAAGAAAAAAAGAGGCGCAATGAGGTAGCTGTGTGAGTAAGATAAGCGACCCTAGTGGCCGACACAAACACCTGGCCCATCTAGGAGTGGCACTGCAGTGTCACGCAGGATGGCCCTTCCAAAAAACACTCCCCAAACAGCACATGACGCAAAGAAGAAAAAAAGAGGCGCAATGAGGTAGCTGTGTGAGTAAGCTAAGCGACCCTAGTGGCCGACACAAACACCTGGCCCATCTAGGAGTGGCACTGCAGTGTCACGCAGGATGGCCCTTCCAAAAAACACTCCCCAAACAGCACATGACGCAAAGAAGAAAAAAAGAGGCGCAATGAGGTAGCTGTGTGAGTAAGATAAGCGACCCTAGTGGCCGACACAAACACCTGGCCCATCTAGGAGTGGCACTGCAGTGTCACGCAGGATGGCCCTTCCAAAAAACACTCCCCAAACAGCACATGACGCAAAGAAGAAAAAAAGAGGCGCAATGAGGTAGCTGTGTGAGTAAGATAAGCGACCCTAGTGGCCGACACAAACACCTGGCCCATCTAGGAGTGGCACTGCAGTGTCACGCAGGATGGCCCTTCCAAAAAACACTCCCCAAACAGCACATGACGCAAAGAAGAAAAAAAGAGGCGCAATGAGGTAGCTGTGTGAGTAAGCTAAGCGACCCTAGTGGCCGACACAAACACCTGGCCCATCTAGGAGTGGCACTGCAGTGTCACGCAGGATGGCCCTTCCAAAAAACACTCCCCAAACAGCACATGACGCAAAGAAAAATGAAAAAAAAAAGAGGTGCAAGATGGAATTGTCCTTGGGCCCTCCCACCCACCCTTATGTTGTATAAACAGGACATGCACACTTTAACCAACCCATCATTTCAGTGACAGGGTCTGCCACACGACTGTGACTGAAATGACGGGTTGGTTTGGACCCCCACCGAAAAAGAAGTGTCACGATCCGGGTATCTGGACGCCATTTCTTACCCATCAGATGCCTCCTAAGGCTGGCTCAGCGCTCCAGGACCGGATCCCATCTGTTATCCTGATGTGTACATTCCTGTATCCTCTCCTGTCACTCTGGGACGCTGTCACAGTAAACGCCATATTACACCTGGCATGGCGTCTCCCGCGGCCTCCGCCGCCGTCCCTGAACTTCTGCATGCAGAGTGTCTGAGTGGCGATTACGTCAGCCGCGGCCTCCGCTGTGTCCGCGTGGTTGGATGTGCATCTGTCAGCCTGGCGCCTCCTGTCTCCGGTGGCCGGCGCCGCCATTACTGTTTTCATTACCACATGGATTACAAACCAAACTTCCCTCCAAGTGTCTGCATGGGCGCAGCCATCTTGGATTCTGTCAGCTGATCATTTCCACCACTCTGTTCTCAGTATTGATAATCTGCATAATTGCCTAGCCAATCCCTTCCTTGCTGCAGGTATAAATACACTGTGCCTGAGCAAGGAAGGCGTCAGTGCTTTGGTTGTCAAACCTAGTTCCTGTTTGTCTCTCTCCTGTGATTGTCTTCCAGGTTCCAGCTCCTGTCTCAAGACTTCCACCATAGAGACCCGCACCAGCATTCCACCTGCGGTGTAGCCTGACTCTCCAATCCATTGTGGATTCATCTGTTTCCAGCTACAACATTACCTGCTTCCAGCTCAGCTTCCAGCAGAGTACAGCTTCCCTTAAAGGGCCGGTGTCCTTTCTACACTTTACCACTCTCCACCGGTATTATTATTTCTCCGCTCTCAAGTTCTACATTTCAGTTCATATTTCATCGCTCCCAAGTTCATTTATTATTTAACTGGTTCCAGCCAGTATCCACTCCGTGCTAACAACAGTCTGGTTCCAGCCAGTATCCACAGCAGCTGTTTTATCTTCAGCAACCCAGCTTTCCCTGGAACACCAGCTGGCACAATCCTGGGTTATCTCCATTGCTACAGTCGGGCCTGGTAAGGACTTTCCATCAAGAAGATCATAAGAACTATCTCACACTACCAGTGCCCTGTGGCTCCTGCCATCCTGTAGTACCCAGGAACTGTATTTATTCTTTGCTGACTTTTACGTTTTCTTTTACTGCTGCTGTGTTGCGGAGTTGTCATAATAAACATCATTGACTTTTATCCGAGTTGTCGTGGTCACGCCTTCGGGCAGTTATTATTCATGTTACTTACATGTCCAGGGGTCTGATACAACCTCCCAGGTTCCGGTACATCTCCGCCCCTACAACTGAGGCTGCCTCCCGTCAGCTCAGGCCCTCAGTTGTGACAGTAAGCACTGACCTAATGAATCCAGCCGGAGACCAGGATCAAGCGGCCAGGCCGATGCAAGAACTGGCAGCCCGACTAGAACATCAGGAGGCTGCACAGGGCCACATCATCCGCTGTCTCCAGGATCTCTCTACTCGGCTGGATGGGATTCAGACAACTCTCCGTGGATCAGGCGCGTCTGGTGCATCAACCACAGTGACTCCAGCTATAACCCCACCCACCTTACCCATTTCTGCTCCACGTCTTCATCTTCCAACGCCAGCAAAATTTGACGGATCTCCAAGATTCTGCAGGGGATTTCTCAACCAGTGTGAGATTCAGTTTGAGCTACAACCTGGCAATTTTCCCAGTGACCGTACAAAAATTGCCTACATTATTTCTCTTCTCAGTGGCTCAGCCCTTGATTGGGCATCACCGTTATGGGAGAGGTCCGACACCCTGCTATCTTCCTACACTGCCTTCGTGTCAACATTCAGGCGCATCTTCGACGAGCCAGGCCGGGTAACCTCAGCTTCATCCGAGATTCTCCGTTTACGCCAGGGGTCACGTACTGTAGGACAATATCTGATACAGTTCCAGATCCTGGCATCCGAACTGGCATGGAACGACGAGGCCCTGTATGCTGCATTCTGGCATGGCTTATCTGAGCGTATTAAAGATGAGTTAGCTACCAGAGACTTACCTTCTAAGTTAGATGAGCTAATCTCACTCTGCACGAAAGTTGATTTACGTTTCAGAGAGAGAGCAACTGAGCGTGGAAGATCATCTGCTCCAAAATCTTCTGCTCCTCCTCCTCGTCAACTGTCACCATCTAAAGATGAGCCCATGCAACTTGGCCGTTCCCGTTTAACTCCTGCTGAGCGCCGAAGACGTCTCTCTGAGTTTCTCTGTCTCTATTGTGCAGCTCCGTCTCACACCATTAATGCCTGTCCCAAACGTCCGGGAAACTCCAAATCCTAGCTCGCCAAGGAGAGGGCCGGCTAGGAGTAATGATCTCCTCTCCATCTCCTCAAGATTGTAATCTCCCAGTCTCGCTTCAAGTTGCTCAACGTTATCGGAACGTCATTGCCCTCCTTGATTCAGGAGCAGCTGGGAACTTTATTACCGAAGCCTATGTTAAACGGTGGTCCCTACCCACCGAGAGACTTCCTTCGTCCATTTCTTTAACTGCCGTGGATGGCAGCAAAATTTTTGATGCAGTTATTTCTTTAAGGACTCTACCAGTTCGTCTGAGAGTGGGAGTTCTTCATTCCGAACTTATTTCTTTTTTAGTGATTCCAAGAGCCACACATCCTGTGGTCCTGGGCCTTCCATGGCTCCGTCTTCACAATCCTACAATTGATTGGACGACTACGCAAATCCTGGCATGGGGTTCCTCCTGTGCTGAGACATGTTTGTTTAAAGTATTGCCTGTCTGTTCTTCCTCCCCCAGGTCGTCTGATGTTCCACCTCCTCCATATCAAGATTTCACGGATGTGTTCAGTAAAGCTTCTGCTGATATCCTTCCTCCTCATAGAGAATGGGACTGTCCGATTGATCTCGTTCCAGGGAAGGTTCCACCTCGAGGCCGAACTTATCCGTTGTCTCTGCCTGAGACGCATTCTATGGAGGAATATATTAAAGAGAACCTAGCAAAGGGGTTCATTCGACCTTCTTCTTCTCCAGCCGGCGCAGGCTTCTTTTTTGTAAAAAAGAAAGATGGTGGTCTGCGGCCGTGCATCGACTACAGAGGTTTGAACGACATTACCATCAAGAACCGTTATCCTTTACCCCTGATTACTGAGCTCTTTGACAGAGTTAGCGGAGCTACCATCTTTACAAAGCTGGACTTGCGAGGTGCATACAATCTCATCCGGATCCGCGAGGGTGACGAGTGGAAGACCGCCTTTAACACCCGTGACGGACATTATGAGTACCTCGTCATGCCCTTCGGATTGAGCAATGCTCCAGCTGTCTTCCAGCATTTTGTCAATGAGATCTTCAGAGACATTCTATACCGTCATGTCGTGGTCTATCTAGTTGATATCCTCATTTTTGCCAACGATTTAGAGGAACATCGTTTTTGGGTTAAAGAGGTTCTGTCCCGTCTCCGTGTCAATCATCTCTATTGCAAATTAGAAAAATGCGTCTTTGAAGTCAAGTCCATTCCGTTTCTAGGGTACATTGTGTCCGGTTCCGGACTAGAGATGGATCCTGAGAAACTACAAGCAATCCAAAATTGGCCGGTACCCTTAACCCTTAAAGGGGTCCAGAGGTTCTTAGGGTTCGCCAACTATTACCGAAAGTTTATACGAGACTTTTCCACCATTGTGGCGCCTATTACTGCTTTCACTAAGAAGGGTGCTAACCCGTCCAAGTGGTCTGAAGAAGCCATGCAAGCATTTCATCTTTTAAAACAAAGGTTCATCTCTGCGCCTGTTCTGAAACAGCCTGACATCGACTCTCCTTTCATCTTAGAGGTGGATGCCTCCTCCGTTGGAGTAGGAGCGGTGTTATCTCAGAGGGCTAAAGATGGCCATTTACACCCTTGCAGTTTCTTCTCCCGGAAGTTCTCCCCAGCTGAGCGCAACTATGCCATTGGCGACCAGGAGTTGCTAGCCATCAAGCTCGCTCTAGAAGAGTGGAGGTATCTGTTGGAGGGAGCTTCTCATTCAATCACCATACTTACAGACCACAAGAACCTTTTATACCTGAAGGGCGCACAATGTCTCAACCCTCGTCAGGCCAGATGGGCACTTTTCTTTTCCAGGTTCGACTTTAAACTCCAGTTCTGTCCGGGCTCTCAGAATCGCAAGGCCGATGCCCTTTCCCGCTCATGGGAGCAAGAAAATGAGTCAGAGTCTTCAGACAAGCATCCTATTATAAATCCGTTGGCATTCTCCACGGTAGGGATGGACTCTACGCCCCCATCAGGGAAAAGTTTTGTGAAGCCGATGCTAAGGAAGAAGCTCATGCATTGGGCCCATGCTTCCCGTTTTGCCGGACATACAGGTATCCAAAAAACCCTGGAGTTTATCTCTAGGTCCTATTGGTGGCCAACTCTGAAAAAGGACGTCTTGGAGTTTATTGCATCTTGCCCAAAGTGTGCCCAACATAAAGTATCCCGCCAGTCGCCTGCGGGGCAACTGGTTCCACTATCCGTTCCCCGTCGACCATGGACCCACTTGTCGATGGATTTCATTACAGACTTACCCATGTGCAACAAGTTCAATACCATCTGGGTGGTAGTTGACCGGTTCACCAAGATGGCACACTTCATTCCTCTCACCGGTCTTCCGTCAGCTTCCAAGTTGGCTCAAGTATTCATACAAGAGATCTTCCGACTCCACGGTCTTCCTGAAGAAATTATCTCAGATCGAGGAGTTCAATTCACAGCCAAATTCTGGCGAAGTTTATGTCAAGTCCTCCAAGTCAAGCTAAAGTTTTCCACGGCTTACCATCCTCAGACCAATGGTCAAACCGATAGAGTGAATCAGGACTTGGAGGCCTTCCTCCGCATCTATGTGTCCTCCTCTCAAGATGACTGGGTTCAATTACTTCCCTGGGCCGAGTTCTGTCATAACAACCAGTATCATTCTTCATCTGCTTCAACACCATTCTTCACTAACTTTGGATTCCACCCTAAAGTCCCTGAGTTCCAACCGCTTCCAGCAACTTCTGTTCCCGCAGTGGATATCACCTTGCATCAGTTTGCCAATATCTGGAAGAGCGTACGATCAGCTCTGCTCAAGGCATCGTTCAGGTACAAGAAGTTTGCGGATAAGAAGCGTCGAGCAGTTCCTGCTCTCAAGGTGGGTGATCGGGTATGGTTATCCACGAAGAATTTGAGGTTAAGAGTTCCCAGTATGAAGTTTGCACCTCGCTATATCGGTCCTTTCAAGATTGAACAAGTCATCAATCCTGTTGCTTACAGACTCCAGTTGCCTCCCTTCTTAAAAATACCCAGGACATTCCATGTTTCCCTGTTGAAACCGCTGATCTTGAATCGGTTTCATTCCTCACTTCCTCCAACTCCGAAAGTCCAAACTCAACGAGGCGTTGAGTATGAAGTGGCCAAGATCCTGGACTCACGTCACCGTTACGGTCAACTACAATATCTTATTGACTGGAAGGGTTATGGTCCTGAGGAACGTTCATGGACCAATGCTTCTGATGTCCATGCTCCTGCCTTGGTCCGGAGATTCCATTCCAAGTTTCCTCAAAAGCCAAAGAAGTGTCCTTGGGCCACTCCTAAAGGGGGGGGTGCTGTCACGATCCGGGTATCTGGACGCCATTTCTTACCCATCAGATGCCTCCTAAGGCTGGCTCAGCGCTCCAGGACCGGATCCCATCTGTTATCCTGATGTGTACATTCCTGTATCCTCTCCTGTCACTCTGGGACGCTGTCACAGTAAACGCCATATTACACCTGGCATGGCGTCTCCCGCGGCCTCCGCCGCCGTCCCTGAACTTCTGCATGCAGAGTGTCTGAGTGGCGATTACGTCAGCCGCGGCCTCCGCTGTGTCCGCGTGGTTGGATGTGCATCTGTCAGCCTGGCGCCTCCTGTCTCCGGTGGCCGGCGCCGCCATTACTGTTTTCATTACCACATGGATTACAAACCAAACTTCCCTCCAAGTGTCTGCATGGGCGCAGCCATCTTGGATTCTGTCAGCTGATCATTTCCACCACTCTGTTCTCAGTATTGATAATCTGCATAATTGCCTAGCCAATCCCTTCCTTGCTGCAGGTATAAATACACTGTGCCTGAGCAAGGAAGGCGTCTGTGCTTTGGTTGTCAAACCTAGTTCCTGTTTGTCTCTCTCCTTTGATTGTCTTCCAGGTTCCAGCTCCTGTCTCAAGACTTCCACCATAGAGACCCGCACCAGCATTCCACCTGCGGTGTAGCCTGACTCTCCAATCCATTGTGGATTCATCTGTTTCCAGCTACAACATTACCTGCTTCCAGCTCAGCTTCCAGCAGAGTACAGCTTCCCTTAAAGGGCCGGTGTCCTTTCTACACTTTACCACTCTCCACCGGTATTATTATTTCTCCGCTCTCAAGTTCTACATTTCAGTTCATATTTCATCGCTCCCAAGTTCATTTATTATTTAACTGGTTCCAGCCAGTATCCACTCCGTGCTAACAACAGTCTGGTTCCAGCCAGTATCCACAGCAGCTGTTTTATCTTCAGCAACCCAGCTTTCCCTGGAACACCAGCTGGCACAATCCTGGGTTATCTCCATTGCTACAGTCGGGCCTGGTAAGGACTTTCCATCTAGAAGATCATAAGAACTATCTCACACTACCAGTGCCCTGTGGCTCCTGCCATCCTGTAGTACCCAGGAACTGTATTTATTCTTTGCTGACTTTTACGTTTTCTTTTACTGCTGCTGTGTTGCGGAGTTGTCATAATAAACATCATTGACTTTTATCCGAGTTGTCGTGGTCACGCCTTCGGGCAGTTATTATTCATGTTACTTACATGTCCAGGGGTCTGATACAACCTCCCAGGTTCCGGTACATCTCAGCCCCTACAACTGAGGCTGCCTCCCGTCAGCTCAGGCCCTCAGTTGTGACAAGAAGCAATTAATCTCTCCTTGCACAAACTGGCTCTACAGAGGCAAGATGTCCACCTCATCATCATCCTCCGATATATCACTGTGTACATCCCGCTCCTCACAGATTATCAATTCGTCCCCACTGGAATCCACCATCTCAGCTCCCTGTGTACTTTGTGGAGGCAATTGCTGCTGGTCAATGTCTCCACGGAGGAATTGATTATAATTCATTTTAATGAACATCATCTTCTCCACATTTTCTGGAAGTAACCTCGTACGCAGATTGCTGACAAGGTGAGCGGCGGCACTAAACACTCTTTCGGAGTACACACTTGTGGGAGGGCAACTTAGGTAGAATAAAGCCAGTTTGTGCAAGGGCCTCCAAATTGCCTCTTTTTCCTGCCAGTATAAGTACGGACTGTCTGACGTGCCTACTTGGATGCGGTCACTCATATAATCCTCCACCATTCTTTCAATGGTGAGAGAATCATATGCAGTGACAGTAGACGACATGTCCGTAATCGTTGTCAGGTCCTTCAGTCCGGACCAGATGTCAGCATCAGCAGTCGCTCCAGACTGCCCTGCATCACCGCCAGCGGGTGGGCTCGGAATTCTGAGCCTTTTCCTCGCACCCCCAGTTGCGGGAGAATGTGAAGGAGGAGATGTTGACAGGTCGCGTTCCGCTTGACTTGACAATTTTGTCACCAGCAGGTCTTTGAACCCCAGCAGACTTGTGTCTGCCGGAAAGAGAGATCCAAGGTAGGTTTTAAATCTAGGATCGAGCACGGTGGCCAAAATGTAGTGCTCTGATTTCAACAGATTGACCACCCGTGAATCCTTGTTAAGCGAATTAAGGGCTCCATCCACAAGTCCCACATGCCTAGCGGAATCGCTCCCTTTTAGCTCCTCCTTCAATGCCTCCAGCTTCTTCTGCAAAAGCCTGATGAGGGGAATGACCTGACTAAGGCTGGCAGTGTCTGAACTGACTTCACGTGTGGCAAGTTCAAAAGGTTGCAGAACCTTGCACAACGTTGAAATCATTCTCCACTGCGCTTGAGACAGGTACATTCCACCTCCTATATCGTGCTCAATTGTATAGGCTTGAATGGCATTTTGCTGCTCCTCCAACCTCTGAAGCATATAGAGGGTTGAATTCCACCTCGTTACCACTTCTTGCTTCAGATGATGGCAGGGCAGGTTCAGGCGTTTTTGGTGGTGCTCCAGTCTTCTGTACGTGGTGCCTGTACGCCGAAAGTGTCCCGCAATTCTTCTGGCCACCGACAGCATCTCTTGCACGCCCCTGTTGTTTTTTTAAAAATTCTGCACCACCAAATTCAAGGTATGTGCAAAACATGGGACGTGCTGGAATTTGCCCATATTTAATGCACACACAATATTGCTGGCGTTGTCCGATGCCACAAATCCACAGGAGAGTCCTATTGGGGTAAGCCATTCCGCGATGATCTTCCTCAGTTGCCGTAAGAGGTTTTCAGCTGTGTGCGTATTCTGGAAACCGGTGATACAAAGCGTAGCCTGCCTAGGAAAGAGTTGGCGTTTGCGAGATGCTGCTACTGGTGCCGCCGCTGCTGTTCTTGCGGCGGGAGTCCATACATCTACCCAGTGGGCTGTCACAGTCATATAGTCCTGACCCTGCCCTGCCCCACTTGTCCACATGTCCGTGGTTAAGTGGACATTGGGTACAACTGCATTTTTTAGGACACTGGTGAGTCTTTTTCTGACGTCCGTGTACATTCTCGGTATTGCCTGCCTAGAGAAGTGGAACCTAGATGGTATTTGGTAACGGGAGCACACTACCTCAAGAAATTGTCTAGTTCCCTGTGAACTAACGGCGGATACCGGACGCACGTCTAACACCAACATAGTTGTCAAGGCCTCAGTTATCCGCTTTGCAACAGGATGACTGCTGTGATATTTCATCTTCCTCGCAAAGGACTGTTGGACAGTCAATTGCTTGGTGGAAGTAGTAAAAGTGGGCTTACGACTTCCCCTCTGGGATGACCATCGACTCCCAGCAGCAACAACAGCAGCGCCAGCAGCAGTAGGCGTTACACGCAAGGATGCATCGGAGGAATCCCAGGCAGGAGAGGACTCGTCAGAATTGCCAGTGACATGGCCTGCAGGACTATTGGCATTCCTGGGGAAGGAGGAAATTGACACTGAGGGAGTTGGTGGAGTGGTTTGCGTGAGCTTGGTTACAAGAGGAAGGGATTTACTGGTCAGTGGACTGCTTCCGCTGTCGCCCAAAGTTTTTGAACTTGTCACTGACTTATTATGAATGCGCTGCAGGTGACATATAAGGGAGGTTGTTCCGAGGTGGTTAACGTCCTTACCCCTACTTATTACAGCTTGACAAAGGCAACACACGGCTTGACAAATGTTGTCCGCATTTCTGGTGAAATACTTCCACACCGAAGAGCTGATTTTTTTTGGTATTTTCACCAGGCATGTCAACGGCCCTATTCCTCCCACGGACAACAGGTGTCTCCCCGGGTGCCTGACTTAAACAAACCACCTCACCATCAGAATCCTCCTTGTCAATTTCCTCCCCAGCGCCAGCAACACCCATATCCTCCTCATCCTGGTGTACTTCAACACTGACATCTTCAATCTGACTATCAGGAACTGGACTGCGGGTGCTCCTTCCAGCACTTGCAGGGGGCGTGCAAATGGTGGAAGGCGCATGCTCTTCACGTCCAGTGTTGGGAAGGTCAGGCATCGCAACCGACACAATTGGACTCTCCTTGTGGATTTGGGATTTCGAAGAACGCACAGTTCTTTGCGGTGCTTTTGCCAGCTTGAGTCTTTTCAGTTTTCTAGCGAGAGGCTGAGTGCTTCCATCCTCATGTGAAGCTGAACCACTAGCCATGAACATAGGCCAGGGCCTCAGCCGTTCCTTGCCACTCCATGTGGTAAATGGCATATTGGCAAGTTTACGCTTCTCCTCCGACAATTTTATTTTAGATTTTGGAGTCCTTTTTTTACTGATATTTGGTGTTTTGGATTTTACATGCTCTGTACTATGACATTGGGCATCGGCCTTGGCAGACGACGTTGCTGGCATTTCATCGTCTCGGCCATGACTAGTGGCAGCAGCTTCAGCACGAGGTGGAAGTGGATCTTGATCTTTCCCTAATTTTGGAACCTCAACATTTTTGTTCTCCATATTTTAATAGGCACAACTAAAAGGCACAGAGGTAGCTACAGCCGTGGACTACCGTACTGTGTCTGCTGCTAATATAGACTGGATGATAATGAGATGAAATCAATATATATTATATCACACTAGTACTGCAGCCGGACAGGTATATATATTTATTATGTAATGACTGATGACGGACCTGCTGGACACTGTCAGCTCAGCAGCACCGCAGACTGCTACAGTAAGCCACTATAGTAGTATGTATAAAGAAGAAAGAAAAAAAAAAACACGGGTAGGTGGTATACAATTATGGATGGACGAGCGACTGCCGACACAGAGGTAGCTACAGCTGTGGACTACCGTACTGTGTCTGCTGCTAATATAGACTGGATGATAATGAGATGAAATCAATATATATATATATATATAATATCACTAGTACTGCAGCCGGACAGGTATATATATTTATTATGTAATGACTGATGACGGACCTGCTGGACATTGTCAGCTCAGCAGCACCGCAGACTGCTACAGTAAGCTACTATAGTAGTATGCATAAAGAAGAAAGAAAAAAAAAACCACGGGTAGGTGGTATACAATTATGGATGGACGAGCGACTGCCGACACAGAGGTAGCTACAGCCGTGGACTACCGTACTGTGTCTGCTGCTAATATAGACTGGATGATAATGAGATGAAATCAATATATATATATATATATAATATCACTAGTACTGCAGCCGGACAGGTATATATATTTATTATGTAATGACTGATGACGGACCTGCTGGACACTGTCAGCTCAGCAGCACCGCAGACTGCTACAGTAAGCTACTATAGTAGTATGTATAAAGAAGAAAGAAAAAAAAAAACCACGGGTAGGTGGTATACAATTATGGATGGACGAGCGACTGCCGACACAGAGGTAGCTACAGCCGTGGACTACCGTACTGTGTCTGCTGCTAATATAGACTGGATGATAATGAGATGAAATCAATATATATATATATAATATCACTAGTACTGCAGTCAGACAGGTATATATATTTATTATGTAATGACTGATGACGGACCTGCTGGACACTGTCAGCTCAGCAGCACCGCAGACTGCTACAGTAAGCTACTATAGTAGTATGTATAAAGAAGAAAGAAAAAAAAAAACCACGGGTAGGTGGTATACAATATTATATATATATTATATACAATTATATATATATATATATATATATATATATATTAAACTCACTGGTGGTGATTATTAAACTGGTGGTCAGGTCACTGGTCACACTATCAGCAACTTGCAAGTAGTACTCCTAAGCAGACAATCACAATATATATTATACTGGTGATCAGTGTGGTCACAATGGCAGTGTGGCACTCTGGCAGCAAAAGTGTGCACTGTACGTTATATGTACTCCTGAGTCCTGCTCTCAGACTCTAACTGCTCCCCACTGTCAGTGTCTCCCCCACAAGTCAGATAATACAGTCACACTATCTATCACTTCAGCAAGTAACTACTAGTACTCCTCCTAATGCTCCCCAAAATTACTACTGTGTCTTTCTCTACTGTCTCACTCTCTTCTCTATAAACGGAGAGGACGCCAGCCACGTCCTCTCCCTATGAATCTCAATGCACGTGTGAAAATGGCGGCGACGCGCGGCTCCTTATATAGAATCCGAGTCTCGCGATAGAATCCGAGCCTCGCGAGAATCCGACAGCGGGATGATGACGTTCGGGCGCGCTCGGGTTAACCGAGCAAGGCGGGAAGATCCGAGTCGCTCGGTCCCGTGTAAAAAAAACTGAAGTTCGGGCGGGTTCGGATTCCGAGGAACCGAACCCGCTCATCCCTAATATATATTTATATATATGTATATATATATATATATATATATATATATATATAACTAACAAAAAAAACCTCTTTCTGCGCTGATTGAAAATAGAGTAACAGGGTAGAGATCACATTCAATAATTAGGGTCGGCTGCCTTATTACACTAGGTTCCCTGTTATGAGGAACCAAAAAACGAATATGTAGTATTAGTGTAATTGGCGCCTTGGGGTTGTTATGACAACCCTATTTTTGTGACAGAATGACCTAATGTCAAATAAAATCTTGATCAGGTTGTGAATTATATGAATCTCCAGTGGGTTTTTGATTCCATAATTTCCACACTTTTATCCCTCCTGATTGGCCAGGCATTATTGGCTAATAATGGATGATCCACTTTTTACCAATGTTAATATCCCAGAGCAAATGAATCCATTGATTGTTTGAGGCTAATTACTCAAATAAGATGTACCCCTGATGAAGTCTCTGTGAGAGACGAAACGCGCTGGGTTATCAAATTTGTTGTGATCTGACCTCCAACTTACAATCCTTGAAGGAGGAGTTCGCAAAATAAATATTTGTACATCTGCTCTTATGTGGACCACCACTGGATGTTAGTGGTGGTTGAAATGTTTTATGGACAGTTATATCAATACAGTATCAGATGATCTTTTATACATTTTAATACATTTTGCGTATTGGAACATATTGTTTGTTCTCCTAAACAAGATTTTATTTGACATTAGGTCATTCTGTCACAAAAATAGGGGTGTTATAACAACCCCAAAGCGCCAATTACACTAATACCACATATATATATATATATGTAGTATAAACAGGATAATGTCTGGAGCTCATTGCCGGATTATTACTCAGATTTTTGTGTGTTTTATTCATGTCATTATTATTTTCTGGAAGTTGGTTTGTATCACAAACACTATTCATAACTATGTTTTGTTCCTGTTGTTCGTTTAATTTTCTCCTCTGTCCCTCCTCCTCCTACCCCCGCTTCCACACCGTTTGCTCAACTCTGAATCAGCGACAGCAGAGGTTCCACTTCCTTGGAGTACCCTACTTTTGGGTGAGTAAATGACTGAGATTAAGATTGGCACCTTAAATGTCGGAGGCATCAATACACCGGCTTAACGCCGTAAAAATACTGTTATACTTAACTAAATGAACTATAGATTTGATTTTTTTTCAAGAAACACATCTTACACTACCTGAGACCTTAAAACTGCAATCTCTGGGGGGCGTGGCTTGGACGCTGTCCTGACTAGTCACGCTGGGCTGGAGCTCCTAACTATAAGTGCTCCAATACACCTTAAATCTCTTTTTATCAGCTTCTGCTGGCTCCTGATCCCCCCCAGTGAGTTGCTGCCTGCTGTGGGCTGCCCGGAGTGACCTCCAGTAACGCTGGGAGCTGATTTCTGCAGCTCCGAGATCGGGGCCTACGCATCCTCCAGAGGCCGGGGCCTCGATTTTGAAGACAGCCCGGCGCCGAGCTCCGGAACCCGCTCGCGGCCGCGGCAGGACCCGGCGGGCCACCTGTGGGCTCACAGCACCCAGCCTGATCGACGGAGACCCCCCCCCAGACCCTCAGGTACCTCCCAAACAAAGTTAGATCCCTCTCTGTGCATATTAAAGCCAGTGGTAGTGGAGTCTCTGGCCTGATAACTCTGGCGGCGGCCATCTTGGATTTCTCCTAACAGCTCCTGAGATCACAGGCTGCATAATTACATAGCTGCTCTGTGACATCCTCTGAGCCCACTTATCCTGCATGCTGTATAGCTGCACCCACCTCTACCTATTGAAGACATATAATAAGCTGCTGACTGCAGCCTCTGCAATAAGCTCTGCAATTTAATTGTGTCCTACCATACTAATTTGTCACTACTCTCAGCCCTGCCTGGAGATTTCCTACCATCATTACCGAGATTGAAGAAGCCCTCGTCTCTATACCCATACAGCCCGGCAAGATGTGACCCCTAATATGCGCTATTTCCGCCCAGAGTCTTACCGTTTAACATGGGAATACGTCTGAAAAACAGCGTCCTGTCTACTTTATAACACATCAGCCTAGAGGGACCCAGCTGCTGCATTATCCTCAGAACATTTATTTTTCTCAACTCTTTTTTTCCTGTATCTCACTATGGCACCTACAAAAGCAAAGGGCACGCTACCTCCTCAGGTATCTCTCCCGATTCGGAAACAGAATCAGGCGTCCCCGCCGCCTCGAAGAGTGTCGGCCCCCTCCACGAAAAGTCCGAACGCATCCGATCTGCCCAGCTCGCTCTCAATGTCGGGCGTAGACCCGAGCTCTGACGCTCCCCTTACCGTGAAGACCCTTTGCCAAGTCCTGTCGGCCTTCAAATCGGACTTAACTCGCGACCTCACAGCTGCCATACGGGAAGTTAAGGAGGAGCTGACAGCCATTGGTGATAGAACCGACACTCTAGAACGTAAACTGGAGGAATTGGTGACGTCACATAATGAGCTCATAACAGCTCACGACCAACAACAAAACGAGTTGGACATGGTTAAAAACAAAATGGCAGATATGGAAGACCGTTCCAGACGGAACAATATTAAAATACGTGGAATACCCGATTCGGTTGATAACTCCGATCTGACGAAATACGCGATGGCCCTGTTTCGTAAACTGCTACCTGAAGCATCTGATGCGGAGCTGCTTATTGACAGAATTCATCGCCTTCCTAAACCTCGGTTCCTCTCCAGCTCCTTACCTAGAGATACACTACTCCGGGTGCACTTCTTCACCGTTAAGGAACGTATTCTCCAAGCTACTCGAGATGCAGAGAACTCTGATATCCTAGGAGGCTTGCAACTGTTTCCGGACTTTTCCGCAATCACCCTTGCTAAAAGACGCAGTCTAGCCCCGATTACCACCGCCCTCCGAGCCCAAGATATCCGTTATAGGTGGGGCTTCCCAGTGAAGTTGATTGTATTCTATGACGGCTCTACGTTTATTATATCAGAACTGGAAGCCGGAGTGAAGCTGCTCGAAGACTGGGACATCTCGGTGAAACTACCATCCTCACATGAGAGACGTCCTCCTCCTCGCTCGGAATGGTCCACTGAGTGAACATATTACGTAATTAATGTATTGTTCTAACATGCCTTTTCGTATTTCGTTAGACTTACCGTCTATATTATATTCTGTCTATGGTAGCCCTTACGGCTCTCGAACCCTCTAGGTGAGATACACCGTGTTCCCACTAATTCATATAGCGCATACTCTTCTACTTAAATGTGGTCCCTCAACTCTCGCCCCAGTTTACCTGTTTACCTGTTCACTGGCCTATCTTTCTAGTATTCGTTAAAGGCAGCAGACGGCGGTCTTCCCGCTGGCAATATACGCCAGTGCACTTGTGATATATTTGTGTTTTTCTGATGTGTATTTATACCCCTCGTACCACATATGTTTAGATAGAGATGTGCAGTTATTCCCCTTATATATTAACTGTTTGTTTTCTTACTGACTCTGGGCGGATTGAAGAGTCCGCCTGCCCCTCGTTTCTCTACTGCATTCATTTTTCCCCTGCAGTAGCTATGCAGACCCGATGTACTGGGTCGATTTACTTTTCTTTCCCTTTTGCTTTACTATATCTATGCATATCGCCCTGTTTCCGTGATTTTTGTATCCCCCCCCTCCCTCCCCCCATCCGGATGGGATGCCGTCACTTGCATGATATTCTAACTGAATAAGTATGGTTGGTATTCTCTCATTGAACGTTAAGGGCTTAAACTCCCCCAATAAACGTAGATTAGCCCTATCCTTCTTCCATAAGTATAAAGCCGATATAGTTGCCCTACAGGAAACTCACCTTTCCTCACATAACCCCCCTGTATTGAAGGATCATAGGTTCACTACTGGTTTCTTCGCTAACGGACCCTTTAAAAGAAATGGAGTAGCTCTGCTGTTTAGAGAGGGTGTCCCCTTTATTCTCCACTCACAAATTGCAGACAAAGCAGGCCGGTACTTAATTCTCACAGGTATTTTGGAGGGTAAATCCGTCACAATAGTATCTCTATACGCACCGAACTCGAATCAAGTGGCCTTTATTCGGAAGCTATGCTTACTTATCCAGAAGGTTCGGGTCGGCTCTCTAATCCTCTTAGGAGACTTTAACTTAGTACCTGACCCCAAACTGGATAAATCGTCCCAGCCCTCTTCAACTACACCTAAAACTCGCTCTGGCCCCTCACTAGCGCTGCGCAATGTGGTAGCAGAATTTGACTTATATGATATTTGGCGAATCAGCAACCCCTCAGGCAGAGACTACACGTTCTTTTCACCAGTTCACAATTCATACTCACGAATTGACCTCGTGTTATGCGATAAATGGACCTTGCAGGAATCTGGTGGGGTGGATATCCTACCTATCACCTGGTCCGACCATGCTCCGTTATTTTGGAAGTGGCACATTGGACCTGCCCCCGCTCCCCCCAGACCATGGCGACTATCTCCCCATTTGTTGCATGACGCGTTGGCCAAAAAGATTATCTCAGACAGCTTATCCCTATATACAGATACCAATTCCCCTTCGGATACATCATTACCAAACTACTGGTGTGCGTTAAAAGCGGTTGTCCGTGGCTCTGCTATTCAGGCTGGAGCAACGCTTAAAAAGCAAGCCAAAAGACTCCAACTAGATTTGGAAAAAAGACTTAAAATAGCTGAAGACAAGAATAAGTTACACCCCACTCGACTTTTACGTAAGGAACTTGCTGACATCCGCAGCCAATTACAAAAACTCTTGGTTTTTAGAACCCAAATAGCTCTCAATAGACTACGGCAGAAATTCTATTTAGTAGGTAACAGACCCGGTAAAATGCTAGCTCGCAGACTCCGTGCCCAACAAGCTCGTAACAGAATTAAATTCATCCTTTCCCCTACAGGCTCTAAGCTTGCTAACCCATTAGATATTGCTAACCAATTCGCAGACTATTATACTAAACTGTATAACTTACATTCTGACCCCCTTACATCCCAACCTACCCCCGACACTATTCAAACGTTCCTTTCTTCTATTAATCTCCCTACCCTAACTCACGACCAACTAGACGCCTTAAATGCTCCTTGGACCGTAACAGAGGTCGAATCCACTATTAAAGCTCTACCTAAGAATAAAGCCCCAGGCCCCAATGGGTTTATTAACGACTTCTACGCTTCCTTTGCTGACCGCCTATCCCCCACCTTGACCGCTCTGTTTAATGAGATAACTAATACTGCTACCTTCCCTAAAGAAATGCTGGAGGCTCAGGTAGTAGCTATCCCCAAGCCTGGGAAAGACCCTGCCCACTGTCAAAACTACAGACCAATCGCATTACTTAATAGTGATGTCAAGATATATGCTAAATTGATAGCATCCCGACTTAGTGTTTATCTACCGCTATTGATTCATCCTGATCAAGCTGGGTTTATGCCTGGCAGACAGGCCTCTGACAATACCCGCAGAGTTTTTAACCTGATAGATAGGGCCCCTGGCACAGAGGGATTCTTATTACTCTCATTGGATGCTGAGAAGGCGTTCGACAGATTGAATTGGCTATATATGCGCACTGTTTTGATTAAATTTGGTTTCTCGGCCCAGATTCTGGCGTCAATCTTAGCATTATATACCCTACCGTCAGCTAGAGTTTTTAGTAATGGATTTCTGTCGGACGCCTTCCCAATCACTAATGGTACCCGCCAAGGCTGCCCTCTCTCACCTTTGATATATGCTCTTGGTATTGAACCCCTGGCAGCTAAAATTAGAGCAGATGCTGCATTCCCAGGCCTGACCCATGGCGGACTCGCCCATAAATTGTGTCTCTTTGCCGACGACGTTCTCCTCTTTGTATCTCAACCCTCCTCCTCTCTCCCGAAACTACATTCCATATTACACGACTTCAGTGAGGCATCATACTACAAACTGAATACAACGAAAACCGAAGCCTTGCCGATCCAATTACCCGATACACTCACGGCCGCTTTACGTTCTCAATATCCATACAACTGGAAACTCAACTCACTTACATACCTCGGGATACATATCCCCCCTACCTCCTCGGCTGTGTTCGATTTAAATCTCCCCCCCCTGATACTCACTCTCCAGACCCTGACATCCTCGTGGTTGCTGTATGAGATATCCTGGCTGGGACGTTTATCGGCCTTTAAAATGTCCTTACTACCCAAACTCATGTATTTATTTCGCACTATACCCTATTCTTTTCCCAAACCGTACCTCGATAAATGCAAAGTAGTTCTGACGAAATACCTATGGAAATCACACACCCCAAAACTAGCACACGCTAGAATGATTCTTCCCCGACATAGAGGAGGCCTCGCATTGCCTGACCTAAGTATGTACCAGGAAGCATGTGTGCTTGCCCAATTGAAATCTTGGAACATATCCAATCCCGCTCCCCTCTGGGCTCACATTGAGGAGGTCGGGTGCATAGGATACCCCTTAGCAGATTTGCTTTGGACTCCTAAGGTCCTCCGTCCAAATGGTTTGAATGTTCTTCCCTCTACGGCTTCTTCCTTACGAATATGGGATAATTTGATGAGTAAACTTCCTAGCATTACTACCCCCCACACGACCCTTTCACTTAAAGCAGTGAGTAAGCTAATTCCCAACTTACACATCTCTACGTGGACTGCTTGTAATATTCATACCCTTGGAGACTTATTGGACGGAACTACCTTCCTTACATTCGCCCAATTACACGATAAATTCTCCCTCCCAAGTGCTGAACTGTTTCACTACTTCCAGATCAGACACTGGTTCCAAAGCCTACCCACAGTACAAACTCCCCCCAGCTCTCTGGCTCAGTCTATCCGATCCCGCATAGTATTATCTTCATCAACTAAAGATATAACTTATTGGTACAACACACTCATCTCATTAGTCCCATACCAAAAGTCTAATGCTCAGAGGTGCTGGGAGGGAGACTTGGGTATTCCCATAGCAGAGGCACAATGGGAGAAATTATACCGTTTAACATTTCGCATGTCTCGCTGTTTAAATCATTCAGAAATGCATGTTAAACTACTGAATAGATTATATCTGACCCCAGACAGACTGCACACCTTCTGGCCCTCCTGTTCACCACTATGCTGGAGAAATTGCGGAGAGATAGGGCATGTATACCATATTTTCTGGTCGTGTCCCCTTCTCCAAACTTTCTGGGCAGAGGTATTTACGCTAATAAATAAAGTTCTAGGCCTATCTTTAAGCCCATCCCCAGATCTGGCTCTCCTACATATGTATCCCCTGGAGGTATCATCCTCCCAGAGGTACTTGTTGGGACACATCTGTATAGCAGCAAGGGCAACCCTGGCTCAAGCCTGGAAGCAGGTGGCGGTCCCACCTGTTCTAAAGGTGTTTCATAAAGTTAATTTTCATTATACTATGGAAACCGAATGTATGCCTTATTCCTCCTCTGCCTCCTCTCCCATGGTGAAATGGTTCCATTGGCATGAATACGTCACGGAGGGGGAGGGCTCCACCCACATATCACACCCGGGGCTGTCCCCTATACAATTCAGTCTGAATGAGGAACCCTCTACTTCCTGAGTGCTCTATCTCCCATACTTTCCACTATGGTCCTTTTTACTAGACATTACATTTATTATGTTATCAACCGATTCCCACCGGTTTCTAGAGATGGAGTAGATAATCTATATTGAACTACCTATGTGCATTTCAAACTGTTAACATGTCTAGGATACCTGTATACCTACTTAGTGTTATGCTATCTGTTCTATATGTCAGTTGCATTTTATTGACGTGTGCATCCCTCCCCACCCTGGCTTTTTTTTTCTGTACCCCCTCCTTTCTTTATTCCCTTTTTGCATTCAATATAAAATTCAATAAAAACTATTGATGTTAAAAAAACTGCAATCTCTAAACTGATCCCTAGTAGCAGTGGCTCCCTTCAACTCAAATTCTAGAGGTGTAGTATTTTTAGCCAAAAAACATATTCAACTTAATAAACTCTCTACAGATATAGATCCACAGGGCAGATTTCTTCTAGTACATACAGCAATAAATGATAGGCCTTATACTTTCTGTAATGTCTATGCACCCAACTCATATGATAAACCCTTTTTTCAAAATTTGATAACCAAACTGACACCATATTGTACTGATAACCTAATTATCTGTGGTGACTTTCATTTAATTTCCTCACCCTAGTTAGATCGCTCCCAGCCCCCCAACAATACTTTTCGCCTTCCTAAAATGAGTATTCCTCATTTTTACTCTGCCCTACAACTAATAGATGTCTGGCGGGTGCTACACCCGATTGAGAGGGAATTTACATGTCACTCGGCTGCTCATAATGCATTCTCACGAATTGATTACATATTTGTCACACAACATTTATTCCCTGCAGTATCTACTTCAGTTATAGAAACCATCTCAATCTCTGACCATACTTTATGTTGGTTTTCTTTAACAATTCATCCCCATCACCCCACTCCATCCCAATGGAAATTTCCCTCCCATTTAGTGTCCTCGAACAAGTTTTGTGACTCCTTACAAGGAGCCTGGGGCTCTTATTTATTCACAAATAAATCACTTTCTGAGAATAATCCACACCTATTTTGGCAAACTGCAAAAATAGTTCTTCGAGGACAAATTATGTCTTACTCCTCTGCGCTAAAAAAGAATGGAGCTATGGAGCCAGCGATGGTTTTGCAAGAATCAGGGCAATGCTGAAGGAGTGTGTCAATAACCTAGTTAAATTACACAGCAGAAATGAGGACCCGTAGAATGAGCAATTAATAAAAATAGTACATACAGATGCAAAATAACATGTATAAGCTACAGTTTGGTCCATTGAAGTTACAGTACAGTATGTGAATGGCCAAGTCCCGTGGCCATTAGGGCATACTCAAAAACCAATGGGAAAGGATCACTGCTTACATTTACACATGAGCTTGTGTATTTGTCATGAGGCGTACGCATGCCTCTTTTTTCCCTGACACTTTATTATTATTTTTTCAATTGTAATATACTGTACTATACCTTTACATTCAATAAAAAGACTGTATGCACACAGGTTTTACATGAATCAGGGCAATGCTGCAGGAGCTTCTCATTACGCTATCTAAAATACACAGCGACTATGGGTGGGGATAAGTGAGTCTTGTCACCATAAGCTGTCTGCTGTACTGTACAGTACATGCATTTGCATCTGGGATGCATTTGTGTGTTTGTAAAAAAAAATCTGTACAGTATACTGTACATGAGTACTGTAAGTCTAATACAGTACTGTATTTTGAAATTATACACAGAATATAAGCATGTCACATACTGTACTGTATCATAGGATTTAGCAGGAACTGCCTGTGTGACTTACTGTAGTACAGTATGACAATGTCTATAATATTTGTCCTATTTAAAACACTTTAAAAGGTTAAGAGACACAGTACGCAATTGGCGCAAAAAGTACCGCAAGGGTACGCCCTTAACTATACCTTAAGGAATGTACTTATACTGTAAACATTTGTGCAGTGATAATGTGTAGATGTAATGCAGTGTAACCTTGTTAGCTTAAAAGCTGTATGAGCGACTATGACGCTCTGAGAAACCTTTATGCATTTATAATAATCAATCAAATACCGGTCTAAGGTTCTAACGCCTTTAGTGAGAGAATGAACGTTCAAAAAGAATAATACAATACAAGCTATACACTACCAAAATAACATAGAATATCTAACCAAGTTACTACACATAAAATACAATAAAGACACAATTACTTTTAAAAGGGGAAGGAGAGAGAGAATGGCTTATAACATTAAATAAGAGACAATATGGTTGCAGAGGAACTTACACATGTGAGAAACAATCGCTGCGCAGTTAGTCAATGCTGAGAATCTTTGTGGAGAGTATACTTGAGCTTACCCATACTGGCTGTCCCTATATACACATCTCCCAGCAACAACACAATGGTACCGCATGGGACAGAAGCTAGACTCCATTTTGGGAAAACTCCCATGATTCCAAAGACTGCAACACATGGTTGAAAGGGGGAGGGGAAAACCCCCAGCAGCAGCCATCTTCCACACACCAACTCATTATATTCCACATTCCAATCCAACTTCCTAGAACCATCTTATTCAATTTCACATTCCAAACAACTTCCTAGAACCATCTTATTCAATTTCACATTCCAAACAAACTTTGTTTATTGCATACAGTCCATGTTATATGAATCACCAGATCACAATGTAACCACACATATCAGCCTGCCATTGCTACAAGCACATGACTACAGTAACAAAAGGAAGTATGTTTTGACTGCAAACCTTCAGCAAGATGCATCATGTAAAACTACTATAATCTGTTATAAATCACCATCCATAAATGTATACCAGGAATACTATGCTATAGATTGTCTACTGTTCCAATTCATTACAGATTTCATAGAGTATTATCACCAACACATAACAATCACACAACTGTACAAGCATCATTAATCTTAAGCCATTTGTATCTCCACTAACTATTCAATACCAATCATTTCACAACTACTTTAAACTATTCTATGCCAATCAGCCATGTGGATTCAATACTTAGCCTTTCGCTTGGAGCCTGGTGATAAAAACAAGCCATTGCTTCTGGATGCCAGCTTGGTTCTGAGTATAGCCACAGTACATCTGTCCTCTGTGATCGCAAGCTACTGAACCCTGACCTCTACTCTAGCCAGGAACTACATTCCTGTGACTAGTTCCTGGGGGAGGGGTCTCTCTTCCTTTGTATATGCTGATCAGGTTCAGCCCTGAACTGTATCATTCATGTTTCTAACAAAGTAATTTTCAGCTTTTATACATATAATCATATCTATCCGCTGCAATGTCCCACAACTTCACAACAAGTATCAAATTAATCTACACACCAATGTGCTTGTTTCAATAGTAAACATGACGGGCTTATCTGGTTCGGTTCAAATAATACACATTCATGACATTAATTCATTAGCTAATTTTAAATCTCCATGATGTCTGGTGCTTGATATTATTATAATTATGTACTTTATGAAATAAGTGTCGAATCCATCTCTGTGCCATGTCCGTGTAAATGCGTGTGTTACCATATATTGCTGTGCTCGCTGCGCATATTTGCAAGTATAGCGACTTAAATGTGTGCAGTTTGTATGTTCTCTCTATGTAATATTTTTGACTTTGACAAGTACTTTTACTGAATACAGTATAACTCTAATACACATTTCCTGTGGAAAATAATGTAAAAATAACATGTGCAGGTACAGCACTGTACAGTACTGGACATAAAGCATTTTCTATACTGATCCATTTATTTATTTATTTTTACTTCTCAATGTACAGCAGGGATGGGGAACCTTTGGTCCTCCAGCTGTTGTTGAACTACACATACCAGCATACCTTGCTACAGTTTTTCTATTTGGCCATGCTAAAACTGTTGCAGGGTATTCTGGGATGTGTAGTTCAACAACAGCTGGAGGACCGCAGGTTCCCCATCCCTGATGTACAGTATTGAACAGTGCTTCTTTGGAAACTGACTTACTACACCCAGCAATTTTGTTGCCATAATACAGTAGAATATGTATAAAGTACCATATGAAAGAAGCAACTTAAGAAAAATCACAAAGCATGGCTACTGTACTGTAAATCTCATAGTCTATGAGATTTGAAGCCATGCCATACTGTACATGGCAGGATAAAGGACATACTGTATGTACAGTACAGTACAGTGTGGACATATCTCTACTGTATGCATTAAATTCCAAGTGCAATTTAGAGTAACCGTGTCCAAAATCTTTTGTCTGTTTAACTGAAGACTAGATGGTTCAGTTAAACAGACAATCTTTTGTCTGTTTAACTGAAGACTAGATGGTCCAAGTGGTTTTTGGACCAATCTAGGTTTCTTTTACAGTACCTACTGTATTACTAATAAAACATTTGCACCTCACACTTACGAGTATTAGCAGACATTGAGATAGTGTACAGTACAGTAAGAAGCTTGCTGGTACACAGGATGTGTTCTCTACTGCAGGGGGGACTAGGAGGGGATTGCTTAGAGTCAGGACTGCTTTGCACAAATACTGTACAGTAGCAGTCATACTGTACCTGTACTGACTGCCGCAAATCATTGTCCTTACAAATTCCTTGTTGTAACCCAAGCTGCGGTAAACATTCTGGGAGATTTGATTTACTGTACTGTATGATGCAGGCGATAAGGAGATAAGAATTGCAAATTGGAGACTCCTGCAGTATCCATGAGGGTAGGCGACTACTGTACTGTATGAACCAACAGAATATGTGTGGAGATAAATTACCCTTCACTACATAAAGGAAGCACTTAGTACAATTGTGCAAAGTTCTCAAATGCTTTTTTTATTGCATAAAGTAATTAAAAACAATTACACACCTCATTTATAACTGTGTAACATACAGTATTACACTGAAAAATGTAAGCACAATTGTTACTTGAACTTTAATACAGTAATGTACAGTACATAAAAAATACTGTACAGTATGCAGCTTAGACAAATCACATTTCTCCATATAGGTGATTATTAGTATTCATGTTACTCTAAAACAGAAAAGGTACTGTATACAGTACCAGTGCTGTATGAGAAACTAATGTCCAAGATTCTTGAGGGTGCATAGCCCCTCTGAGTTTGGGTGCCCGGTACAAGAATACTCCTTTGTCCCCACTGTTGACAGACCTGGCTGCAGTGACTGACATCACAATACATGTCTGCCCAGTTGTGACATCATGCATTACACATTGGTACAGTCGGGGGCAGATAAGCCATAGGCCTCACCAGGAAGAATACTGGTAGGCCGATGTGTCTGTGTGGCCTGTTTTAGGTTTTGTCATGTGGCCCCAGCCCACACATGACAGTTGGCCCACCCACCACACTCAGTACACTGCATTGTCCCGATTCATGGCTTCATGGTTCGTTATACTGTACCTTTTGTGCTGCCCATGTCGGGACACTTCTAGACAATAGTACAGGGCCACCTTTTAGTTCCAAATCTGCCCCTCAGACATAGCGGCAGCTAAGATGCAAGGAAAGCTGCATTTGTGTACAATCAGGCCCTATAAGGCAATTACCCATTGTCAGGATGGCCGATTTATTGTTGTTAGTTTACTTTTTCCAAAATAAAGTATACAGCTCAGTAAATAATGTACAGTAAATCTACTATTAGTAGATTATCTCAAATCCAGCAAATTGCAAGATCCCAAACAACATGGATTCACTGGGGGAGATCATGTCAAACAAACCTTATTAACTTTTTGGACTGTGTGACTAAAGTGATGGCTAAAGGCGGAGCCATAGATATACAATAGCTTATGGTATATAGACTATAGTAAAACTTTGTTTTGACACTATTCCACATCACAGACTGCTAAATGAAATAAAAAGCTTGGGATTGCATACTAAGATCGTTGAATGGATCAGATCTTGGTTGCATGATAGAAAACAGAGTTGTAGTAAATAGAGTGCATTCACATGAGGGCTATGTTACCAGTGGAGTACCCCAGGAATCTGTACTTGGACTAGTGATTTTTAATATCTTTATTGGTGACACTGCAAATGGCATTAGAGGGAAAGTACTTTACTATATGCCTTTTTGCAGATGAAACAAAGGTACTGTATGCAACAGGGTAGATACACCAGGAGGGGTTAAACAAATGATTGAGGATCTACTGTAGGTACACTAGAGGAATGTCCAAGAGTGTGGCAATTACAGTTTACTTCCAAAAAATGCAAAATCATGCACTTGGGTCTCAAAAATCCAAAGGCTACTGTACAGTAAATACAGTATACAGTACTGTAGTATTAATGGCACTACTGTATACTGGAAAATACTGAGGAGGAAAGGGATCTACAGTAGGAGTCACTATTTCAGGTGACTTAAAGGCAAGTAAGCAATGTACTGTAACAAAGCAATGAAGAAGGCTTGTCAGATGCTTGCATTGGTAAAGGAATCAGCAGCAGATAGAAAGTACTGTATTAATGCTTCTGTACTGTATAGGTCATTGGTATGGCCTCATCTAAAATATAGCGTTCAATTCTTGAGGCCATACTGTATCTTCAAAAGGATCTTAATACATTAGAGACTGTACAAAGAAGGGTAACTAAAATAGTGCATGGCCTATATCGCAAAACATACAGTACTGTACTCAGAAAGACTAAAAATCTGAATACAGTACTGTAAGTACTGTACTGTAGTTTGGAGCAGAGAATGAAGGGGGGGGGGGCTAAATACTGTAAGGATCAGATAAGGTTTGAGATAAAAATATTGTAAAAAAAAAAAAAAGGTCAGACTAAATGGACACAGTGTTTCTTATCTGCCGTCAAATTCTAGTGTATGTTTCTACAGTATGTTTCTATGTTTAATACCACTTCCCCCCCATGTAATGTACCATACCAATATATAAAGAGATACAAAAGTATATCAAGGGAGCGCTTGCAATAAGTAATTTAAAAGAATACATTTATTAGTTACACCTTAAAGACATAACAATTAAAACAATGTAGCAACATATAGTATATTGGTTGACATGTAACTCACAAACAATAATAAAAAAATAGCTGTGTTAACTATATCTGACACAATCGTCTCTGGAAATATCGTTTTAAAGTGCTTTATGAGAAATAATGTATTCCTTATTACCGTCCTTTTTGATAGAAGGTATTGGTGGCACGTTTTACAGATGTAATATCAAAGTCTTATCCAGACATAAAGTAGACCCATATGAGCTCCCTCCTTATAATTCCTTTTGTGTAGTGTGGAATATTTGAAAACAGCACAACGTGAGGTGATTGTCGGTGTAGCAACCGATGTGATGAATTCCTCCGTTAGTTCAACGTAATGGTGCTGTATAAGAGGGGGCAGAGGGAGGGCGCCGGGATGCTGCTGTTGTTACGTCGCTATGCTCCACCTGTGCCCCGAGTGGCACTAATGTCAACCAATGCCATAGTGATAGATGTATGGAGGGTCTCTCTTACTGGATACAAATATTCATAGTCACCGTATTGTTGCAGTCTTAGCTCAATTGGCAGCGTGATGTGAGCATAGGTGTGCGCAGTGGGGGTGCCTGGTGCGCACAGGCACCCCCTAATGTCGGCACCACCATCTCACATGCCTGATGCAGCGATCGCCGAGCAGGCTGATCACTGTCCCCTCTGCGTTGCACCCTGTCAGGACTGTATTACTGACCGGATGCCTGGGTTAATCAAGGGTGCCACTGCCACCGGCTTTCAAACTCCCAACTCCACCTCCATGTACAAAAACAGCGTGATGTGATGTGATTACATCATGCTACTTGCACGCACACCCACCACATGCCCACCTCTCTCCTTCTATGCTATGCCAATGCCAGCCACTGATGAGGATCAGCATGCAGCCAGCGTTCCTCTTAGGAAGACAAATTCAATACTGGCAGGCGGCCAGCAGCAGCATTGACACGTCACTCGTTTTTCCAGCAGCAGCAGTTCTAGTCTGCTAAGGATCAGTATGAAATCCCGCTGGACGGGATCCCAGCGGTCGAAGTACTGACACTGGAATCCCGACCAGCAGAATCCCGACAGGGGTGGTGAGCGGAACGCAGCCCCTTGCGGGCTCGCTGCGCTCACCACGCTGCGGGCACGGTGCCTCGCTATGCTTGGCACACCATTTTATTCTCCCTCTATGGGTGTCGTGGACACCCACAGAGGGAGAATATGTCGGGATTGTGCCGGTCGGGATTCCGGTGTCAGTAGTTCGATCATGACCGCATCCCGTCTGCGACTGTCAGTGTCAGTGAGTTACTGCAGCTTGCAGGGGAAAGAGAGGGGGGAGCCAGACCAGGCTGAGGAGGAGCAGTGTAATTGCAGTGAGTGCCATCAGGGGTGTTTGTTTGGTGCACACCACAACATCTGACAATGTATCTGCTTTAATAGGATTGGTACAAGGGTTGATATTTTATATTGCGATGACTGTCAATAAATGGTGCTAGACACGCCCAAAAGGCGGTGCTAGACACACCCCTCTGATGGTGCACCCCCTAATAAAATGTGCTGCGCACGCCTATGGATGTGAGCTGATGGTATGCTGGATTAACTAGGAAGCGAACCAGTGAGACGAGTGTAAAGTAATGCGGGTCCTTTACCGTACTGTATAACGAAATATTTATTGGAAAACCATCAATATAAATGTAAAAAAAAGTCTTTATTACAAAATCATATTTTATGTACTGTACAGTACTGATCAAAAGTGTACTATTTTGTACAGGACTTATAAAACTGTAAACAAATGTTCATACACTTCAATAACAGTACTACTGTACAGTATAATGTACAATATTGTGGCTTACACAATATTCAGAAAAATGCAATTTTAAAAACATTTTTAATAATGCATAGATTTAAATTTATACAGAAAATACAGTACTACATACCAGTGGCTTGACAATTTCTTTAAACTATAACAGGCAATACTTTATACAGGTGATTTATATAATTATTACAATTTTCAGGTGTAAGGACTACTTTCCTAAGTATTTTGATCCCATCCAATAGCTGCTGTTTTGTTGTTGGTTGTGCAACACTCCTAATGTATCTCTTCAATTGAGCCCACACTAATTGATTTGGATTCATGTCCGGTGATCTAAAATAAACAGTACAGAAAAAAATGTTTGTTAATGAAATTATAAAGATAAAATAAAACATACAGTATTGTACTGTTCATTAAGCAAATAAAAACATTTACCTCAGTGCTCTCCAAACATTACTTGTACAGTATTAAAACAATACTCACTCTGGTGGTATGCGTTCCCAATTGATACCTTTCTCTTCCATGAATTTGGCAGTGTTTGGGATCATTATCCTGGAATATCCTGTGATGATATTGGTAATGTTCCCTCACGAATGGCACCATAAATCCCTTTACTATTTTTTTTCTTGAAAAAAATTGCTTATCCATGATCCCTTCAGAAATAAGAAAATGTTGTTCATTAATAAGCAACTAATTTTATTGTGAATTTACATGTATTGTACAGTACAGCATGTATTTTTATAAAACACAGGCACAGAATAAAGTACCTTTGAACAATAATAGGGGTTCAGCTCCTAATCGTGATATGGCTCCCCATACATGGACCTTCAATGGATGCTTTGGACATGAGATATGGTGACATTTACAGAATTACATTCGAGAGAACATCTCAAGAGCAACAGATGATTCATCTGTGAAAATTACATCGTGAAATGTTTCACCACTCTCAATCCATCATTGTGCCTGATCAACTCTCTTTTCTTTATTCACATCTCTTATCATGGGAGATATCCTGTAAAGAGCCAAAAAATAATTAATCGTACAGTAATTACTAGAGATGAGCGGGTTCGGTTCCTCGGGATCCGAACCCCCCGAACATCACCTATTTTACACGGTTCCGAGGCAGCCTCAGATCTTCCCGCCTTGCTCGGTTAACCCGAGCGCGCCCGAACGTCATCATCCCACTGTCGGATTCTCGCGAGATTCGTATTCTATATAAGGAGCCGCGCGTCGCCGCCATTTTCACTTGTGCATTGGAGATGATAGCGAGAGGACGTGGCAGCGTTCTCTCAGTTTCTGTGTTCAGTGTGCTGCAAATATCTGTGCTCAGTGTGCTACAAATATCTGTGCTCAGTGTGCTGCAAATATCTGTGCTCAGTGTGCTGCAAATATCTACGTTCTCTGCCTGAAAAACACTCCATATCTGTGCTGCATTGTAGTATATAGTAGGAGGACAGTGCAGAATTTTGCTGACCACCAGTATATATATATAGCAGTATGGTACAGTAGTCCATTGCTCTACCTCTGTGTCGTCACGTATACTATCCATCCATACCTGTGCTGCATTTTAGTTGTGCGCAGTATATAGTAGGAGGACAGTGCAGAATTTTGCTGACCACCAGTATATATATATATATATATAGCAGTACGGTACAGTAGTCCATTGGTCTACCTCTGTGTCATCAAGTATACTATCCATCCATACCTGTGCTGCATTTTAGTTGTGTGCAGTATATAGTAGAAGGACAGTGCAGAATTTTGCTGACCACCAGTATATATATAGCAGTACGGTACAGTAGTCCATTGCTCTACCTCTGTGTCATCAAGTATACTATCCATCCATACCTGTGCTGCATTTTAGTTGTGCGCAGTATATAGTAGGAGGACAGTGCAGAATTTTGCTGACCACCAGTATATATATATAGCAGTACGGTACAGTAGTACATTGCTCTACCTCTGTGTCATCAAGTATACTATCCATCCATACCTGTGCTGCATTTTAGTTGTGCGCAGTATATAGTAGGAGGACAGTGCAGAATTTTGCTGACCACCAGTATATATATATAGCAGTATGGTACAGTAGTCCATTGCTCTACCTCTGTGTCGTCAAGTATACTATCCATCCATACCTGTGCTGCATTGTAGTTGTGTGCAGTATATAGTAGGAGGACAGTGCAGAATTTTGCTGACCACCAGTATATATATAGCAGTACGGTACAGTAGTCCATTGCTCTACCTCTGTGTCGTCAAGTATACTATCCATCCATACCTGTGCTGCATTTTAGTTGTGCACAGTATATAGTAGGAGGACAGTGCAGAATTTTGCTGACCACCAGTATATATATAGCAGTACGGTACAGTAGTCCATTGCTCTACCTCTGTGTCATCAAGTATACTATCCATCCATACCTGTGCTGCATTGTAGTTGTGCGCAGTATATAGTAGGAGGTCAGTGTTGAATTTTGCTGACCACCAGTATATATATAGCAGTACGGTACAGTAGTCCATTGCTCTACCTCTTTGTCGTCAAGTATACTATCCATCCATACCTGTGCTGCATTGTTGTTGTGCGCAGTATATAGTAGAAGGACAGTGCAGAATTTTGCTGACCACCAGTATATATATAGCAGTACGGTACAGTAGTCCATTGCTCTACCTCTGTGTCGTCACGTATACTATCCATCCATACCTGTGCTGCATTTTAGTTGTGCGCAGTATATAGTAGGAGGACAGTGCAGAATTTTGCTGACCACCAGTATATATATATATATATATAGCAGTACGGTACAGTAATCCATTGGTCTACCTCTGTGTCGTCAAGTATACTATCCATCCATAACATAGGGGTACACAATTGCGCCTGAATATATGAGTGTAATGGTTGTAATACTAAATGACAAGTATACACTGTATATATGATGAATAAGTGTATTTATTCTAAAACAAAATGACAGAAAGAGAGAATAAATGGAAAAAGATGTGAAAAAATAGAAAATTAATACATTAATGAAAGAGTGTAACAAGGTAAGGGCTCTGTAAGTGGGGAGGTGCACTGCGGACAGTCCCGCTCCGGGTCTCGAAGTCAGTGACACTTTTCCCCCCCAGAGACACGACACCCCCCCTCCCTCTCAAGACAAGATCAAGCTGCTGCAACAGACTCTTTGACCGTGACCCCCATATATTACTGAACGAGCTCCTCTGGGACTGTGTTGTATATGCCCCTCCACACATTGTGGTAGAAGTTTGAGCACAATTAAACGAGGTGGGACGCCACACTCTATTGTACTGGACTGCGGACCAAAATATACATATGTATAGATTTCTTTCATATACATATATATATACACTCTTTCATTAATGTATTAATTTTCTATTTTTTCACATCTTTTTCCATTTATTCTCTCTTTCTGTCATTTTGTTTTAGAATAAATACACTTATTCATCATATATACAGTGTATACTTGTCATTTAGTATTACAACCATTACACTCATATATTCAGGCGCAATTGTGTACCCCTATGTTATATATCTTTAAAGAGGTATTGGGTTTAACCTCCACCACAATTTTGCTGCCACAGCGTTTATCCACACAAGTAGAGCGCTGGATACAATTTGTTCATACTATCCATCCATACCTGTGCTGCATTTTAGTTGTGTGCAGTATATAGTAGAAGGACAGTGCAGAATTTTGCTGACCACCAGTATATATTGTCAAAGTCAGAAAAATATCACGCTGCACATTGCCATATATGCACCTCATGCTTGTGCCCGCTGCACGAGCATGAGCTTTCCCGTGCGTGCGTATACTCGCGGTCGCGTGCACTCGCGGGCACGCGGTCTGCGCATTTACGGTAGAGTTTGTGTGCGTCTAGCGGGCGACTCAATCGTAACATATTTTAGTCATATAATGTATTTTGTAGATTATGGTCCCTTTGATAGAATCTGAAAGTTTAGTTAATATAGCATGTTCGGGGACAGAGAGATTCCTCTTTGTTTGATACGAAGGGTCAGACAGGGGTTACACAGTGGTGTTTAGTATCCATCGGAAGAGAATATAATTAGCAATATTCCGGTGTTGGTTTGAAGCGGATTACTCGCTCGTGCGTATAGTTATGGACATAAGAAGTTTATGGACATTTACTATATTTGCACTTTATTACCCATGCGGCGGGAAACCCAGTTTCCCTCCCACCTGAGCAGTTTGAAATAGTCACAGCCCACCTGTATGAACCAACCTATGACCTTTTGTTAAAATGCAGAGACGAATTCCTGTGTCCAATGAACAATAAGAATGTAGGGACCATTGTACTGTACTGTGTGTAAGTGTATATAAAGACAAGCCGATCTGGGCCAGCTCTCTACTCTTTTCAACGGTTCTCATCACTGATAATCGGGAGCTGGATATCCAGAAAGGCGCTTGCGATTGTTCCCCTTGTGCGTAAGTTCTCTGCAACCATATTTATCTCCTATTTCGTTGTAAGCCATTCTCTCTCTCCTTCCCCCTTTTAAATGTAATTGTGTCTTTGTTGTATTTTAACGTGTAGTAACTCAGTTAGGTATTTTATGTTAGTTTGGTAGTGTATAACTTGTATTGTGTATTCTTTTGCGATTGAACGTTCATTCATTTCCTTAAAAGGTGTTAGACCCTTAGACCGGTATTTGAGTGTTTATTATTGCTAAAGGGTTCTCAGAGTGTAAGAATCGCTCATACAGCTTTTAAACTAACAAGGTTACACTGTGTTGCATTTACACCTTATCACTGCACAAAGGTTTAACTCTGTGAGCGTCAGCGCCGCTCGTGATCTCCTCGTGGTCTCGAGCGTCCGCTACGCTGCTAGCGTATCATTACGTTAGTCGGCAGCCTATAGCGTGCTTGCCTTTACGCTTTAAGCCGTGAGCGAACGTGCCGCTCGTGCGTCTCGTCCACGGCCACGCGTTTGTACGCTACTTGCATACTCTTACGGTATTCCATACGCCAATTGCGTACTGTGTTCATTAACCTTTTAGCGTGTTTAATATAGGATATATATTAGGCTTTTACAATTGGGGACTCGCCCGCTCTTCACATATCTGCACTAGGTAATTTCAGCAGACATTATCGGTCAGCAAAAGGCGGGAGGTAATATTCCTCGTAGTGCTGACCAGATAAGCGTCTGCTTCGCTTAGTAAGGAGTGCTGAAGGAATCCAGAACCGAAAGGTAGGAACAGTACGTTATTGTCTTTTAAAACCTGTTTAGTTTCTGTTTTGCGAACGTACGCATAAGCACACACACCTGTATTTCGTGTCTAGCATTATTTGTCCGTACCTCATTCTCCTGATTGCCACACACTAGTGATAACGTGTTGAGACATTTGTTGTTATTAATAGTTAAAAGTAATATTTAAGGGAATAATTGTAAAAGGCACGCACACAATCTCGCCTAGAATACAAGGGAGATTTGAGTGGTGGTCAGTGAAGGATTACTGTTAAAAAAAATCATTCACATTGATAAACGTGTAGTGTGTAACTGTGGACGTACTTGGTCTGCGTACACGTGTCCTTACAAGGGCAGGGCGTATGCAACGCAAGGGTCGACGCACGGAGCGTATATCACGCAACGGAGCGTACGGATACGCCCACATAATACAAACCGCACGATAGTATTGTTTTAAAAAGCGATAAGGAAGTAACGCGAAAATAACGCAAATCTATCTCAAATCCAAAAAGTTTAAAGTTAAAAGAAAAAGACTTTCTCTGTTGTAATTCTTCTGGGTTAGACTATTACTGAATGAAAGGAATTCTGTACAGAAATAAGAGTGTTTGAATGTAAGAGTGTGTATATATAAGATTTCTCTTTTATTACGGAAGTGGGAACCATGGGCCAGTAGAAAGAGGTACACCAGCGAGAGCGATATCGTGGGGTGGCTTGGGAGGCGTCCCTTGTTAGTCTCGACACATTTATGAGCAGTAGAGTCTGCTGTACATAACAGACCAGGAGGTCACAGACCAGGAGGTCATAGAACAGGAGGTTCAGGTACAGCAGACTAGAAGTAGAGAAGCACAACCGAAGAGGGTTGGTGCTAGACCCATATAGGCCAAAGAAGCTCATTGCTGAAGGAATTCGCAGCCGAAATTTTCGATTCCACTGATCGTTCCGCACATAAGATTAGTTACTTGTGTGCAGATACGATTGTACCGCATGTGATTGTGTGCATCAGCGTGTCTTGAATTCAGAAGAACGCTGCTTGCACATTGTTAACGTGATTTGTGTAATTTTTTTATTTTAAGGGAAGTAGCCTGATCACTCAGGGACATTCCAGCGACTGATACTTGCTGGGGAGGGTAAGACACTCCCACACGCCCGAGCAAGTAGACGTACTTAGGTGCCCTAGGTTGGGTACGGAACCTCTGGGAACTTTGGTCGCCGTATTGGCCAGCGTGGACGGGAGTTAAGTGGGCGGACTTCGGAGCAAAACCCCCACCGCAGCCTTACCCCGAGCATCTTGGTTTTTGTAAGGGTTGCCGAAGACCCTGATTTGAAGTCAGAGGTAGTGAAAGCAGCACCTGCAGAGATGGGGGCCAGTTGTTCAGGTAAGGGGCGATCAACCCAGGTTCAGGTTGATTTGGTAAACCGACCAATCGGGTCGGCAAGGTATATCATGTGTGAGAAATATGGTCATCACACAGAAATGTTATGCAATGAATGGGAAAGGATGACTGTGCATGACGGGGAAAAGTTTCCCCGGGTAGGTAGTTTTAACCCAGAAGTGTTACAGAATTTAAGGAGAAGAGTTTGCCTGATTAAATCTTCAAAAAGGCGTATTAAACATTATGATTATTTAACATTGTGGCAACAAGAAGGTGAAATACAAAGGGGGTTGGCGCAAGCCACTGGATCTAACCCTATCAGGAAACTGATAGCCACTGCTCCCCCTCCACCATACATACCTGGAGAGAAATTGGTTGCAGAGAATGGCACTCAGGGTCATGTTAAATGTGTAGAAGTTAAGGATAATGTAACCAAAGTAATTAATGCTAACACTAATCCGTGCAAGTTGTACCCTGTTTTGAACTTTCCCCAGGATTGTGACCAAGAGGATGAGCCCACAACAATATCAGCACTCTCCCTAGCAGCCACCATATCAGAAACAGCAGTAGGCACGACTCAACCCGTAAGATTAGTATCAAAGGCCCATAGCGGAGGGACAGGTGAGGTCGTATCGACTGGTAAGTACGGCACCATACACTATGCTGAAACCATTTCACCACATGTTGTAGAATCTACTCAGAATGATGTTATTGGACTTAATCCCGTTAGGGTAATAGCAGTGCCAAATGGAAAAACTGAAGCTTCAGGGGCAACTCCTGTCAGAAACATCGCCATGCACTGTCCCTTTTCCCGAGCAGAATTAAGATCAAAGATGTCTGAATTCCCTGATCCTAGGAAAGACTTAGTTGCATGTCAAAAGTATATTAGGGAGCTAGGAAATTCTGCAGAGCCAAATAACAAAGATTGGAGGACAGTTTTGAGGGCATGTTTACCCCCCCAGTGTTGATCCGTTAAAGTTTATCGCTGATTGCAAGTTAGATGAGGAAGTACCACTAACAGACGAATATAATCAGGATAATGTAAAGAGAATCAACTTACAGTTAGGGGTATATTTTCCTGCAGTAGCAAAGTGGAATAAAATCTTTACAATAAAACAAAAAGAAGGTGAATCCACACCAGAGTATTTTCACCGGGCTCTGCAGGATATGGCTAGGTACACTGGTATAGATGACATTTAAAACTAATGTACACCACAGGGAAGTAGCTGTTTCAGTATTAATGGACGGTCTAAAGGAGGTTTTAAGAAATAGAATACAAACTACTAGGCCTGATTGGAGAGGTATGTCGTGGATGCATTGGGAGAGGCTGCTGCTGGGCATGATCGGAATATCATCAGACACAGGGAGTCACAGAGTGATAAGTTAATGGCTGTAAGCATACAGGCCCTCACTACCCGGCCACCTCAGCCCAGAACTGTGACCCCTGTGGGTAAGTCAAGAGGTATAAAATGTTATAGTTGTCACAGAGAGGGACACATGTCACGTGATTGTAAAGCAAGACAAATACAAAATTCATATCAACCCTATAGACAACGACCTGATACGAGACATTGGGATCAAGGACCGAAGGGGCGGAGCTATGAGCCACATGCAGGGGAAACAAAAAGGTATCCCCCAAGAAGAGACTGGCAAATCTCTGATAGTTCCCATCTACCCCCACCACAAGTAATTGCTGCCAGCGCGATTCAGGGAGGTCACCATACCCAATAGGGGTGTGGCCACACCTGTAATCTGCAGCCAGTGAAATTGATTGCAAGTCTTGGAAGTGAACCCGAGATCACAATTGATGTAGCTGGTAAATCATTAAATTTCCTTGTAGATACGGGGGCGGCCAAATCAGTGATAAATTCGACAGTGGGCATGAGAACCACTGGTAAAACAATTCCAGCCATGGGAGTAACGAGAGTAGTACAGCACTACCCTGTTAGCAAACCAGCAGAGATTACAATAGGACCTTTGCATACCAAGCATTCCTTTTTGCTGGCTGCATCGGCACCGACTGATCTCCTGGGAAGAGATTTATTGTGTAAAATGGGGTGTGTCATTTATTGTACTCCTGAAGGTGTATTCTTAGACATACCTGAGAATCACGCTCAGGAAGTACGAGACATGCTAGACTCCCCATCAAAATTAATGTCACATACCGTTATGATAAATAGGAGTTCATCCCAGGTAGAAGAAATGACATCCCAAATACCAGAGTCACTTTGGACTAAAGATGGACAAGACACTGGATTAATGGCAAACGTAGCTCCAGTACTTGTGCAAGTAAAAGATGGTAGGATAGCTCCAAAAATCCCACAATACCCTCTGAAGCCAGAGGTGGAGTTAGGAGTATACCCCGTAATAGAGCGCTTGCTACAACAGGGCATTCTGGTAAGAACATCCAGCACTGCCAATAGTCCCATCTTCCCTGTGAAAAAGAGTGGGGGGAGGGGTTACAGGCTAGTGCAGGATCTAAGGGGGATTAACAAAATAGTTGAGAGTCATTTCCCCGTAGTGCCAAATCCAGCTGTCACCCTTATGCAAATCCCTCCCACTGCAAAATTTTTCACTGTTATTGACCTCTGCTCCGCCTTCTTCTCGGTACCTCTGCACCCTGACAGCCAATATTTGTTTGCATTCACATACAGAGGAGTCCAATACACATGGACTCGATTACCACAAGGTTTCATAGACAGTCCAAGTATATTTTCACAGGCTTTGCATGATTGTTTACAGTCTTTCCAACCAGGGAGTGGATCAGTATTGATCCAGTACGTGGATGATTTACTACTGTGTTCAGATTCACTGGAAGCATCCCTGAAAGATACGAAACAGCTCCTGTTTCATCTTTCAGACACAGGACACAAGGTTTCCAAAGACAAGTTGCAATTATGCCAGACTAAAGTAAAATATCTGGGACACTGTCTGACACAAGGACTGAGACACCTGACCGCTGATAGAATTCAAGCAATTCGAGACATGACTCTGCCACAAACCCAGCAACAGATCAGAACGTTTCTAGGAATGTGTGGGTATTGCCGTAACTGGATCCCAGGTTTTTCCATTCTAGCATTACCTTTGCAGGAGATGGTCTCATCAAACAAACCTGATCGGATTTCGCATACAGACGAATCCGAGATGGCATTTGAGAGACTTAAACAGTGCCTAACGCAGGCACCAGCATTAGGTATGCCAGACTATGGGAAACCCTTTGAGCTGTACGGAACAGAAAGTGCTGGTTGCGCGGCAGGCGTCCTTACCCAAAAGCACGGTGATGCCAGCAGGCCGGTAGCATACTACAGCGCTCAGCTAGATACGGTAGCGCAATCCCTCCCCACATGCTTGCGAAGTGTCGCTGCGATAGCATTGCTAGTAACGAAAAGCGAAGATGTAGTGCTAGGACACAACCTCACAATCCATACACCTCATGCGGTGTCAGCCTTACTAAATTCTGCCCAAACCCGACATGTCTCATCCGCACGGTTTACAAGGTGGGAATTAGCACTAATGGCCCCTGTAAACATCACCATAAAGAGATGCAGTGCACTAAATCCAGCAACGTATCTCCCAGGTGTGCCTGGACAGGCACAAAGGGTGGGGGATGAGAGTAATGGTGAAGGAGGATTTAGTACAGACACTGACTCACATGATTGTATGGAATATTTGACCCAAAATTTCACGGCAAGGCCTGACATCAGTGACAACCCACTGGAAGATGTAGATCTTACCTTCTACACTGACGGTAGTTGTCACAGACAGACGGACTCGGGAGACTTGTGTACTGGATACGCAGTCGTAGATGACCAAGGCACCATAGAAGCAGAACCGCTAGGCCCACCTCACTCAGCCCAGGTTGCTGAACTGGTTGCCCTAACCAGAGCATGTGAATTGGCTAAGGGCAAATCAGCCAATATCTATACCGATTCTAGATACGCCTTCGGGGTAGTCCATGATTTCGGAGTCCTATGGCGCCTCAGAAATTTTATGACGGCAGCTGGTACACCGGTAGCGCATGCAGCCCACATCAAAAGGCTTTTAACAGCGATACAGGAACCCGACAGAGTGGCTGTTATCAAGTGTAAAGCACATACATATAGCCAAGACCCAGTATCACTTGGTAACAGCCAAGCAGACGAAGCTGCTAAGTTAGCAGCTGGTACCCCCAGACAAACAGACACCACACAACTGATGGTATTTAATACCGTCAACACACAGAAATTGTGTGAAATGCAAAATTTGTGTTCCACACAGGAAAAGGCAGTTTGGAGGGCAAAAGGATATGGCCAGGAGTCCTCAGGACTCTGGACAGATGGGCAGGGTAAACCAGTGGCACCCAGAGCATACCTTCCAAGTTTAGCGGAAGCAGCACATGGGCTGACTCATCTAGGCAAGGAAGGGATGGGCAAGTTGGTAAGAGCATATTGGTGCGCCCCAGGATTTTCTTCCCATGCGGGAAAGAGGGCAATGACTTGCCTCACCTGCTTGAGGAAGAATATCGGAAAGGCAATACCAACAGAACCATCTCATATCCCACCTACAGGCGGCCCTTTTCAGGTAATACAGATTGATTTCATACAATTACCCCCTTGTCGAAATTTGAAGTATGTACTAGTTTGTATAGATGTGTTTTCAAATTGGGTCGAAGCATTTCCTGCGGCCACAAATACCGCAATGTTTACTGCTAAGAAAATTGTACAGGAATTTGTGTGTAGATACGGTATCCCTAGAATAATTGAAAGTGATAGGGGTACCCATTTTACAGGTGATGTCTTTCAAGGAATGTGTAAGTTGATGGGAATTGATAGTAAGCTGCACACTCCGTACCGCCCCCAGGCGAGTGCGAAGGTAGAAAGAGTGAACAGCACTATTAAAAATAAATTGAGCAAAGTTATGGCAGAAACAGGATTGACATGGCCAGAAGCTTTGCCCCTTGTATTATACAGCATCAGAACCACTCCCAGGTCCCCTCTTAATCTGTCCCCTTTTGAAATTCTGTTTGGTTGACAACCGCATGTCATGATTAACCCTCAGGATGATTTGAAGTGTAACAATGAAGTGACTGTAAAGTATTTGGTTAAGATGAGTAAACAGCTAAGGAATCAGAATGATAATTTGAAGTTAGTGATTCCTGATCTGCCAGATAGTAATTGTCATGACATTGAACCTGGGGATTATGTAATGATACAGAATTTTCTACGCTCAGGTTGCCTTATTGACAGATGGGAAGGACCATACCAAGTCTTATTGATTAGCACGACAGCATTGAAGGTTGCCGAGAGAGAGACTTGGGTTCATTCGTCCCATTGTAAGAAGGTTGCTGATCCAGAGAGGTCCCGTGATAAAGAACAGACGGTAGAGGAAGTTGTATCACTGGAGTGTCTGTTTCAGGAGGACTGAGACGGCACCTGAGCATTGAGAATAATAAGATCGGAGGCAGTTGTCGATTCCCTGTTCCCTTTTATTGTTTTTCTCCACTTCCCATCCCATCTCCCTCAATTATTTCTTTCCCCCTTCTCATTCTTCTCCATTTCCTCCTATAAGATGGACTTACCCCAAGAGACTGTGATCCGGATTTTCCTGTTAACCATGATGTTGACCAGAGCAGTCTGTTCCGGCGAGAGTACCATGGAGGTCGAGAGAGATTCTGGAATGGGTTCTGATGACAAAGTTGGAGGCGTAGATTTCCAAGAACAACATAATCATCAAGCAAAGGCGAGTATCAGAAAACGATTCGATAGCATTGACAATAGGAGGAATTGTGAAGGATTGTTAGCTGAAGAGAACTGTATCTGTAGACTCTGTGACAGTGTAGTTGAGGATGGGTGTATCAAGAAATGCCAATCCAGTTTTAATATCCACATGGACTGGCATCCATTGAGTGACTATCACTCCTTAGTGGGTAAAGTGTTAAATCAGACAGATTGTTGGGTATGCTCTCAAGTACCTCAAGGCCATAGCAAATCAGGATTAGTGCCATTCGCTCTAACTATAGGGGAGGTACTTGAGCTAAGTGGTGGGAGGCCGGTGGACAGGAGGTTTAATATCTCCAGTCCTCCTAGTTTGAAGCTCCACCAATATCATGTGGATAGATCCCTAGTATGTTTTAACATTTCCAATCCCCGAAAGCCGGGAAATTGGGAAGTGTCATGGAATAACCAAACCATGACCTTTTCATACAGAGCCGATAGAATGCCTACAGATACAGAACTTATACGCCACATAGCCGGTAGTGGGAAATATTTCCGATATAGGTATACCCTAGGAAGTAGGATCATGAGAGTTGGAGAAGTATCACCAGGATACTGTGCACATATCGTACAAACTGATACGTGTACTAAACAGATGGGAGAATTAGGGTTAGGAGATTTCATATGGAAAATGTGTAATATGGTAATGTCCTACTCCGTCCCATATGTTCTCCCCGATGATGCATACTTCATATGCGGGAGGAAGGCGTATAAGTGGCTTGCCCCAAACTCAGAAGGGTTATGTTATATTGGAAAAGTACTGCCTGAAGTAATGACCGTATCCCACACTAAAATTAAGGATATTCACCGCAGTGCCCAAGCTCCTTATACTCACACTCATTACGAGCACATCGTTAAACGGCACCTAATAGAAAGAACAGAGCATCCGGCCTCTGACCTGATCCATGAATCCACCGGGATTCAATTCATAATCGCGTTAGATATCACTCGTACCGCCAAAGGAGTGATAAATTATAAATATATATCTGCGCTTGCAAATTTATTAGACAATATCACTGAAATGTATAATGACACATTCAGGTATACCGGAAGGGAGCTCCAAGCTTATAAAACAGAACTGGTTCGGCATAGGATGATTCTTAATTATCTCACGGCAGTGACGGGTGGATATTGTGTCACACTGGCAACGCAGTACGGCGTAAAATGCTGCACTTATATTACGAATAGCACCGAGGACCCGATCAAGGTCATAGACCAAAAGATGGACGACATTCTCCAATTAAAGTGGGAATTCCGCAGGAGACACAATCTCACCCTAGCTACTGTGGGTAATGAGCTGACCGGTTGGGTGTCATGGTTGAACCCGCGAAATTGGTTCTCTGGTTTAGGAGAATGGACCCAAGGTATTATCATGGATGTAGGGAAATTTCTTTTGTGTATTCTGGGTGTCATCATATTGGTCGGTCTGATATTTAGATGCGTTTGGACTTTAACAAAGTGTAAACGTAGCGCCCGAGTGATGAGTTTAAGAAGTGAAGATACTATAATAACAACGACTGATTTGGTTTATGACCCAACGATAGTTACAATGTTGTGATGAAAATGTGATTCCACGGTCCGTTTCTTTCACCCGTTTCTCCTTTGTTTTCCTCCAAGGTACAAAGACATCCGCTTGGAAGAAGAATTTGACAACCTTTTACACAGACAACTGATGGACTATGCCATAGACCCCCCATATCCCTAGTACCTTTAATTTTACGCTAGCCCAACACTTTTTGTAAGTCTATGGACATTGAAAATGCTTTTTGCACACCGTTTATAGCAAAAGCATCGGGAGACTACAGTCAACATGTGCATCGAGACAAGACAAGACACAAGACAAGACCTCAATCGGCAAATGTATATTAAACTCACATAGTTTATGACTGCATTTACCATAATTGCTCCTTATCTTCATCTCTACAACCTTCAGGTAATAACACACATAGTCGATAGGGAATATAGGCACAGATATCAGCACTCACATATCCCCCTTTTCATGTATCATCAACTAAAATGTGCTCCCCCATTTTGTTGCAAACAAAAGCCGAAAAGAGCTCGGTAAAGTTTGACAGCCCATCCACAGACCCGTACCACGGGATAAGAAGGAATTCAAATGTATACTTCGCAATACCTCGAAGCTTGATTTAAAACACGTACGGCACGATGATACATGACCCCCCAAACATGGATTCAAACACACATGCTTCTGCTATCTCACTAGGTAATACCGTTTTCCCACCTTCTCCTCTTCTCCCCTACCCAATCATAGAAATGTATTATACATGACATATGGCTGCCGCACCTGGTGCCTTGTGATGGTGGAATACACAACCCCTGGAGGTTATTACTCAAAATGCCTACACCAATCATGCATTATTCCTTCTGTGTCTTTGTCTGTGTGGTTTATCTTTTGAAGTAATGCTTAAATCTTCTGTATTATGTGCATTGTGTGAGTTCTAGTTGGCGCCGCGGATGGCTGCCTCGGTGCTGCTCTGCCAAGCAGCCTTAGTTTTTAGTCTTAAATGTATAATATGTCTACTGTACAGTTGCATATGTGCAGTATGAACTCATATGTGTAATGTATGCTACTTTTTTTTTTTTTTGTCCTCCATGTTGCTGCTTGGCAATGCATTGTACCACAAAGAATTCCTAGTGTACGTGAGTACACCTGGCCAATAAAGCTGATTCTGATTCTGATTCTGATTCTGATATATTTTTCTCTTTTTGAACTGTTTTAGGAAGTGGCAGTTATTGGTGACTGCCAAGGGTGGACTGTCAAAGTCAGAAAAATATCACGCTGCACATTGCCATATATGCACCTCATGCGTGTGCCCGCTGCACGAGCATGAGCTCTCCCGTGCGTGCGTATACTCGCGGTCGCGTGCACTGGCGGGCGCGCGGTATGCGCATTTACGGTAGAGTTTGTGTGCGTCTAGCGGGCGACTCAATCGTAACATATTTTAGTCATATAATGTATTTTGTAGATTATGGTCCCTTTGATAGAATCTGAAAGTTTAGTTAATATAGCATGTTCGGGGACAGAGAGATTCCTCTTTGTTTGATACGAAGGGTCAGACAGGGGTTACACAGTGGTGTTTAGTATCCATCGGAAGAGAATATAATTAGCAATATTCCGGTGTTGGTTTGAAGCGGATTACTCGCTCGTGCGTATAGTTATGGACATAAGAAGTTTATGGACATTTACTATATTTGCACTTTATTACCCATGCGGCGGGAAACCCAGTTTCCCTCCCACCTGAGCAGTTTGAAATAGTCACAGCCCACCTGTATGAACCAACCTATGACCTTTTGTTATAATGCAGAGACGAATTCCTGTGTCCAATGAACAATAAGAATGTAGGGACCATTGTACTGTACTGTGTGTAAGTGTATATAAAGACAAGCCGATCTGGGCCAGCTCTCTACTCTTTTCAACGGTTCTCATCACTGATAATCGGGAGCTGGATATCCAGAAAGGCGCTTGCGATTGTTCCCCTTGTGCGTAAGTTCTCTGCAACCATATGTATCTCCTATTTCGTTGTAAGCCATTCTCTCTCTCCTTCCCCCTTTTAAATGTAATTGTGTCTTTGTTGTATTTTAACGTGTAGTAACTCGGTTAGGTATTTTATGTTAGTTTGGTAGTGTATAACTTGTATTGTGTATTCTTTTGCGATTGAACGTTCATTCATTTCCTTAAAAGGTGTTAGACCCTTAGACCGGTATTTGAGTGTTTATTATTGCTAAAGGGTTCTCAGAGTGTAAGAATCGCTCATACAGCTTTTAAACTAACAAGGTTACACTGTGTTGCATTTACACCTTATCACTGCACAAAGGTTTAACTCTGTGAGCGTCAGCGCCGCTCGTGATCTCCTCGTGGTCTCGAGCGTCCGCTACGCTGCTAGCGTATCATTACGTTAGTCAGCAGCCTATAGCGTGCTTGCCTTTACGCTTTAAGCCGTGAGCGAACGTGCCGCTCGTGCATCTCGTCCACGGCCATGCGTTTGTACGCTACTTGCGTACTCTTACGGTATTCCATACGCCAATTGCGTACTGTGTTCATTAACCTTTTAGCGTGTTTAATATAGGATATATATTAGGCTTTTACAATATATAGCAGTACGGTACAGTAGTCCATTGCTCTACCTCTGTGTCATCAAGTATACTATCCATCCATACCTGTGCTGCATTTTAGTTGTGCGCAGTATATAGTAGGAGGACAGTGCAGAATGTTGCTGACCACCAGTATATATATAGCAGTATGGTACAGTAGTCCATTGCTCTACCTCTGTGTCGTCAAGTATACTATCCATCCATACCTGTGCTGCATTTTAGTTGTGCGCAGTATATAGTAGGAGGACAGTGCAGAATTTTGCTGACCACTAGTATATATATAGCAGTACGGTACAGTAGTCCATTGCTCTACCTCTGTGTCGTCAAGTATACTATCCATCCATACCTGTGCTGCATTTTAGTTGTGCGCAATATATAGTAGGAGGACAGTGCAGAATTTTGCTGACCACCAGTATATATATAGCAGTACGGTACAGTAGTCCATTGCTCTACCTCTGTGTCGTCAAGTATACTATCCATCCATACCTGTGCTGCATTTTAGTTGTGCACAGTATATAGTAGGAGGACAGTGCAGAATTTTGCTGACCACCAGTATATATATAGCAGTACGGTACAGTAGTCCATTGCTCTACCTCTGTGTCATCAAGTATACTATCCATCCATACCTGTGCTGCATTGTAGTTGTGCGCAGTATATAGTAGTAGGTCAGTGTAGAATTTTACTGACCACCAGTATATATATAGCAGTACGGTACAGTAGTCCATTGCTCTACCTCTTTGTCGTCAAGTATACTATCCATCCATACCTGTGCTGCATTGTTGTTGTGCGCAGTATATAGTAGAAGGACAGTGCAGAATTTTGCTGACCACCAGTATATATATAGCAGTACGGTACAGTAGTCAATTGCTCTACCTCTGTGTCGTCACGTATACTATCCATCCATACCTGTGCTGCATTTTAGTTGTGCGCAGTATATAGTAGGAGGACAGTGCAGAATTTTGCTGACCACCAGTATATATATATATATATATATATATATATAGCAGTACGGTACAGTAGTCCATTGGTCTACCTCTGTGTCGTCAAGTATACTATCCATCCATACCTGTGCTGCATTTTAGTTGTGTGCAGTATATAGTAGAAGGACAGTGCAGAATTTTGCTGACCACCAGTATATATATAGCAGTACGGTACAGTAGTCCATTGCTCTACCTCTGTGTCATCAAGTATACTATCCATGCATACCTGTGCTGCATTTTAGTTGTGCGCAGTATATAGTAGGAGGACAGTGCAGAATTTTGCTGACCACTATTATATATATAGCAGTATGGTACAGTAGTCCATTGCTCTACCTCTGTGTCGTCAAGTATACTATCCATCCATAACTGTGCTGCATTTTAGTTGTGCGCAGTATATAGTAGGAGGACAGTGCAGAAATTTGCTGACCACCAGTATATATATAGCAGTACGGTACAGTAGTCCATTGCTCTACCTCTGTGTCGTCAAGTATACTATCCATCCATACCTGTGCTGCATTGTAGTTGTGCGCAGTATATAGTAGGAGGACAGTGCAGAATTTTGCTGACCACCAGTATATATATAGCAGTACAGTACAGTAGGCCATTGCTATTGATATATTACTGGCATATAATTCCACACATTAAAAAATGGAGAACAAAAATGTGGAGGGTAAAATAGGGAAAGATCAAGATTCACTTCCACTTTGTGCTGAATCTGCTGCCACTAGTCATGGCTGAGACAATGAAATGCCATCAACGTCGTCTAGCAAGGCCGATGCCCAATGTCATAGTAGAGAGCATGTAAAATCCAAAAAACAAAAGTTCAGCAAAATGACCCAAAAATCAAAATTAAAATCGTCTGATGAGAAGCGTGAACTTGCCAATATGCCATTTACGACATGGAGTGGCATTGAACGGCTGAGGCCCTTGCCTATGTTCATGGCTAGTGGTTCAGCTTCACATGAGGATGGAAGCACTCATCCTCTCGCTAGAAATATAAAAAGACTAAAGCTGGCAAAAACACAGCAAAGAACTGTGCGTTCTTCTAAATCACAAATCCCCAAGGAGATTCCAATTGTGTCGGTTGCGATGCCTGACCTTCCCAACACTGGACGGGAAGAGGTGGCACCTTCCACCATTTGCACACCCCCTGCAAGTGCTGGAAGGAGCACCCGCAGTCCAGTTCCTGATAGTCAAATTGAAGATGTCACTGTTGAAGTACACCAGGATGAGGATATGGGTGTTGCTGGCGCTGAGGAGGAAATTGACAAGGAGGATTCTGATGGTGAGGTGGTTTGTTTAAGTCAGGCACCCGGGGAGACACCTGTTGTCCGTGGGACGAATATGGCCAATGACATGCCTGGTCAAATTACAAAAAAAAATCACCTCTTCGGTGTGGAATTTTTTTTTTATTTTTTTTTGAAAGAATATTTTATTGGGTGAATTAGAATTGAGTTACAACTCGTGAGAGAAAAAACAGTAGGCTTATTATAATATCTTAGCTAAATATCGTTATACTGTAACAAGCGTCTGCGGTCCAATATATATCATCGAAGATCAATAGGAGTGTAACTCATAACATTGAAATAAAATTTAACATTTTATATATATGAAGATGAATATACTGGTCATAAATCTGGTAGAAAAGATATATGTAGTAGATTGTAGGAAAGATGAAGAAGGAAAGTAGTATAGAACGTTAGGGATTATTTATGGGGGGGAGACAGGGAGGTAGTAAGGGTGCCGATAAAGAGAATAATAGAGAGAAAGGGGGAAAGAGAAAGGGTGATAAAGTGGGGGGGGGGGGGGTAGGGTCGGGGATAGGATTCATCAAATCGAAGATGCAATCATATAATACAAGTAGTGGGGGGGGGTTTGCCAGTCGGGGTGTAGCATCGTGCTAGGTGAATTCAGATGGTTTTTAGATGGTTGACAGGGGAGATTCGGCGTTGTAGTAATCGGTCCAAGGTGACCAAACGCGGATAAATTGAGTCGGGGTGTCATGAAGGACTGAGGAGATTCGTTCTAGTCTGTAAATTGACCATATGGCGTTAATTGTAGCTGGGACGGGAGGGGGGGTTGTGGATTTCCAGTGCGATGCAATCTGACACTTCGCTGTGTTAAGTATGTGATTGATTAGTTTGAGCGTGGGACGTGGAAGGTTGGGGATTGGTCTGGCTAAGAGAGAATAAAAGGGTGAAGAGGGCATGTCAAAGTCAGTGATATGTTTAATTAGTTTGTGCATTTCCTTCCAGTATTGACTTATAACTGGACACGTCCACCAAACGTGTATTAAGGATCCTCTCTGGCCACATTGTCGCCAGCAAAGATCCGAGGCATCCGGGAAAATTGCACGGAGTCGGGTCGGCACTAAATACCATCTGGTATATAGTTTGTAAGCATTCTCTTTAATGCCCACTGAGATTGAGCATTTTGATATGGCCAGTTTAATTAGGGACCAGTCTTCGGGGGTGAGAACTTCCCCCGTGTCATTCTCCCATGCCAGTTCGTGGGATTCCTTAGTAGGTTGATTGTGTGATAGTAAGATCTGATAGATTGACGAGATAAGACCTTTAGATAGGTGGTGTGAGCGACACAGGGATTCGATAGCTGAGGTGGGTGTGAGGGGGGTGCCTGGGGAAGGACGGTGGAGCGAGTGGTGGAAGTGTCGGATTTGTAAAAATTGGTAAAAAACTCTGTGGGGGAGGTTAAAGCGCGATTGTAGAGTAGCAAAGTCCGGGAAGGTATGTAGGGGAGCTAGATCCAATAGAAACAAAATATTGTGGGCAGTCCAATGTGGGAAATGACTGTGGTCTATACCAGGAGTGAAGATAGGATTGTTCCACAAGGGGACCAAGAGGGGGTGGGATGAGCGGAGTTGGTATAATTGTGTGCAGTAGTCCCATATGGATAGCGTGAATCGTGTTGTGGGGAGCATGGTTGAGGTTGGCGGGCGTTGTGTACGTAGGCACCATAAGAGGGTGGAAGGGGAGTATACCGATAATGTGTGAGCTTCTATATGTGTCCAGACTTTCTGGTTGGGCGGGGCGTGCCAGTGGATGCATGATGCTAGTTGGGTGGCTCGGTAGTATTTAATTAGATCAGGTATGCCTATACCTCCTGTGGATTGATGTTTGTGTAGTATTCGCATCTTGACTCTCGGTTTTTTGGTTGCCCATATGAAATTTGAAATGTCGCGCTGTAGATTTTTAAGGATTGACGTGGGGATGTGGATTGGGAGCGTCTGCCATAAATATAATAAGCGGGGTAGGACGTTCATTTTGATCGCCGCAGTACGTCCGAACCATGAGATATATTGTTTATTCCACGCTACTAGATCTGTTTTGATGGAGGCAAGTAGTCTTGGGAAGTTGGCTGCATATAATCGGGGATACGATTTTGTTAGATAGACTCCCAAGTATTTAAGCTTCTCAGGTTGCCAGCGGAATGGGAAGTTCATTTGAAGAAGTGTTAAGTCTGAGTGAGGGATGTTGATGTCTAATAATTCTGTTTTATCTGTGTTGATGTTATAATTTGAGTGTGAGCCATAAATGTGCGTCTCAGCAAATAAGGTTGGGAGAGAGTCAGTGGGGTTGGTCAGTGTCAATATTACATCATCCGCATACATTGCTATCTTGTGGTCTGAGTGACCTACTTCTATACCCGTGATATTGCTATTGAGCCTTATTCTGGCTGCGAGAGGTTCCATGACAAGGGCAAACAACAAGGGAGAGAGGGGGCATCCCTGTCGGGTGCCGTTTTTAATTTGGAAGGGCTCAGACGCGAGGCCATTTACTAACACGGAAGCGGAAGGGTTGTGATAGAGCGAGTTAATACCGTTGAGAAAAGCGCCTCGAAATCCCATATGGTGTAGGGTTTGAGTCAGAAATGGCCAAGCCACCCTGTCAAAGGCTTTCTCAGCGTCGAGCGCCACCACCAGGGTCGGCAGTGAGCGGGTTGTTGCTATTTGAATAAGGTTGATCAGACGCCTCGTATTATCGGATGCTTGTCTGTTAGGGATAAAGCCCACCTGGTCTGGGTGAACCAAGGACGTCAAAATAGGGGAAAGGCGCATAGCAAGAATCTTAGCGAAAAGTTTTAAATCGACATTTAAAAGAGAGATAGGCCTATAATTGCCCATCTCTAGTGGGTCTCTCTGTGGTTTAGGGATAATTATGATGTTGGCCCTGGTGGTGGCGTCATCGAGCGTGCCTCCCTCCAGAAGTGAGTTGAAGAGTGGACGAAGCATAGGTAGCAGTGATTCTGCAAATTTTTTGTAGTATAGGGCGGTGAAGCCATCAGGCCCTGGCGCTGCAGAGCGGCGTAACGATTTAATGGCTAATCTAATCTCTTCATCGGTGATCGTTGCATTAAGGCTTTGAAGCTGTGCTACGGATAACGTGGGTAGAGAGCATGAGTTCAAATATTGAGTGAGAGAGGTGATGTCTGAGGGTACGGTAGAGGGGTTGTGTGAGAGATTGTAAAGTGATTTATAGAATTGACGGAATTGTCTGGTCATAACTTGAGGGTCATGGGTAATAGTGCCGTCTGTACATTTTAGCTTAAGAATACGGTTATGAGTGCGTTTAGCTCGCAGCTTGCGAGCCAAGATGGTGTCTGCTTTATCTGATTTTTCATAAAAAGTTTGTCGAACCCACAACAGAGTTTGTGCTGCCTTTTTAGATAATATTTGCGACAGTTGTCCCTTAACAGCGAGTATTTTTAGATAAGTGCGTCTTTTAGGATGATTGTGGTGTAGGTCTGTCAGGGATGTTAGTGTCTTTTCTAACTCTAGTATGCGTGACATCTCTGACTTCTTAGATGCAGCTGACAAATTGATAAGGGTGCCCCGGAGGGTGGCCTTGTGAGCTTCCCACAGGATGGATGTGGGGATATCAGGGGTAGTGTTGAGGGTAATAAAATCCGTGAGAGCTGTAGTGATAGTCTCAATATTTGATTGTTTCAAGAAGAGGGATTCGTTCAGTCGCCAGTGGCGAGTGGGTCGGGGGCCTACCTGAGAAGAAATTTCTAGTTCGATTGCTAGGTGATCTGACCATGGTACAGGGAGAGTCTGAGCGCCTGCAAGAGATTGTGATGTGGCACGGTCTACAAAGAAGTAGTCAATGCGAGTGTGCAAGTCATGGGGGGGAGAGTAATGTGTGAAACCTCTCGCGTTGGGGTATTGTACTCTCCATGCGTCATATAGATCGTGAAGGGCCAATCGTGACATGAGCGCCTTAGATGTCTTGGCATGTTTGGGGGGAGTGTTAGAGGGGCGTGATCTATCTAGTTTGGGGTCCGTGATAGTATTAAAATCCCCTCCTATAATGATAAGTCCTCGGGGCATCTGGGTAAGTTGATTAAAGAATGTGGCATAGAGGGAACCTTGTTGGTCATTAGGGGCATAGACTGAGGCCAATATAATTGGGGCGTTGTTATACGTACCCTTAAGGATAAGAAACCGACCCAGTGGATCGGAGATAGAGTCATGTATGGTGATCGGCGTATTGTGGTGGATGAGAATTGCCGTACCTCGGCGTTTAGCGTTCATGGAGGAGTGATAGGCCGTGGGATATTGTTTGGTCGTGAGGGAAGAGTGGGGGGTCTTGAGATGTGTCTCTTGCAGCATTACAATGCTAGATTTACGCCTGTGAAGGTATTGGATGGCCATAGCCCTTTTAGTTGGGGAGTTAAGACCGTTTACATTGAGAGTTAAAACTGTCAACTTCATGGTGGGTCAAAAGAGAAAGAGCACAGTAGCAGATGGGATTCACATCCCGACTGGCGGAAAGGGCAGGGAGGGAGAACAGGGAGCAGGTTAGAGATAGTGAGAGAGGGGTTAAGAGTCAGGGGGAAGAAAAGGGGACCTACTCCTTTAGTGGAGCTCGGTCCATTGTAGACAGAGGGAGTGTCGTCCTGACACATCCATCTGAGTGTGAGTGTGAGGGTGTGTAGAAACAGCAAAATTCGTTGAACGTGAAGTTTAGTGAACATATCAAGTTAACGTCTAAAAAGAACGTCTAAAAAGAAGAACGGGGTGGCCTAGGGGAGAACAGGGGACAATATCAACACGGCAACATATTGATGCCTGAGGCGAGAGGGTAAAGAGAAAAGGTAAGTAAAAAGTGCGCCAGGATTGTCTTATAGGACCATTATCAAACTTATTGTTAAAGAACATCAGGAGGTATATGAAGAATTAACATTAATAGAGTATGGAGCAGAATTTTCTATGTTAGCGTGTCTAATGTAATTGATGTGATTAAATTAAGCCGGGGTCCATTCCTTCGATGGCGCCAGGGGTCTAGAAGGTGAAGTAGATTGTTGGCTTATTTCTGGTGCATCTTCTAGGAGACCAAACGACTTTAGTAAATCGTATCCTTGATTTGGGGTCTTGACAGCGTGGGTCGTGCCATTTCTGTTGACCAATAATTGGAAGGGGAAGCCCCACTTGTATTTAATAGAGTGGGTCCTCAAAGTCTTGGTGACATTCAATAGATCTCTCCTTTTCTTTAGGGTCGATGGTGCCAAGTCCTGAAAGAGTTGAAGTTGAGACCAAGAATGGGAGACCGTCGAGAGCCCTCTAACAGCAGCCATAATTTGCTCTTTCGCTTTGAAATAGTGAAAGCGGAGGATAACGTCCCGTGGTGGTTGGGTCGAGGGCGGTTTTGGGCGGAGGGCCCTATGGGCTCGGTCAAGGTGAAGAAGGTCCACTGAGATGTCAGGGCTTATGTGGAGAAAAAGGTCCTTTAGGTAGGCTGGTAGTGCGTCGGCAGTTATTGTTTCCGGGATGTTGCGTACGCGGATATTATTCCGCCTATTTCGGTTTTCGATATCCTCGAGCTGGTCTTTATATGTTTCCATCTCTGCCCGTAAATCTGTAAATTCTTGATCCATGACGCTTTGGTATTGACAAATTTCATCTACCTTCTGTTCCAGAGTGCCCGTTCTGGAACCTAGGTCTTCCAATTCTGATTTAAAATCTGCTAGGGCCGATCTCATCTCTGATTGTATCGTTTTAGTGACTATGGCGATCACATCTTGAGCCGACAAAGGAGGGTCGGTACGAGAGGCACCAGCCATGTTCAGATTGCTTTCAGCTATAGGTGATTGTTTCGGCAGAGAACCCGCTTTTTCCAACGCCCTGATAATACTGGGTTTGGATGGAGCAGGGGCCTTTCGGCGCTTCTGTGGCATTCCGTGAGAAAAAAATAAAGTGAAAAATGGAAAGTTCTGTAATACGGAATGAATGCTATGGGGCTTCCCATGAATAAATGGCAATTAAGGTCTCATTGAAGTAGATGCATTAGAGGCAGATGGTGTTAATAATGGCAGCGTGTAGTTGTGCCCCTGTTCTGGTCATGCCACCCCATGATCTAGAGGTAGATCTTCATCAGGCGAATTAGTGGAGGCGCATGTAGTGAGGAACTGGGCTCTGTAAGATAGGAATGGAATGGAGGGCGCGGGTGAGCAGCACCATCCAGAGGGAGGGGGGGGGGGGGGGGGGTTCAGGTGCTGTGCTTTGAGGCGGTGATATATCGGCCGGTGTCTCGAGGGCCGTGTGTGTGTGTGCTCTCTGTGAAGCTGAGGCACAGGGTCCCAAGGAGTGTCCAGCAGGGTCCTTCAGCCAGGATCCTCAGTATCAGATGAGGGCGGTGTTGGCGGTGTGAGGTTGCTGTCTCTGCCACCTCCAAGATGGCCGTCAAGCGGGTCCGTTTAGAGTGCGGGGGTAGAGTGCAACTGTATCCTGGCAATTCAGGTAGAGGTGTCCAGTGGTGAGCGGTGCCCTGTACGGGGCGCACTGGGCCCGGCCGGGCAATGCAGACGGTGTTGTGGTGCTTATTGACAGTGAATGCCACCTCCAATATGGCCGCCGTGCTATGCACTCGTGATAAGAGTGCTAATTTACGTACAGGGTGAGCGTGTGTAGCTGTGGGGGGCTGTGTACCTTTGGGGGGGGGTCCGATGGCAGGGAGGTCCCCGCAGTATGTGTGTGGAGATTTGCGTCGGTGGTGTGGAGCTTGTTGCGGCCGGACGCCACCTCCAAGATGGCCGACGGCTGGGTCTGAGCTCCGAGTGTGGAGGAGATGCGGCGAGGACCGGAGGTCTGGCAGGCCCAGCAAACACGTCCGGCGGTGAGCGGAGCCCGGAGCCGTCGGGTGGAGAGTCTCACCGGGTCTGTGCGGTAGGTGCAGCTTGCAGTGTGGGGCCCGTCCTGAAGGTCTGCCCCTTCCAATATGGCCGCCGGACGGAGCTCTCCTGGTTGAAGCAGCACCGTTTATTATGTGAGGGTGTTTATCAGCGGCAGCAGGAGGTGGGTAAGCACCTTTGGGAGAGGGGGTCCTGCCTCCGGCGGGTATTCAGCAGTTTGCGGATCGGCGGGAGGCCGCGCCGGGTCTTCACTAAAATCGAGGCCCCAGGCTGGAGGGTGCGACTGGGCCTCAATCCGCAGGAGCTATTTCCAATCGCTCCCCGATTCCGAGGTCGCAGTCCAAGTCACTCCCTGAGTGCTGCAGGTGGGGATCTATAAACTGGGGGGCTTTGTGAGGGGTTTGGGTTAGAAAATAACCAGTTTAAGCCTCTGGGAGTGGGGAGCTCAAGGCAGTGTGTCTGTTCCTCACAGTAGCTAGGCCACACCCCCGTGGAATTATTTTAACAGAAATGCGGACAACAGGTGTCAAGCCGTGTGTTGCCTTTGTCAAGCTGTAATAAGTAGGGGTAAGGACGTTAACCACCTAAGAACATCCTCCCTTATACGTCACCTGGAGCGCATTCATCAGAAGTCATTGACAAGTTCAAAAACTTTGGGTGACAGCAGAAGCAGTCCACTGACAACTAAATCCCTTCCTCTTGTAACCAAGCTCCTGCAAACCACACCACCAACTCCCTCAGTGTTAATTTCCTCCTTACACAGGAAAGCCAATAGTCCTGCAGGCCATGTCACTGGCAAGTCTGACGAGTCCTCTCCTGCCTGGGATTCCTCCGATGCATCTTTGAGTGTAACGCCTACTGCTGCTGGCGCTGCTGTTGTTGCTGCTGGGAGTCGATCGTCATCCCAGAGGGGAAGTCGGAAGACCACTTGTACTACTTCTAGTAAGCAATTGACTATCCAACAGTCCTTTGCGAGGAAGATGAAATATCACAGCAGTCATCCTGCTGCAAAGCGGATAACTCAGGCCTTGGCAGCTGCAGTGGTGTTAAACGTGTATCCGGTATCCACCGTTAATTCACAGGGAATTAGACAATCGATTGAGGTATTGTGTCCCCGGTACCAAATACCATCTAGGTTCCATTTCTCTAGGCAGGCGATACCGAGAATATACACAGACCTCAGAAAAAGAGTCACCAGTGTCCTAAAAAATGCAGTTGTACCCAATGTCCACTTAACCACGGACATGTGGACAAGTTGAGCAGGGCAGACTCAGGACTATATGACTGTGACAGCCCACTGGGTAGATGTATTGCCTCCAGCAGCACGAACAGCAGCGGCGGCACCAGTAGCAGCATATCGCAAACGCCAACTCGTTCCTAGGCAGGCTACGCTTTGTATCACCGCTTTCCATAAGAGGCACACAGCTGACAACCTCTTACGGAAACTGAGGAACATCATCGCAGAATGGCTTACCCCAATTGGACTCTCCTGGGGATTTGTGACATCGGACAACGCCACCAGTATTGTGCGTGTATTACATGTGGGCAAATTCCAGCACGTCCCATGTTTTGCACATACATTGAATTTGGTGGTGCAGAACTATTTAAAAAACGACAGGGGCGTGCAAGAGATGCTGTCTGTGGCCCGAAGAATTGCGGGCCACTTTTGGCATTCAGCCACCGCGTGCCGAAGACTGGAGCACCAGCAAACACTCCTGAACCTGGCCCGCCATCATCTGTAGCGGTGGTAATGAGGTGGAATTCAACCCTCTATATGCTTCAGAGGATGGAGGAGCAGCAAAAGGCCATTCAAGCCTATACATCTGCCTATGATATAGACAAAGGAGGGGGAATGCACCTGACTCAGGCGCAGTGGAGAATTATTTCAACGTTGTGCAAGGTTCTGCAACCCTTTGAACTTGCCACACGTGAAGTCAGTTCAGACACTGCCAGCCTGAGTCAGGTCATTCCCCTCATCAGGCTTTTGCAGAAGCAGCTGGAGAGATTGAAGGAGGAGCTAAAATGGAACGATTCCGCTAGGCATGTGGGACTTGTGGATGGAGCCCTTAATTCGCTTAACCAGGATTCACGGGTGGTCAATCTGTTGAAATCAGAGCACTACATTTTGGCCACCGTGCTCAATCCTAGGTTTAAAGCCTACGTTGTATCTCTCTTTCCGGCAGACACAAGTCTGCAGAGGTGCTGCTGGTGAGACACTTGTCAAGTCAAGCGGAACGTGACCTGTGAACAGCTCCTCCTTCACATTCTCCCGCAACTGGGGCTGCGAGGAAAAGGCTAAGAATTCCGAGCCCCCCCCCCGCTGGCGGTGATGCAGGGCAGTCTGGAGCGAGTGCTGACATCTGGTCCGGACTGAAGGACCTGTCAACAATTACTGACATGTCGTCTACTGTCACTGCATATGATTCTGTCACCATTGAATGAATGGTGGAGGATTATATGAGTGACCGCATCCAAGTAGGCACGTCAGACAGTCCATACGTATACTGGCAGGAAAAAGAGGCAATTTGGAGGCCTTTGCACAAACTGACTTTATTTTAACTAAGTTGCCCCCCCTCCAGTGTGTACTCCTAAAGAGTGTTTAGTGCAGCCACTCACCTTGTCAGCAATCGGCGTACGAGGTTACTTCCAGAAAATGTGGAGAAGATGATGTTCATCAAAATGAATTATAATCAATTCCTCCGTGGAGACATTCACCAGCAATTGCCTCCAGAAAGTACACAGGGACCTAAGATGGTGGATTCCAGTGGGGACGAATTAATAATCTGTGAGGAGGGGGTTGTACACAGTGAAAGGGGTGAGGAATCGGAGGACGAGGAGGAGGTGGGCATCTTGCCTCTGTAGAGCCAGTTTGTGCAAGGAGAGATTGATTGCTTCTTTTATGGTGGGGGCCCAAACCAACCAGTCATTTCAATCAGAGTCGTGTGGCAGACCCTGTCGCTGAAATGATGGGTTTGTTAAAGTGTGCATATCTTGCACCTCTTTTTTCTTTAATTTATCTTTGCATCATGTGATGTTTGGGGACTCTTTTTTGAAATGCCATCCTGTCTGAAACTGCAGTGCTACTCCTAGATGGGCCAGGTGTTTGTGTCGGCCACTTGGGTCGCTTAGCTTAGCCATCCAGCGACCTTGGTGCACCTCTTTTTTTCTTTGCATCATGTGCTGTTTGGGGACTATTTTTTGAAGTGCCACCCTGTCTGACACTGCAGTGCCACTCCTGTCACTGAGATGGGCAAGGTGTTTGTGTCAGCCACTTGGGTCACTTAGCTTAGCCATCCAGCGACCTTGGTGCACCTCTTTTTTTCTTTGCATCATGTGCTGTTTGGGGACTATTTTTGAAGTGCCATCCTGTCTGACACTGCAGTGCCACTCCTAGATGGGCCAGGTGTTTGTGTCGGCCACTTGGGTCGCTTAGCTTAGTCATCCAGCGACCTCGGTGCAAATTTTAGGACTAAAAATAATATTGTGAGGTGTGAGGTGTTCAGAATAGACTGGAAATTAGTGGAAATTATGGTAATTGAGGTTAATATTACTATGGGATCAAAATGACCCCCATATTCTATGATTTTAGCTGTTTTTGAGGGATTTTTGAAAAAAAAACACCCGAATCCAAAACACACCCGAATCCGACAAAACATTTTTAGGGAGGTTTTGCCAAAACGCGTCCGAATCCAAAACACGGCCGCGGTACTGAATCCAAAACCAAAACACAAAACTCGAAAAATTTCCGGTGCACATCACTAGTAATTACATATATTACAGTTTATATAGTATACTGTATGTAAAGTATACTGTACATACTGTACTGTATATATATTGTATACATTATACAGTATATATACATATATACATACAGTAAAGATATAAACAGTACTGTGTATGTATATATATATATATATATATATATATATACTGTATACAGGATATAATATACTGTACAGTGTAAACCTGTGTATACTATATATATATATATATATATATATATATATATATACAGTATACACTCTGTATATTGATTTATGCCATTGCTTTATTATTTTACAAAGGATTATTAACTGAAAAAGTGTACACTGCTTACAGTATTCTACTTTGTAGTGCCAAAGGTCCATCCCATTTGCCGACGCATCCTTCTAATGCTGGTAATTGATATTTTCAGGTCTTACTTAAAATGGAGAATTCATTTTATTTGCCAAGCAGTACGTTCATCATCCTCAAGAGTTAGTTCCTCCACAACTTCTTGCACTCTCCTACAATACAGTATAAAAAAAATATGAATTAATGAACAGCACAATCACAGGAAGATAAAGTGTTCCTTTTTTTCTTTACTATTACAACAAAATTGACTACTGTATATAGTAAGTCAGTTAAACATTACAGTACTGTACGTACCATATGCATTTTGTAAGAAATACTAATCTTGGCTTTGTTCTCTCGAAAGCATGATAGTGCACAGTTTGTAAAGTGACTATAATGCCACTTTCCTTGAGCCATGCCTGGATCTCTTTGATACTTTTCTTTTCTTTTTTCATGTAGGCGATTATCTAGCTCATAGTTTTGTTGATAGTTGCTGGCATGTTATCCAACCGTAAAGGGGGGTACTCACGGGAGAGATGTGCGCTGAGCAATCTTAACACAGACCGCTCAGCACACATCTCTCACCCCGCTCAGCACAGCGCGATATGCTGAGCGAGGGGGAAAGCCGACGGGGGGCCGCTCACTTCACACAACGGTGAAGTGAGCGACCCGCTAGATTGAGCCTGCATGCAGGCTCAATTTAGCACCGGCGATAGCGATGCGCGGGGCCGCGCATCGCTATCGCTAGGGGGCATACACACGGCAGATCTGTGCTAAAAATCTAAGCAATCTAGCAAGAATGCTTAGATTTTAAGCACGGATCTCTCAGTGTGTACCCCCCTTTACTCCTGTGTGGAGAAAATACATTTGTGAAAACTGTATGCAGGTTTAAAAAATGTACACATTTGAAAATTTGCATTGGTTTTATGCTAAAAGCTAATACTGTACATGTTTACTATACAGTAATTGATGTTCACATTTAAGTACAGTATACTGTACAATACTGTACTGAAAATACCACATAAGTGTTATGGACTGCAATTACTGTCATGTATAAAACAGTTGAATAACCCTCCTTGGAAGTGCATAGGCTCTGTAATACTTACAGTACTGTACAGCATAAAAGTCGACTGACCTACTATAAAAGCATTGCATGTCACTACACAAGCACTACTGTATGTAAATTCTTCAATTATTGCCCACCAGCAATGCTGCTTACTGTATACTGTATATTAAATACAGTAGGCCTAGAAATGTGCATCTCAACACGCTAGTTAAAATACACAGGGGCTATGGGGACAAACTAGATGCACCATACGATACACCTGACTCAGGGGTGTAGCCATAGGCGTACGCACTGGGGGTGCCTGGTGCGCACAGGCACCCCCTAATGTCCGGCACCCCCCGCACTCCACGCCTGCTGCACTGACCAACTGGGCTGCTGCGCTTGCTGGCCGTCGCCGCGCACATGCTGCTGTCACTAGAGGCTGCCCAGCGGCGCAGAGGGGGTGATTGAAGTTCAAGTTCCGCCTTCCGCCCGTGCTCACCAGTCTCCTCCCGCGGCTACGCGAACGCTGGGGGGGGGGGGGGGGGGTCCTCAGGTATTTCCCTTCTCATGGGGCTGTACGGATGCAGCGTCTCCTCTCCTGTCTGCAAGAATGAGATGCATGTCAGGAGTGCCGGCGGTAGTGGCGGGTCCGGTGGGGGGATCGGTACACGGGTGGCTTTAATTAAAGATGCTGGCCAGACGGACTCTCACTGACCTGGCAGGGGCTGGCAGCAATTATGGTGGCTGTGTTTTATTTTTTGGGGAAAGATATGTGTGTGTACAGTATGTATAATGTCTGCTGTGTATCTGTATGCTACTCTGTGTGTCTACTGTATATGCATGTTGTGTACTGTGTATGTTAGTATATCATGTATGTGTATGTATACTATTATATGAGTCTCCTATGTGTATGTATTGTGTATAGATAGATAGATATATATATATATATACATATATATTATATGTGAGTATACATATGTGTATGTGTGTATATATACAGTAACAGTATATATATGAGTGTGTGTGTGTGTGTGTGTGTGTGTGTGTGTGTGTGTGTACGGAACCCCCCTCCCCATAAAAATCCTGCAACTGCCCCTGTGCCATGTCCTCACTGTCCTGCAACTGCCGCCACCAGCCATGCCAACATTACAGGCCCAGCCCAGGCAGCGTTCCTCTCAGGAGGAATCGGAGCCGCCGCCGGAGCAGAGGACGCAGCTGAGCTACCCTGAGACAGTTCAGCACTCAGCAGAGAGGGTAAGACACGCTATCTGTCTGTGTCACTGAGACATCTCTGTTTAATATATGTTAAATTTGGATTTTTTATTACTATGGATTATTTATATCCCTCAAAATATTTATTATTAATAATGTGTTATACTTTTATAATAACTGTGAGCACTACGGGGGGTATTATGTGTATCTGGCACTGCTGGGGGCATACTGTGTGCCATAATGTGAATTCCGGGTCATACTGTGTGACATAATGTGAGTTTTGGCTAATACTGTGTGGTGTAACGTTAATTTCAGCTCATACTGTATGTCATAAAGTTAATTTTGGCTCATACTGTGTGGCGTTATGTGAATTTCGGCTCATACTGTGTGGCGTTATGTGAATTTCGGCTCATACTGTGCGGCATAATGTGAATTTTGGCTCATACTGTGTGGCATAATGTGAATTTTGTCTCATACTGTGTGGCATAATGTGAATTTCGGCTCATATTGTGTGGCGTTATGTGAATTTCGGCTCATACTGTGCAGCATAATGTGAATTTTGTCTCATACTGTGTGGCATAATGTGAATTTCGGCTCATACTGTGTGTGATAATGTGAATTTCGGCTCATACTGTGTGGCATAATGTGAGTTTCGTCTCATACTGTGTGGTGTAATGTGAATTTCGGCTCATACTGTGTGGCATAACGTGAATTTCGGCTCATACTGTGTGGCATTATGTGAATTTCGGCTCATACTGTGCGGCATAATGTGAATTTTGTCTCATACTGTGTTTGTGGGATAATGTGAATTTCGGCTCATACTGTGTGGCATAATGTGAATTTGGTCTCATACTGTGTGGCATAATGTGAATTTCGTCTCATACTGTGTGGGATAATGTGAATTTCGGCTCATACTGGGTGGCATAATGTGAGTTTCGCCTCATACTGTGTGGTGTAATGTGAATTTTGGCTCATACCATGTAGCATAATATGAATTTTGTCTCTCACTGTGTGGCGTAATATGAATTTTGGCTCATACTGTGTGACGTAATGTGAATTTTGGCTCATGCTGTGTGGCGTAATGTGAATAAGGGGCACTACTGTCAGTGACTGGTGAGCATGTGGACATTTGTGACAAATGCTGGTGTCCTGCGGAGAATTAGTCTGATGGCAAAGAAAGGGGCAAATGTGGCTCTGATTGCACAAGTGTAAATTATAAATTTGTTTTATATTAAAATGGAAATGTTTGTCCTGGAATATATACCTCTTACAGGCGGCCGGGATCCTGACTGTCATGATCCCGACAGCGGGATTCCGGCCACCAGTATGCTGGCAGCGGAGCGAGCGCTAGAAAGCCCCTTGCAGGCTCGCCGGGATCGCCACGCTAGAAGGCCCCTTGCGGGCTCACTGCACTGGCCACGCTGCGGGTACGGAGGCTCACTGTGCTCGCCGCAGGATCTATTCTCCCTCTGTGGATCTATTCTCCCTCTGTGAGTGTCGTGGACACCCACAGAGGGAGAAAAGCCTGTGGTGCCGGTATTCCGACAGGCGGTCTCGTGATCGCCTCCCATTTGGCTCAATAAATCTCCTGTACTTTTCAGAGTGACCCACTCAACATTAGGTTGTAGTGCTGGGGGGTGCAAGGGGTGTGTGTGGGGTGGAGGGTGGGGAGAGGATTGCATATGCACCTAATCACACCACTCTCTAGTTCCGGCACTCGGTCAGGGATATATTGGGGAAGTGTAAGCAGGGAATAGGGTACAGCGGCAGCTAGCACTCGGGGTCATGTCGTAGTGGACCGTCAGTACTGCCTGGTGGTTGCACCATTATGTTTAATTTTTTTTCTCTGGGGTGTATTATATCTACTTTATTATTAGGGAGAAATTAGATTAAACCATGTGATTTTACTGAGAGAATGTAAAATGGTTTTAGACATGTCCCTGGGTGATGCTAGACAGTAGACACGCCCAAAAGGTGGTGCTAGATACGCCCAAAAGGCGGTGCTAGACATGCCCCTCTGGGGGTGTACCCACTAATAAAATTAGCTGCGCACGCCTATGGGTGTAGCCAGAACTTTGTGGGCCCCATGGCAACATTTTGAAGGGGCCCCTGTCGTAATGCTTCCAGAGAGACACTTCTCTGCAGCAGTTGTTAATTTTATGCCCTATAATAGTGTCCTATAGTACTGTAGTTCATTTTCTGATCTATAGCAGAGCCTTATTTAATGTTATGTCCCATAGTAGTGCCCTGGTTTCTTTTATGAATCGTATTAGTGAATAAGTTCACCCTACAGTACTGTATGTCACATTTCAGAGCTGCCAGTACACATTATGCCACACAGTACCCCCAATTCACATTATTATATATAGTGCTCCCCATTCATATTGTGCCTCATTACAGAACCCCAGTTCATATTATATAACATTATAACATCCAGGGGCATATTTAGATATATTGCAGGCCCCAAGGAAAAAGTTTAAAAGGACCCCTACGTACCACCCAATAGCAAAAAATGTATATACAGTAACACATGTAACTTTGACATGGAAGATGGGCCCCTCTTAGCTCCGGGTCCTATAGCAGCTGCACTGCCTGCACCTATGGTAGCAATACCCTTGACTCAATTACATAGCGAATTGACAAAATGGCTGCTGCAGTGACCCTGCACCTTGTGCATGCGCTGAGCTATGGAGTGAGCGACGGCATAGGTTTAGCAACAATCAGGGCAATGCTGAAAGAGCATCTCAATACCCTAGTTAAGATACACAGGGGCAATAGGGATAAGCGAGCTCTATGCACCGCACGATACACCGGACTCGACCGCATAGCAAATTGACAAAATGGCTGCCGCCCGTGACTCTCCGCCTCGTGGCAACCCTCAGCTATGCATTGAGGGTTAATGAGCAATGCTGAAGGAGTGTCTCAATACCCTAGTTAAAATACACAGGGGCCATAGGGATAAGCGAGCTCTATGCACCATATGATACACCGGACTCGACCACATAGCATATTGACAAGATGGCTTCCGCCCATGACCCTCCACCTCGTGGAAGCCCTCAGCTATGTAGAGAGCAATGGCATAGGTTTTGCAAGAATCAGGGCAATGCTGAAGGAGCCTCTCAATACCCTAGTTAAAAAAACACAGGGGCAATGAAATTAAATATATAAATAAAAAAAATACAGTGCAAGTAATGTATGATGAAACTGTAAAAATGAGCTAGAACAAGTGAGGCCAGCAAAGATGTCAACAGCAGGAACACAGAGAGCAAATTAGCAGGAGATTTCTCAAAGGTCAGAGACGATCCACACAGCGTCTGCTTCCGGAAAAAAAAGCTTTGCAGAGTGGTTACCAGGCTGTGACTGAGCCGCTCTTTTATCCTGATTCACACAAAGGAAATTCTTCCCGCTCAAAGCATATTCTGTGATTGGTGCCTGTGTAGGTGTATTCATCAATAAACCAATCACAGAGTATGCTTTGAGCAGGAAGAATTTCCTTTGTGTGAATCAGGATAAAAGTAATGCCCTTAGAATACTATCTGAAACACAAAACTCCCTTAGAATACAATCTGCCACAGTAATGCCTTTAGAATACAATCTGAAACACACATGTCCCCAGTGCCATTTCTTGCGGCGGGCGAGCCATGCAACCGCACGGGGCGCCCGCCGCGGCACTTTACGGGTCCCTGATTCCCTCCTCCCTCTTCCCGAGTACTCCTGCTCGGGGGGCGGAGTTTCGCGGAATGACGCGGTTGCGTTGTGATGTCACGATGCAACCGCGTCAATCCGCGAAACGCCGCCCCCCGAGCAGGAGTACCCGGGAAGAGGATTGGGAGCCAAGCTGGAAAGAGGAGGCGCCGGCGGCCGGAGCGAGGAAGGACAGGCGGCCCGCCCCGAGGAGCGGGGAAGATCGTCATGATATGTAAGTTGTATATCTCCCCCCCCCCTCCCTCTATCTTCTCCCCCCCACCACTTGACACTTGCCTGCCGTACTGTAGAGAATGGGGACACTTTCCGGCCGTGCTGTGTAAAATGGGGACATGTGCTGCAGCAATGTGTAAAATGGGGACATGTCCCTGCCGTGCTGTGTGAAATGGGGACACGTGCCTGCCGTAATGTGCAAGATGGGGACACGTGACTGCCGCAATGTGTAAAATGGGGACACGTGCCTGCCGCAATGTGTAAAATGGGGACACGTGCCTGCCGCAATGTGTAAAATGGGGACACGTGCCTGCCGCAATGTGTGAAATGGGGACACGTGCCTGCCGCAATGTGTAAAATGGGGACACGTGCCTGCTGTAATGTGTAAATTGGGGACACTTGCCTGCCGCAATGTGTAAAATGGGGACACGTGCCTGCCGCAATGTGTAAAATGGGGACACGTGCCTGCTGTAATGTGTAAATTGGGGACACTTGCCTGCCGCAATGTGTAAAATGGGGACACGTGCCTGCAGCAATGTGTAAAATGGGGACACGTGCCTGCTGTAATGTGTAAATTGGGGACACTTGCCTGCCGCAATGTGTAAAATGGGGACACGTGCCTGCCGCAATGTGTAAAACGGGGACACGTGCCTGCCGCAATGTGTAAAATGGGGACTTTTGCCTGCCATAATGTGTAAAATGGGGACACGTGCCTGCCGCAATGTGTAAAATGGGGACACGTGCCTGCCGTAATGTGTAAAATGGGGACACGTGCCTGCCGAAATATGTAAAATGGGGACACGTGCCTGCCGTACTGTGTTAAATGGGGACTTTTTTTTTTATCCTGTGGTGGCCGTGATGATGAGATCAGATAAGGCCACGCCCATTTTAACAGCCACACCCATTTTACAGAGGCCCCGCCCCCTCACCGGGAGCGCGCTTTAGGTGCGCGCATACTTTTCCTTTTTATATCTATGGGGGTGGGGGGGCACATTTTTTTTTTTCTGTGAATGGGGAGGCGCATTTTGAAATCTTGCACTGGGAGCCAAATTAGCTAGAAACGGCCCTGCATGTCCCTTAGAACACAATCTGCAACATGAATGCCCCTTAGAACACAGTGACTTCACCATACAGCACCTGACTGTCATTTACAGCACATTAAGGCAAACAGTAATGCTGCTACAGTTGTACTACAGAAGATAGACATTAAAAAGATAGACAGTCAGTTTTGTTGACAGTAAAAGGTCGACAGTCAAAAGGGCAACAAAGGGTTGACAGGGTGAAAAGGTTGATACTCAATGTTCTAAAACATTTTCTAACACGAATTAGTTGAAAAGCGTGCCCTCGCGAGCTTGCTTCGCTCGTTACACTTCAGGCGGTGTGGGTCGCTTTGCACGCCAAAATTTTCCTAACGGTGATACAGTACTATACGTAGTTTGGAACATGGATAGTGATAGAGTCAGTTATCTACCTTTTAACATTAGCTATATACTAATACCGTGTAGCCGTAGTGGCCGCTAAACCACGTGCACGTGCTGCGCACTTCATACGCTATTTGCGTATGAAGACCTCACACGTGGTACGCACGTAACGTACACACACTGCGCTGGGTGTACGGAATACACACAGCGAGCGCACACACAGACACTACTTTTATAAACTTTAAACACAGAATATGCTTACACTGTAAACCTTAGTATTGTAACACTGTAATGATATACCACTGGTTAACCTGGATATTTAAGCAAGCTGTTTGAGTGATTGAGATACTCAGAAACCCTTTGTACTAGCTAGAGAAACACAGACACCTTGCTGAGGTTCCAACACCTTTACTAACGAGATTTAGCTATGTAAAAAGGGAAAAATACAGTTAACAGCTTATACACTACAGCACTAACATGAAACACCTAAACAGGATAACTGGACATAAATATACAATAGCATCTTAATCCTAAACAATAACAGAGAGGGAGAGAGAGAGAGTATGGCAAATACAGACAGAGATTAAGTTGGTCACAGAGAAAAACTTACACACTGGGGAATGATCGCTGCGCAGTCCTGGAACCAGCTCTCTAGTTAGTCAATGATGAAAACCTTTTGTGGAGAGTAGACTGAGCTGGCCCAGCCTGGCTTGTTCTCATATACACAACATACAGTACACTACAAAGGGCCCTACAATCTCATTGTTCATTGGACACAGGAATCTGTCTTCGCATTATAACCAAAGGTCATAGGTTTGTTTGAACAGGTGGGCTGTGACTATTTCAAACTGCTCAGGTGGGAGGTATCCTCTGGATTCCCCCTGCATGTGTAATAAACAGCAAATACTTTTAAAGTCCATAAACTTCTTTTAAACATAACTATACGCTGGAGCGACCGATCTCTTCCTAACCAACACCGGAATGTTTCTAATAAAATACTCTTCGGTTAGGTACTAAACACCACCGCTCAGACCCTGTCTGACCCTTCGTATCATGCAAAGAGGAATTCCTTTGTTCATGAACCAGTTACACTAAACATACTTACAGATATTATTAAAGGGACCATAACCTATAAAATATACTATTTGGATTAACTATGTAACGATCGAGTCGCCCGCCAGACGCACACAAACTCTACCGTAAATGCACATACCACGCGCCTGAGCGCACGACCGTGGAGGCGCCGTCACGCAACTGCGAATATGCGCACGCACGGGAGAGAATGTGCACGTGCAGCGGGCAAGTGCATGGGGTTAATACAAGGCATCATAGGTCGCTATATTTTTCGACTTTGACAGTCCACCCTTTGGCAGTCACCAATAACTTCCACTTCCTAAACAGTTCAAACAGAAAAATATATGTCATCATGTAAATACCTTTTTATGATTGGGTAAAGGGAGGAGAGGAGAAGGTGGGAAAAGTATGACCTAGTGAGACAGTAAAAGCATGTGTGTATGAAATCCATGTTTGAGGGGTCATGTATCATCGTGCCGTACGTGTTTTAAATCAAGCTTCGAGGTATTGCGAAGTATACATTTGAATCCTTCTTATCCCGTATTAAGGGTCTGTGGATGGGCTGTCAAACTTTACTGAGCTCTTTTCGGCTTTTGGTTGCAACAAATGGGGGAGCACATTTAGTTGATGATAAATGAATGGGGGGAACATGTGAATGCTGATATATGTGTCTATATTCCCTGTCGACTATGTGTGTCATTACCTGAAGGTTGTAGAAATGAGGATAAGAAGCAATTGTTATAAATGCAGTCATAAACTATGTGAGTTTAGTATGCATTCGCCGATTGAGGTCTTGTCTGGTGTCTTGTCTTGATGTACATGTTGTCTGATGTCTCTCGGTGCTTTTGCTATAGGTGGCGACAAAAGCTTTTCCAGTGTCCATAAAATAACAGTCTCTAAAGTATTGGGCTTTTTTTAAAAAGTTAAAGTCACTAGGGATATTGGGGGGTCTGTGACATAGTTCATCAATGGTCTGTATAAAAGAGGTTGTCAAATTCTTCTTCCAAGCGGATGTCTTTGTACCTTGGAGGAAAACAAAGGAGAAACGGGTGAAAGAAACGGACCGTGGAATGACATTTTCATCACAACATTGTCTCTATCGTTGGGTCATAAATCAAATTAGTTGTTGTTATTACAGTGTCCTCGTTCCTCAGACTCATCACTCTGGTATTACCTTTACACTTCGTTAAAGTCCGAACGCATCTAAATACCAGACCAACCAATATGACGACTCCCAGAATACACAAGAGAAATTTCCCTACATCCATGATAATACCTTGGGCCCATTCTCCTAAACCCGAGAACCAATTTTGTGGGTTCAACCATGACACCCAACTGGTCAGCTCATTACGCACAGCAGCGAGTGTGAGATTGTGTTTCCTTCGGAACTCCCACTTCAATTGCAAAATGTCATCCATCTTTTGGTCTATGACCTCGGCCGGGTCCTCAGTGCTGTTTGTAATATACGTGCAGCACTTTACTCCATATTGAGTTGCTAGGGTAACACAATACCCGCCTGTCACTGCTGTGAGGTAATTGAGAATCATCCTATGCTGAACAAGCTCTGTTTTGTAGGCTTGTAACTCTCTCCCGGTATACCTGAACGTGTCGTCATACATTTCGGAGATATTGAAAATGGGTAGGTGAGGTAGGTTCCTGCGCACTCTCTATGCTGCCTAGCGTAAGGTCCTATCCTGATGTGTCACCACACACCTATACCAGATTAAATACACAAAAAGAAAAATTGGATAGAACCTGCTGTGGGCGCAACGTATGGATGATGATGGTGTTACACCGTGGGATCAAAGTACCAAGTTTTTTGGGGGAGAGAATCCTTCGCTGTTCTTGAAAAAAGTCCCTCGTCCGGTAAGTTCTTCTCCCTCAAACGATGTTACATGCGGAGAAAACACAAATTGTGCACAAGAGTTCAAAAAGGGAATTTCTCCCAATGCAGATAGTTCAGAGTGATGGTGACTTGGATTTGCTTTACACTTCTGTCAAGGAGGACATATCTGTAGCTAGGCAGAAGCATAGCACTCTTGATAGGCTCCAGTGGTCCCTAGTCTAACCCACACAACCCGGACTATCACTCAAGTAGCTATTCCACAGTCGAGAGACCAAGTAAACGGGCAGCCAGCTGGTGCTACACTGTAGGATTTTCCTTTTACAGTACCTAATTCAAGCGAGCCTAAATACGAAACAAAGGGGGTGAATGAGGACGACCATCCAGCCTGCTGGGATAAAGATACCTTTACATGAAAGTACGGCGCCTTCTGAAGTAAGCCTGGATGTGAGCATCCTTTCAGAAGTGTTTGCATGTGAATGTTTGGAGCGTACCCACTTTCGGTACCAAGAATACCCTTAGGGGGCTATAAAGAAACCTTTATAGGCTTTTTCCATTTGCATGAAAGTAAGCACACATGTGAGAGGCCACGTCTATTTTGAAACACCAGGGTGAACCCATACGGATATCTTCACATCTTTCCACCACACCATAGTCCATAGAGTCCGGGGAGAAGTCACCATCACTCTGAACTATCTGCATTGGGAGAAATTCCCTTTTTGAACTCTTGTGCACAATTTGTGTTTTCTCCGCATGTAACATCGTTTGAGGGAGAAGAACTTACCGGACGAGGGACTTTTTTCAAGAACAGCGAAGGATTCTCTCCCCCAAAAAACTTGGTACTTTGATCCCACGGTGTAACACCATCATCATCCATACGTTGCGCCCACAGCAGGTTCTATCCAATTTTTCTTTTTGTGTATTTCGGAGATGTTGTCTAACAAGTTTGCTAGCGCAGCTATATATCTATAATTTATCACTCCTCTGGCGGTACAAGTGATACCTAACGCGAGTAGGAATTGAATCCCGGTGGATTCATGGATCAAATCAGAGGCCGGATGCTCTGTCCTCTCTATCAGGTGCCGTTTAACGACGTGCTCGTAATGAGTGTGAGTATAAGGAGCTTGGGCACCACGGTGTATGTCTTTCATTTTGATATGGGATACAGTCATTACTTCAGGCAGTACTTTTCCAATGTAACACAATCCCTCTGAGTTTGGGGCAAGCCACTTATACGCCTTCCTCCCGCATATGAAATATGCATCATCGGGGTGAACATATGGGACGGAGTATGACATAACCATGTTACAAACTTTCCATGTGAAATCTCCTAACCCTAATTCTCCCATCTGTCTAGTACACGTATCCGGTTGTACGATATGTGCACAGTATCCTGGTGATACTTCTCCAACTCGCATGGTCCTACTTCCTAGAGTGTACCTATACCGGAAATATTTTCCACTGTTGACTATGTGGCGTATAAGTTCTGTGTCTATGGGCATTCTATCGGCTCTATATGAAAATGTCATGGTTTGATTACTCCATGACACTTCCCAATTTCCCGGCTTTCGGGGATTGGAAATGTTAAAGCATACTAAGGACCTATCCACATGATATTGGTGGAGCTTCAAACTAGGAGGACTAGAGATATTAAATATCTTGTCCACCGGCCTCCCACCACTTAACTCAAGTACCTCTCCTACAGTTAAAGGGAATGGTACTAGTCCTGATTTGCTATGACCTTGAGGTACTTGAGAGCATACCCAACAGTCTGTCTGGTTTAACACTTTACCCACTAAGGAGTGATAGTCACCCAATGGATGCCGGTCCATGTTGATATTAAAACTGGACTGACATTTCTTGATGCACCCATCCTCAACTATATTGTCACAATGCCTACAGATGCAGTTCTCTTCAGCTAAAAATCCTTCACAATTCCTTCTATTGTCAATGCTACCAGATCGTTTTCTGATACTCGCCTTTACTCTGTGATTATGTTGCTCTTGGAAATTTACGCCTCCATCCTGGTCATCAGAACCCATTCCAGATCCTTTCTCGACCTCCATGGTACTCTCACCGAAACAGACTGCTCTGGTCAACATCATGGTCAACAGGAAAATCCGGATCACAGTCTCTTGGGGCAAGTCCATCTTACAGGAGGAGAAGGAGAAATTTGTAATGGGGGTACAAAAAATAATTTGAGGGGAAAGAAAAATGGTACGATGCTTTTATCCTCTAGTCTTGTTGTTCTTCTTGCTCTGTTGTCATCTTAAAGGTGCTGTCTCTCAATCTTCCAAACGAACATTCCGGTGATACAATATTCCTTCCAAATCTGCGATTTTTCTGTAAGGAGCAAAAATCTTGCATTACCATTTGTCTAACTGATGTGTGACATACCATCTGTAAAGCATGAGAACATGAGAGAGAAGAGGAGAAAAAAAAAAAAAAACGAGAGAGAGAACTATTCATACATATGTTACCTAAAACAACAAACAAAAAAACATTGTCAGATCTTCCGCTCACCATCAGGCTGTCACACCATCACATCCATTGGTATCTTTGCGCAGTCTTCCCCCACCAGTATTTCCACAATCCACCCTTTTGTGCCTGGCCAGGACACACCGATGTCGGTAAGTCACACTGGGGTTAGGTAGACTTCTGCAAAGACCAAGTAGCTATGTGATGTTTGAGTTCTGCCGATGAACATCAGAGATGGGGAAAAAGAAACATTTACAGATAAATTACAAAGTTTACCGGGCCGTTCCTGTGTCTACAAGGAACTGACCTCCCAATATCATTAGCTGTAACCTCAGGCTTACTATCAAGGCTACTGATTTACTGGCTGCAAATTACAGGTGCGGCCCAAAATTCTTCTTATATTATCCCTGATTACAATTTCGTGTATCATGACTTTGCTCATGTTTTTTTTTTGTCTAGGGGGTTGATATACCTTTTGTGGATCTTTAAACCTACAACTTCGTGCAAAATGACCTTCCTTCTGGCAATTATAACATCTTATCACCTTTGACTTACCCACAGGGATCTGAGGCTTCTTACCTCCCTGTGCTTCCCTGTTTCTTTGGATATCATGGTCATGTCGTTGTCTAGGGGGTTGATATGACTTTTGTATATTTCTTGATCTACAATCTCTTGCAAAATGTCCCTCTTTGTGACAATGATAACAAACTATCACATTTGAATTTCTCACAGGGGTTTGGGGCTTAAGCTGGTGTGGCTTCATTGTCAGGGCTTGTCTACTGATTGTCATTTGCTTACTGCCCTGTGACTCCAGGTGTCTTTTGATGTTCCATTCATGGTCTATAGCAGACTCTCTCAAAACAGCCACCGAGATACCTCTCCAGTTAGGTAGAGAGGTTTGTACCCTTGTTCTCAACACTTCCTTTAAACCATCCATTAATACCTTAACCGCTATATCTCTATGTTGTGCATTTCTCTCAATGTCCGTGATCCCAGTATCTCTAGCCATTACTTGCAGTGCTTGATTGAAATAATTAGAAGTACTTTCTCCTCCTCTTTGTCTTATGGAGAAGATTTTGTTCCACTCGACAACGGCTGGGAAATATACTCCTAACTGTCGGTTGATCTGCTTAATACATTCCCGATTGTGTTCCTCCGTACGAGGTACTTCTGTGTCTAATTTACAATCAGTAATAAATTTCGCAGGGTCAACACTGGAGGGCAAACATGCCCTCAGCACTGTCCGCCAACCTTTGTTGGTGGGTTCTGTGAAGTTTCCTAGTTCTTTAATAAACCTCTGACATGCAACTAGATCTTTCCTAGGATCAGGGAATTCAGACATAATTGTCCTCAATTCCATCCGGGACCAGGGACAATGCATAGCAATGTCTCTGACGGGAGTGACTCCCTGAGCATCAGTCTGTCCATTTGGGACTGTGATCACCCTGACAGGGTTAAATTCAACCACATCATCTTGTGTTGGTTCTACAATATGAGGTACATTTGTTTGTGCGTGATATATAACACCGTACGTACCTGTGGACACGACCTCACCTGACCCTCCGTTAGGGGGTTTGACTACTACCTTTACCGATTGGGTCGCGTCCACCTGGATGTCTTGTATGATGGCTGCTGGAAAAGGTGCCGACATCGTGCTGGGCTCACTTTCTTGCTTGTAATCCTGAGGGAAGTTTAACATGAGGTGCAACTTGCACGGGTTAACAGTTGTACATTTAACAGTTTTACTTTTATCATTATTACATTTGTTACAATTATTCTTATCATCAATAATACAGTTGCTAAGTGCATGTTTATCATACACCAGTGTGCCATTCTCTGTAACCACTTTCTCTCTTGTTGCCATATTTCTCTTACCAAAGTGAGAGTCAGCTGTGTAAGCTAATCCTCCTTGTATCTCACATTCCCGTTGCCATAACTGTAAACAATCATAATGTCTGATTCGCTGCTTGCTGGATTTAATTAGACATATCCTTCTCCTTAGATTTTGCAACACCTCGGGGCTAAAACTGCCTACCCGTGGGAACTTTTCCCCGTCATGCACAGTCATTCTTTCCCATTCATCGCACAAAACCTCTGTGTGTGAACCGTATTTCTCACACATGATATACCTTGCCGACCCTATTGGCCGGCTTACTAAATCAACCTGAACCAAGGTTGATCGCCCCCTACCTGAACAGCTGGCCCCCATCTTTGCAGGTGTTGCTTTCACTATCTCTGACCTTCAAATCAGGGTCTTCAGCGAACCCTTACAAAAACCAATATGTCCGGGGTAGGCCGACGGTGAAAGTTTACCGAGTACCTTCACACACTCGCCCACGTCGACCAATACGCCCACACACTGCCTTAGCGCTGGCGTACTCAACCTAGGGCCCCTGCGACCTGAACCTCTATTTACTGGAACGTGAGGGTGTGATCCGAAGAGCACTTACCCTTCCCAGTAACTATCAGTTGCTGGAGAGTTCCCGAGTGACCAGCAAACCTCCCTTAAAATAAAAAAATTACACAAATCACGTTAGAATGTACAAATAGCGTTTATGACCCCTCTAGCGTACGCAAACGGTACTGGGTCAAGTTACAAACTAATGCACACAATTACATGCGGTACAATCGTACTGCACATAAGCAACTAATCTTATGTGTGGAACGACCAACGGAATCGAAAATTACGGCTGCAAATTCCTTCAGCCAGAGCTTGATGGCCTATATGGGTATTGCACCAACCCTCCTGTGGTTGTGCTTCTTGACTCTATCTATAGCGGACTTCCTATTCTGCTGTACCTAGACCTCCTGGTCTGTCTCTCTGGACCTCCTGGTCCATGACCTCCTGGTCTGCTATACTCTAATGCTCTTATTTCAATATTTAACAAGGGATGCCTCCCAAGCCACCACGCGCCGTCACTTTCACGGATGTACCTCTACGAGAACTCGATTTCTAGGTTCCAACCAAAAGGAGAAACTTATATATGTATACACACACTCTTTCACCTCATATACTCTTTACTTTCATTTCTGTACAGAAATCCCTCTCATTCAGTATCGCAGTCTAGTCCCAGAGGAGTTGCAACTAGAGAAGGATTTATTACGCTAAAATTTAGGACACTGAGATTGACTTGCGCTATTATCGCGTTGCCTCCGTATCGCCTACTAAAATAATACTATCGTGTGATTTGTATTATGTGGGCGTACCCATACGCTCCGTTGCGTAATATACGCTACGTGTGTAAGCCCTTGCGTCGCGTACGCTTGTCCCGCCCTTTGTTAGGGACACGTGTACACAGGCCAGACACGTCCACAGTAACACAAGTAACACGTTTATATCAATGCAAATGATTTTTAACTAATCATCTACCGAGCACCACACAGCCCTCCCTTGTATCTTAGGCAAAGCCGTGTGCGTGTTTTACAAATTACTTCCTTACGTATTAATTTTACTTTTAACTACCAATAGCAACAAATATTTCTCAGCACGTTATCAATGATAAAATGCAACCAGGAGAGTGAGATGTGAAAATACACAGATGAAAATGCAATTCTAAATTAATCTAATGACATACATTAATGTAAACACACACATATAATATTACATATATGTACTAATCACTATTACATCTATGAGACCTTATTCAGTGCTTCTAATTTGCATATGAATGTGCTTTTAACTATCTGTGAAGGCGATTTCTTTCACTGCTGGGAGAGAAAAAAACCCAAAACCCAGTTACACAGGTTCATTTGCATTTCAATGGCCCATCTCACAAGTAGCAGAGTTAGACAGGCTCTTGAAGGGAGAAAGAGAAAAAAAAAAAAAAAACAACTTTGTTTTATTTGTGTATTTCCTAAATCAAATATTCATTTTACTATTAACTTACACTAAACTCTATCTAAACTATTTATGATTGATTAAGATATGGATTAACTAAATGCATTGGAAACTCATAAATGGTGATTTCTTTTTTGACAATGGATGGCTGATTATTTCCCGAGTCAACTGAAAATCATCCATTCAGAAAAAAAAATATTTTACCTTCCCAAAGTGGCCGCTGCTCCTCCCCCTTCCACATCCATGAGGGTTACACAAAATGGAGGACAGACCATGCGGCTTCTTTTGTCACAACGAAAATCACCATGCCAGCCCCTAAAGTTATTTTAGGCCTGAGTTAAAAATAAAACTATCAAGCTATGCAGAGCGATTAAAAATACTTTTAAACCTATTTAAACAGACAAGCAATCCAATCTGCGTGTGCAGTTGGCACCAAATAGAAATGAAAACCAGATTTAAAAAGACAATAGCTTAATGTTCTTACCTTCTTCGGTTCCGGATTCCACCAGCACTCCTACAACGTAGCGATGCAGACGCTTATCTAGTCAGCACTACCGTATCCCCAACCACCAACACGGATACCAAGGGATACTACCTTCCCCCTTTGCTGACAGATAAAATCTGCTTGTGTTCGCTAGTGCGGATATGTGGAGGAAGGACGAGGCCCCAATTGATAGAGTCAGTTATCTACCTTTTAACATTAGCTATATACTAATACCGTGTAGCCGTAGTGGCCGCTAAACCACGTGCACGTGCTACACACTTCATACGCTATTTGCATATGAAGACCTCACACGTGGTACGCAAGTAACGTACACACACTGCGCTGGGTGTACGGAATACACACAGCGAGCGCACACACAGACAGTACTTTTATAATCTTTAAACACAGAATATGCTTACACTGTAAACCTTAGTATTGTAACACTGTAATGATATACCACTGGTTAACCTGGATATTTAAGCAAGCTGTTTGAGTGATTGAGATACTCAGAAACCCTTTGTACTAGCTAGAGAAACACAGACACCTTGCTGAGGTTCCAACACCTTTACTAACGAGATTTAGCTATGTAAAAAGGGAAAAATACAGTTAACAGCTTATACACTACAGCACTAACATGAAACACCTAAACAGGATAACTGGACATAAATATACAATAGCATCTTAATCCTAAACAATAACAGAGAGGGAGAGAGAGAGAGTATGGCAAATACAGACAGAGATTAAGTTGGTCACAGAGAAAAACTTACACACTGGGGAATGATCGCTGCGCAGTCCTGGAACCAGCTCTCTAGTTAGTCAATGATGAAAACCTTTTGTGGAGAGTAGACTGAGCTGGCCCAGCCTGGCTTGTTCTTATATACACAACATACAGTACACTACAAAGGGCCCTACAATCTTATTGTTCATTGGACACAGGAATTTGTCTTCGCATTATAACCAAAGGTCATAGGTTTGTTTGAACAGGTGGGCTGTGACTATTTCAAACTGCTCAGGTGGGAGGTATCCTCTGGATTCCCCCTGCATGTGTAATAAACAGCAAATACTTTTAAAGTCCATAAACTTCTTTTAAACATAACTATACGCTGGAGCGACCGATCTCTTCCTAACCAACACCGGAATGTTTCTAATAAAATACTCTTCGGTTAGGTACTAAACACCACCGCTCAGACCCTGTCTGACCCTTCGTATCATGCAAAGAGGAATTCCTTTGTTCATGAACCAGTTACACTAAACATACTTACAGATATTATTAAAGGGACCATAACCTATAAAATATACTATTTGGATTAACTATGTAACAATCGAGTCACCCGCCAGACGCACACAAACTCTACCGTAAATGCACATACCACGCGCCTGAGCGCACGACCGTGGAGGTGCCGTCACGCAACTGCGAATATGAGCACGCACGGGAGAGAATGTGCACGTGCAGCGGGCAAGCGCATGGGGTTAATACAAGGCATCATAGGTCGCTATATTTTTGACTTTGACAATAGTCAATTTAATAAAATGTGTTCGCTCACCACGCTTTGGGCTTGGTTACTAATGGTAATAGTGAAACGGTTACTAATGGTAAAAGTCTTTGACATGGATAGTATATGCAGCAGTAGTTGGAAAAATATAATAAAAAAAGGTGTTGACCTTTTGACCCTGTCGACCTTCTGACCTTGTATACCTTTGCACACTGTTTACCATTTGACTGTCGACACTGTCGACCTAATGAATATCGACCATTAGTGGACGACCTATTCACTGTAGATATTTATAACAGGGCCGTAACTAGGGGGGGTCAAAAGGGGCATACGCCCCGGGTGCAGGATTTGAGGGGGCGCTGAGGAGTTACAGAGGAGCAAAGTTCGAGTGTTTTTTTTTCCGGCAGTGCTGTGCTGCTTCAGTGAGACAGCAGACGGATCTGACCCACCTGTCTGTCCAGAGCTGGCTCCAACGCTGTGCGGGTGAGCTCCAGTACCTGGGATTTCTCCTATGCCGGCTACTGTCTTTAACTCTTTTCTTTGCCATGCAGTGCTGCTACTGGCGTGTGGTGCACTGTACAAGCTATAGGAGCGAGCTGTGTTTTTCAGCAGGCTATGATCCCGGTTGCCTGCCCAGCACCAACCGATAACAAGCTGCTGGCTACACACCATTGAGAGGATACACTGCCCTAGGCTTATGCTTGTTAACAGGTGAAGTCACCGATGTTACAGAAATCAAAGGTTCACTTTGCTAGCTATCCACTTGATAGTGTAAACTAAGAGCCTGGACAACCTCCAAATCTAACTGAGTATCACTACAGCAGCTTTGTGGTGAGTTTAAAGACAGTCTTTATTATCGGCACTCTGCTCCCAGTTAGCAGTATCAACCTCCGCTCTGCCTCCCAGATGGGGGGATTTGGTGTAGCTTATAGGAGGCTGTAGCGTAGTGATGTAGTGAAGCATATAGGGTATGTAGTGCAGTGTATAGGGGCATGTAGTGTAGTGATGTAATTCAGCGTGTAGGGGATATAGTATAGTAGTGCAGTGGATAGGGGAATGTTGTGCAGTGATGAAATCTTATAATATAGTGCAGTGATATAGTGCAATGTATGGGGACACACAGAGGAGCATGTATTTGAACACGCTGCTGGAGGTGCATGTGGCACATAGGGAATTTGAAGCACATAGGGTAATAGTGTCCAATAATATCCCCTTTTTTCAAAATGTTTAATAATCTAATTATTTTAGTCTGACAGGGTTTTGTTTTGTTTTTTTGTTTTTTTGGGGGGGGCATCAATTACTGCCTTGCCCCGGGTGACGGACATCCTAGTTCGGAGACCCTTTTTTATACAGTACCTGTAATTACAGTAACTTAAAGTACTGTACAGTAATCTACTGTACTCTACATTACTTACAGTTCCTGATGGTCTGCAGGCGTTTGCCCTCAGCTTCTCCTCATTGCTGGCGAGAGCTCTGTCCCACCAGCGAGTGAGGAGTAGCAGCTCTCCCATGCTGTAGGGTCTATCTCGGCGGGCAGCCTTTATCCCCACAGTATGCAGAGTTCCAGATGTGCGTCCCAGATGTGCATCCCAGACATGCATCCCAGGCGTGCGTCCCCCCAGTTGTGCATCCCAGGTTGTTCATCTTGCGGCCGTGATGCAGGACGTCAGTACAAGTGAACTGGTTTATACTGTACAGTACTGTGTGCAAAGACAGACAGTTACAGTAGTTATGGAAACTGTTGTTTTCCTGTGCGCATAATCATATTCAAACTTACCGTTGGTTTTAATTATGCCGTAACGGCTACGGGATTTGGACGCTCATACTCTACAATACAGTACAGTGTATCCCTAACGTCAATGGACCATAGTTTGTAACACGTTCTATAGCTGTGGCTCTAACATGATTTGCTTATGTACACACTATTTATATTAATTGCTCATTCTATGGGAATTACATATGAATTCACAGAACCCTAACGTTATATGAACTTTGTTTTACATGACCACTTGTGTCTGTATACACTATTTAAATTGATTGATTTATTAGTTAATTTTTTGGGGTGACAACAAAGAATGAATAATACAGTACTCCCTGTCTGTGAAATGAGCAGGCTCCCAGGAGAGGGGGAAGAGGGAGGTGGTTCAAAGACACTGCAGATACTGTATTGTCTTTGAACACAGTATTTAGCAACCACCTTCCCCCTATCCCTTCCCCCTTCCCCTGGGAGCCTGCTCATTTCACAGACAGGGAGGGAGGTCAGGTTACAATAAACTGACAACACAGTACTGTATGTAAATGAAGAGCTGATAAGAACTGCAGATGCTTTGATAGAGACATGAGCTCTTGTGTAAATGTTAGCAGCACAGATTCGCTAACGACAATGTACTACAGTAGTGCTCAAACAGTTGCGTAGTATACAATATTTATATTTATTGATTTGTCTACGGGGCCTCATTCCTGCTGTGTATTTAGATAGCAGAATGAGACACTCCTGCTACTTTGCCCTGATTTATGTAAAACCTGTGTGCACACTTCTATTGAATGTGCAGGTATATTACAATAGATAAAAAATGAAAAATTAATAAATTATCAGGAAAAAATAAACATGCACTCACACTTTGGGAATCAAACCCAGGACTCTAAGCATGGGAAGCAGCAGACTTCTCTGCTTGCCCACGATGCCTCATGATTGATTCAAAAGCTCATATGTAAATGTAAGCAGTGATCCCTTCCCATTGGTTTTTGTTCATGCCATTACGGGACTTGGACGCTCGTAACGTACAGTACAGTATATCCCTAACGTCAATGGACCATAGTTTTAACACATTCTATAGCTGCAAATCTAACATGTTCATTTGCATATGTAATACACTATTTTTATTAGTTGCTTATACTACGGGACCTCATTGCAGCTGTGTATATTTTAACTAGTGTATTGAGGCGCTCCGTCAACATTTCCCTGATTCTTGCAAAACTGATGCAGTCACTTGCTCCATAGCTCTGGGCTTCCATGAGATGCTGTGTCACGAGCGGCATCAATTTTGTGACACCACTCTACGATTGAGTCTGGCCTGCTACAGTACTGTATGTGTACCGTACGATGCATAGAGCTTGCTTATCCGCAAAGCCGCTGTGTATTTTAGATAGTGGAATGAGATGCTCCTGCAGGTTTGTCTTGATTTATGTAGAACCTGTGTGCATGTTTCCATTGAATGTAAAGGTATATTACAATAGATTTTAAAAAATAATAATGTGTCAGAAAAAAAAAAAGGCATTTACACTTTGGGAATCGATCCCGGGTCTCTGAGCATGGGGAGTGGTACACTTCACCGCTCAGCCACGATGCCTCATGGGATATTTGGCACTTGTACCAGTACAGTATCTATAACATCAATGAACTACAGTATTACTTTAACACATTAGTTGCGCCTGTATACACTATTTTTATTTATTGATTTGTCAACTTTAATGAACTACAGTATTGCTTTAACACATTAGTAGCATCTGTATACACTATATTTATAAATTGCTTTGTCTATGGGACTTGGACGCTCACATATATTAACACGGCAATGACAAGTGTTTTAACACGTTCATTTGCGTCTGTAAAAACTATTTTTTAATTGACTCTCCGTCTGACCATTGGTCTGTGTGTACAGTATACAGTAAATTAACATTACAGTCGTCACTGACCATTTGCCAGAGCTTCGCTCTTAAGTACTGGAGCATTAGCCACCCAGTAGTGGAGATGTGTATTGCATGCTTAGTATGTAGTCGTGCCTCGACGTGCCCGTCCGTGCATAAACTCAACAACCTAAGCTATCGCCTAGGTGTGACAAAACCTCCGTTTAGGCAGAGAAACGGCAAAGATGAGGGACATATAAAAACATTACATCGGGCATATATTTATCCTGTACAAAAAAAATCACTTTTTTCCAAACACTTCTAGCTCTTGCTTGAAATGTTTTCACTCTCGTGCGACATTCACTCTCGTGCGACATTCTTCCACTGTTTCTGGGAGTGTGGAAAAATAAATTTTTGGGGGAATAAAACATTAAATTATATTAATCAACTACTGAATACTAACCTACCTAGCTTGTTTATTTGCTAACTTCACAAAATGGTCAAATGCTCATTAACTCTCTTCTTTTCTTCCGCTATTGGTGACCATTGTAACAGTAGCTAAAAAAGTAATTTTAGTCCACTGGATCTCTAAAACATCTCCATCTCTACAAGAACTTAAAATTAAACTCCTCCAACTCTTATATTATGATAGGAAAGCCACATTCACTGACATTAACAAGCATATAGAAAAAAAATTACTCAAAATGGAGCCCTTTTGTTACCTCATTAGACACTCAAACTCAAAATGGCTTTATGAAGGTATTTGAAAATACTGATTGGCAGCTATTACGTAATATTGCAGATTCCTAAATGCCTCCTCATTGTGCCTAATCTTTTCTCATTCATTTTACTTGTACCCTATATATATGATATACCAAATTGCTGTTTTCTAACTTTTCATACCTCCCTCACCCATCCCAAACCCTCCCCTTCTCTTAAGTAGTTATTTTCGTAATTTGTTTTTGTCTTGGTTTGGCTTGCCCATACCTTGTTCACTAATCGAACACATATCCATAAGTAGAAAAAAGAAATACAGCGCCACTTGTGGGATAGAGTCCAAGTAAAAAAAAGGAAGCTGTAATGAATAGTCCATATAACTAAAAGGTCCACATAAAAACACTCCCTAAAACAAACGGACATCAGCCTACCCCTATAAAAGATCAGTATAGGTAAAATACTGTAGAAAATAAATATAGATACAAAGGACAGGGGTATTGGCAACCACTGGTGTTTACAAAGATAGTTATGCTTCTAAAAAAGTGGAACTTTGAACCAGGATATATTAAAAAAAAGAACAAATTTATTTAATACATAGGAGAGAATAAAAAATACAATTCATAAGCAGAATAAAATAGGAGGTCAAACTTATCTTAGCAAAGGAGGTCAGTGAGGGAACCTAATGTGTTTTGTCCTTCTGACTTCACCCCTTGATAAAGTCCTAAGGACGAAACGCGTTGGTTTCCCTCACTGACCTCCTGTGCTAAATTAAGTTTGACCTCCTATATTATTCTGCTTATGAATTGAATTGTATTTTTTATTCTCTTCTATGTACATTTGTTATATTTTTTTATATATCCTGGTTCAACGTTCCACTTTTTTAGACGCATAACTACCTTTGTAAACACCAGTGGTTCGCCAATACCCCTATCCTTTGTATCTACATATCCATAAGTGTCTACTATTTTACTGTGTAGGTTAAACTTATAATTGGATTGTCTCCGTCTACTGCCTATACTATATTTTGTATCCCTACATTCTTGCTTGAATTAGACAAAATATCCTGTGACTGGTGAGATACAGCACCTGACCATACAATATATCTGGTGATATGTCTATCTAAAGTTTTATATTTGGTACCAGAGTTAACTGGTGGGTTTGGTTTTTTTATTGTCTATTAAATGAAAAGTTTTTATGCACTATGGAATGCCCACTGTATATTTTTCATCCCTGGGATTCGGGGAGTACAGTATGTACAGACAATATTTGGTCTGGAGATTTTGGAGGACATAAGTGCTAATATTCTTTCCATTGATGTTGATGAAAGAACAGAAATTTTGTCTCACCAACAAGTGACTGTGGTTTATAAATATGTTGAAAATAGTGCACCATCTGTATTTTATTTGCTTGAGGCAAATGTAACAAGATTTACGGACTTGAACCTGGCATAAATAGAACCCTCTGACACCAGAAGTTAGTTTGTCTTAGCTAGTTAGTGTTATATTACATATGACAGTTTTAGGGCCCTCCTTTTTGTTTATATCTCCAGATGTTTTCAGGATATCTTGTTGATCAGCTATAAGACTTGTGATTGACCAGTGGCTCCATGAAACAGAAGAAGACGAAGAATTTAATTAATTTTGTTGTGATGACAATACTATGACTTCATCTTCTCAGCGCTTCTCTTCCATCTCCTTCGTCTTCACAGTGGTAACATAATCAATGTATTAGTTGTTGTTGCATGGTACAAGTTTTGGTAACCCAAGATGATGATGATGATAATAATAATAATAATAATAATAATATTAAGAAGAAGAAGAAGAAGTAGAATGGGTACAACTGTGTGGCGTAATATGAATAAGGGACACTACTGTGTGGTGTAATGTGAATAAGATATACTACTGTGTGGTGTAATGTGAGTAAGGGGCACTACTGTATTGGTGGTGTTATTGTGTGGCCACACCCCTTCCCCCGCGAGACCATGTCCCTTTCTGGTGCCTGCTTTGCCTTTTTTTTTAAAACAGGTGGGTGTCAGTCCCTTAAGGTGGGTAAACACCTGGATGATATCAGCACGATATGCTGTTTCTGGTCAAACTAGAATGTCATATTGTGCATATCGGGCAGTGTGTATGCCCAGTTGTGTGTTCCCGTGGGTCGCATGCGATATCTTCTGGTTGACCTTTTTGCATGACCAACCAGAACATATCACATGCAACCTGGTGCAGTGTAATGAAGGATGGAACAGTAATTATTCCATACTTCATTACATCGTCCTAATGTATACTACAGATCCAATTTGTTGGCCCATCGGCTGGAATTTTGGCAGGGTGCATAGTTCTGATGTGTAGCCTAGATACACCCCCGCTCCGATCCTATACTTCTGACATCTAGCTTCTCCTCAGGTCCTCTCACCTCTACCAAAAAAACACTGGTATACCTTTTCTTACCACATCGGATCCGGGCCCCTCCTGCAGCCCGTGCCCGGTTAATTTGTACCTGCTCCACCCTCTTGGCGCCACTGGTCCTCTTAGCCACCATCTCATAATCTCCTGCTTGAGTAAGTACTACAACCTTCTCCACTTAGACATTCCCCTCACATAACTATCCCTTCTTTAATCCAAATACTGTATATATTAAATAATTACATAGCTGTTATGAAATAAGAACAATATAAATATTTTATTAATGAATTTATTTATATGCATTTCTGAAATATTACTGTTATAACAGTACTTAAAAGCCCTAGCTTTTTCAGCCTTTATTCAAAGGATTTTTTTATATTTTAGTTAGAAGATTTACAACAACAATGAGCTATTTCTCATCTGCAGCTGTTCAATCTGCAACTATATTTGTTTCCAAAAATAATTATCACTATAATATTCTGTAATTATGTTTTATAACAGCAATACTCCCAAAGAAATCAGTCATTAACATACATCACACATAATCGTTAACCACCATTAATGACCAATTTCTAGGGGGTTATTGATTTAGCAAATTGTTACTCTACTAATATTCATAAAAACTCAAAAGGCAACATTAAACAAATGAACACTCATAGAATATTTCATTTTTAAATTATTAAAAGCCATTAAGCATCTAATTTGAGGTACATCTAACCAGGAATGTAGGCAGCTTTATTTGCCGAGAAGTGTAAATAGGCAAATCATGCTGCATCTACTGTAGTATTGTACTTATGCTAACTAATGCCCTTACAGAATATTATGCATATTAAGGTTTAAAGAAATCTGAAACTGCAGTATAATGTAGCATGCTTGTTTTAACTGCATGTAAGTCTATGAAGCTTCATATATTTGGTAGATCATGGATTTGGAAGATATCGTACTGTACTATGTTTATATGCCTATGTAATGTTTAAAAAAAGATTCTAAGCTTTATTTTTCTTATTTGATAATACGTAGTAGCGCTGTGGTATTAAGGTTCAGTGTAGAGTTACATAACAAGCTTCTGTATTCACTGTAAAATAGAGTAACTGTCATAAAATAGTTGATCCGCATGAAATTTTTAATTTTGATCCAGATTTAAGTGCAAACAGTACTGTACCCAGGGCTATATCTACCAAAAGGCAGCTTTGGGCAGCTGCCTAGGGCTCCAGGATCTTGTGGGGCAGCCTTGAGTCTGTTTATCACATAATGGAGGATAACTCTAATAGATGCCTCCTTGTTAAACTTAATGCAGATGGTGGCTGTTGAACTCCTATGATCTTCTAAGATGCTGCCTCCACACTCTCACCTGAGGGAATTGGTATGTGATTTGAGGTTGGGGGCAGCAGGCTGAAGTTTTGCCTAGGGTGTAGAGAAACCTTGCACTGGCCCTGACATTACCGCTGCTAATAGGATCACTGGGGACTTTCCTATTAGCCCTGATGCAGCATGCTCCTTCCCCGATGCCGGCACTTATCAGGGATTATGCTTCAGGGGCCTCAGACTTATCCCCGAACCCATGTGTTATCACATGATCACTGGTCCGTTTTTGGCAGATGGTAACAGCATATAATTGGATACCACGATAATGACCATCGCGATATCCACCTGTTTTTATTGTCCGAAAACGGATCAGGGCTAATTGGATACCTCCCAATCAATCAAACTTTAAAGTACTTAACAGAATTGGTAAAAGGATAATTATAGTGTTGTTCTGTATAAATTCAGTTTTAGATTCTTGGGGGTATATTTACTAAAATGCGAGTTTAAAAAACTGCACATAGCAACCAATCAGATTCTATTATCTTCTAGAAGGTGCTAGATAAATGATAAGTGAAATCTGATCAGTTGCTATGGACAACATCCCTCATTTTAATAAATATACCTCTTGGAGGGTATCCAGTTGGGCGCAAGGTTTTGTCCACAAAAAAAAACCTTTGAGGTCCTCTCTCCCAGTTTTGGATTACCACGGGTATGTGAGTATTGGGAGCCAATATCAATGGTATCCAATTTTAAAATAATGCACGTTGGGTTTTCTTCTTTGAAAACCCCGCTGTGTGAGGAACAAAAGATTCCTATCTGTGTGTTCCAGCCACTCCAGTGATTCTGTGAATCCTGGTCATCTCCCCTCCATCTTCCACTGTGGAGGAGAATGCTGGGAGGGGAGGTGGCTGCTGGGAGAGGAGGGGGCTGCTGAGAGGGGAGGTCACTGCTGGGAGATGTAGTTATCCCTGCTGCTGCCTCTGGATACATACAGGGGGGGCACACACACACCGGGAGGGGTGTCACACACACATACCGGGGGTTACATACACACACACCAGGGGTCTCACACACACATACTTAACAACCCGCTGCGGCAGAAGACTGGATTTCGACAGGGAGGAGGGAAAAGATACTGCTTCGAAAGGTCAGTAATTAGGGACTAATTAAGCTAATTGGTAATTAAGGGAGATCCTGCAGTGGTTCCAGAGCAAGTCGCGATGGTTTTTCCTAATAATAACGATTGTAGAAAATAATCAGACTTCCTCTGGGAGTGTGAGAAAAAAAGTCAGATTGATTTCACTTGAATAGTAAAAACCCAACGGATGGGATAAACCTGCACCATTACATTTTTGGGAAAATGAGCACACAATTGAAAATGCTGCTTGGTGGTCCATGCACTGTCCTCTGCTGGGAGGAATCTTGGTGAAATGTTGCCATTGTTGTTCATGTTATGACGAGAGATGAGAGCAGTACAGATGGTGTAGTGGTTAGCATTACTGCCTCACAGCACTGAGGTCATGGGTTCGATTCCCACCATGACTGTGTGGAGTTTGTATATTCTCCCCATGTTTGCTTGGGTTTCCTCCGAGTACTCCGGTTTCCTCCCACACTCCAAAAATATACAGGTAGGTTAATTGGCTCCCAACAAATATTAACCCTAGTGTGAATGTACATGTGGTAGGGATTATAGATTGTAAATTGTATATTCTCCCCGTGCTTGCGTGGGCTTCCTCCGGGTACTCTGGTTTACTCCCACACTCCAAAATTATACAAGTAGGTTAATTGGCTCTGAACAAAAATTAACCCTAGCGTGAATGTATGAACGTGTACATGTGGTAGGGAATATAGATTGTAAACTCCACTGTGGCCCTGCCCGACTAATGTGAATGGCCAAATATTCTCTGTAAAGTCCTGCAGAATATGTGTGCACTATATAAATAACTTGTAATAAATAAATAAAATGAGCGGTCCTGATCTCTGGGAACCAAACCCACCCGAACTTACCAGATCCGAGTGGGATCTGAGTCCGGCTCCTGACTCAGATCCCAAAATAAGGCAAAAAGTAATCTTCCCGCTGTCGGATTCTTGTGGTCTTTGGATTTAATAAAGTTCGCAGCATTTTCACTCCAGTCTGGAAAGCCATTTCAGAACAATGTAAAGTGCATCATTATCCAGTGAGAAGGAATACCGACAAATGGGGAAGCTTAAAGACAGTTGTAATATGCCTAGGCATGGATGTCCCAGCAAATTCTCTCAAAGATCAGACCATACGATGCCCTAAGAAATTGCTAAGAACCCAATAGCTACAGTAAGGGTGCCATGGTCTGAAGAAGTAAGGCTTTCAGAAAATGGTGGACAGGGGAAAGTTCTAGCTCTTAAAAAATAATACATTATAGTATAGGTTTGCAAAGTTCCCATTGAAATACAAGACTTCAGGAGCCATGTTCTTCAGGTAGATAAAGCCAAAATAGAGTTGTTTAGTATGAATATACTATGAGTTCATTATGTCGGCATTCATAATGTTGACACCAGAGTGTTGACATAGACAACATGTACACACTCACAATATTGACATGGACATTAAGTCCATTTTAGTGTTAGGGTTAAGCAGCAGACAGTTATGTTTCCCAATGTCGAAATTTTGTCAATGTCAACATTATGTCAATGCCAACATTTCGTAAGTTAACATAATGCTAATGTCGACATTCAGACCATGTTGACATTCTTTTGTCAACATTATGAATGTTGACTTTAAGAACGTTGACATTTTGTACGAAACCCTGTCATGCTTGTCAAAACAAAACACAGGCTATCACCTAGAACCTCATACACACCTTAAGGTATGATAGTATGAAGATTTGAGCTTGTTCTGCAGCCACAGAACCAAGACACCTTACAATAAATAAGGTAACCATGAACTTTCCTTTATACTAGATTATGTGAGAGGAAAATATGAGACCATCTTTCAGACAACTGAAGTTTTGCCAAAAGTGGATCATGCAACAGGATTATCCTCCCAGCCACAACTGAAAAATACAACTGAACCAGGGGCGTAACTCCCAGAGGCAATGGAAACACCTGCCTCCACCACCAAACTCCAACCTGCCTACAGGCCAGGGGCGTAAGGAGGGCGGTTCCGGTGGAGCGCAAGCTCCAGGCGCTGGAAACTTCAGAGGGCGCCGGGCAGCTACTAGCACACGCAGGGGGGTTTCTGAGTACCTAGAACCCCCCCCTCCACCCCTGCTAACTCGATCTGCTACTGCAGCGCAGTGAGGAGCAGCTGGAGGAGGGATGAGTGCTTCGGGCAGCGGAGTGCGGCGCAGAGAGAGCCCCCAACCCCCCCGAACATGCAGCCCATCAATAACAGCCGCCGAGCTCCCGGAAGTGAGGACAAGTCTCCCCGGCGGCAGTGTCCGGCTCTGTTGCAACTGCTGTCAGGAGATCGGATGCAGGAGTGGTGCACAAGGCGGTGGCATGGAAGGGGCATCCAGGGCAGCAGGTGCAGTCCAAGTAGGTGTGTGAGGAGGGACTGTCAGTCTGTGTGCATGTGCTTGTGTGTGTCTGTAAGGGGGTGGGCAGTCTGTGTGTGTTTCATGTTGCCAATACACCTGTAAAAAGGCATGTGGGTAGTAATATTTTATATATATATATATATAGATAGATATATGTGTGTGTGTGTATATATATATATATATATATATATATATCTGTATATATATACATATAATATTGCATTATAGGCAGCACGTACACCAATATAATTTACAGCCCTGGTGCCCTCTCTAGGTAACCCCAGCCTGGGTCCAACAATGTGCAGAAAGTCCGGCGGCACTCAAGTACTCATAAAGCTCTGGTCATATCAACGTTTCACTAGTTTATTGTAACGTCATCAGGACATCACGTTGGTATGACCTGAGCTTTATGAGAATTGTTTATTACCTGAGTGCCGCCAGACTTTCTGTATGTACACCCACATGTGCCTGCGGAAACCCCCACTCAGAAATCCTGTGTTTGCCCCTGGGCAGCGGCGGCGCTGCAGAGACCTTACCCACGCCGCACGTCCTTTGTAGCCAGCACCGGCTTTTCCCAGACGCGGCCCGGGATGGCAGCAGCAGGGAGTATGAGTATGGTAATGGGGCAGGTGGCTAAGTATGGTGATGGGGCAGGCTGAGGATGATGATGGGAGCTGTGGCGGAGGAAGGTGATGTGGCTGAGAATGGTGATGGGCGCTGTGGGTGAGGGGGGTATTGAGGGACTGAGGACAGTGTTGAGGGACTGATGGTGGTGTGGAGGCTATTGTGTTTTTTTTCCTGTTGGGGGTCGATGCTTTTTTCGATTTCAGGAACTATGTGTTTGTGTGTATATGGGACGTGTGTGTGTGTGTGTGTGTGTGTGTGTGTGTGTGTGTGTGTGTGTGTGTGTGTGTGTGTGTGTGTGTGTGGGGGGTGGGGTTTAATTATTATTATTATTTTTTATTTTTTTTATTTTGGGGGGAGCGCCGTGATGAGAGCTTGCTCCGGGTGCCATTGCTCGACGCTACGTCTCTGCTACAGGCTACTGGGATGAACTTACGACCCTGAACTGAACGTCTGAAAAATGAAAAGTATTAAGCTTTTGCAATGGCCAAGTCAAAGTCTAGATCTGAAACCCTTTGAGATGATGTGGCATTGAGGGGTAAATGTATTAATGTTCCCGTTTTGTCCATCATGTATGTGGACCCCAGTGACATGCGGTGGGGTGAGGCAGAGCCTTTCCTGTCATACTTACGTTTTTGCCAGAGTTTTAACTGTGTAAAGTATATGATAAATACAAAAAATATGTTAGAAATATCTCCTTTGCATTATTCTAATAATTTTTATAGCCAAAACTCTGGAGTAAAAAGTCTATGGCAGGGGAGGCAGTGCCTCACCTACCTATCTTTTCCGCACATCTCTGATCAAAACTTACCAAATTTCCAGAAGTTTATACTGCTGCACCTGTGTATAATGCCCAGATGTACCCTTGACTCATATATTGTGTGTAAATCTGGCTCTGGGGCCAGCTAGTGCCTCCTGAGCCATTTAACTCACCGCACGTCCCTGGGACCCGCTTCTCCTCCGGATCGCATTGAAGCAGGTCCACACATCGGTAAAATGTATGACACCTGCTCATGCCGATGTGGGAGAGCGTTAAATCATCCTCCTTGTGATGTCCGCTCTACCACTATCGTCAGCTCTTACTGACACTCTTATGTTCACAGCGCATATGTCTACTCTGCATATCCCAGCGGCCCCTGTGTTTCCACCCGGCCGGCTGCTCTGGACATGCGAGAGATCTCGCTAGTCATGCGAGATCTCACCTGCAGCAAGGAGCTGGCAGCTGCCACAGCTGTGGTGTATGGGCATCGACACTAGCAGTTGTCGATAGCAATAGCGATAGCAATAGTGATAGCTGCAGGTGTCGAAAGGGTCAGCGCTATGGACCATTCATACATTGCCCTGCCTATCGGCCTGCTATTTTCTAGATAGCAGCGCTGATATAGGCAGGGATGCATAGTGTCCCTGTCACGAGCAAGCACAGCTGCTGTAATACATGATGGAGAAGCGGTATCAGTGCACATAACATACGCTGATACCACTTCTCCCCATATCGGCTTTTTATATATTTACCCCTAAGTGAGCTGCACACACCGACCGCTAACATCAATGAACTTCAATAGGTGTGATTAGGATTAAAAAGAATCACTATTTTAGTCTAAAGATACTTCAAAGAAATTGTATTTATTATAAGTACCATAAATGCTTGTCCGTCAGTGATCCTGTTCTCTTGACACTTGTCTTAAATTACTGGAAGACTCTGCATAATGTGTATGTGTTTCTTCAACCATGTACACAAGGCATGTGAAACAGCGGAAACAAATATTTTGAAAATATAAATGTCAATGATTTTACTACAGTCCAGTTTTTTGTAGGTAAAAGGTGCTAGAGGGTAAACTGAATTGCTGTATTTATTACTTTTGTATGTCACAAAGTTCAAGTTCTTCCAATTGAGTTTAGCAATAAATCAGAAAATGTATAGTCCCAAAAACACAGAGCGATCAATATCCTCCTTTAGGAAACAGTAAGAAAAAGAGCTATGTCTTATTTGATATTGTGTTTTTTACCTCAATAAAAATATATTTCTTAAGCATTGTATAAATATAAAATGAAATCTAAGAATGTTGAGATCACAGAGGGATTGTGGATTGTTATTTCCCTATGACATTTTCAGGGGGCTGGGAGTAGGGGTAAGATAAAATGAAAAACCCATGCTGTGTAATAAGTGCATTTTTTATTTTAATTCATATCTACAGACTTTGAGAAAAATACAATAAAATTAAAAGCCTGGGCTCCAATTAAATGAATAATTAAAAATAGAAAACAAGAAACATATTTTACAAAATGTACTCACAGGTGTATATTTACTAAAGTGGGGTTTTTTAGAAGTGGCAACCAATTAGATTCTACTTATCATTTATCTAGCCCTTCTATAAAATAATAGCTAAAATCTAATTGGTTGCAATGGGCAACTTCTCCAGATGTAAAAAAAATCCCGCACTTTAGTGAATATAACCCACAATGTTCATTATTCCTCCTCCAACTGACTGTTGTCTTATAATTGGGGCATTTCACAGCAAGGGGTGAGGTCACAAGATTTCAATGTGCTATGACACCCCCACTGCTCCCACTTGTACTTACCATTCCAGGATCTCCAGGTGGGGTGGATTTAAAATAGACATTTATGGGGTGGCATGAGGCAAAATGAAGTAGATTGGAGATACAGTAGATATTATAAGATAGGTAATGGGAGACAGACAGACAAACAGACTGACCAGAGAGGTGGAGAAAGAAAGAACATACACACAATAAAGAGGAAACAGGTACAAACAAGGTGTTGATAAAGACATACACACTGGGAGGGTTCTGGTATGAATGGTCGACCATGTTAAGGTTGACAGTCTTTAGGTTGATCCCTATTGGTCGACATTGACATGGACAAATAGTCGACACATGAAAATGGTCGACACTGGACAGGTCGTCACATGAAAAGGTCGACATGGCTTATTGAACTGTTTTTGGTGTAATTTTTTCCATAACATGACCAGGAACCTTAATTAGTTTACAGCATACCCTTGCATGGCTCTCTTCACAGGTTACTATTCCCAATTGTAGTCCACGTGGATGGTAAAGGATAAAAAAGCAAAAATTCTATTTAAAAAAAAAAGCCATGTCGAACTTTTCATGTATTGACCTGCCCTGTGTCAACCATTTTAATGTGTCGACCATTTTTCAATGTTGACCAATAGTGGTCGACCTAGTGACTGTCGACCTAATTAGGGTCGACCTGCCAAATGGATACCCACTGGGAGAAGGAAGAAATCCAGACACCTAAATGGTGAACAGATATAAAACCCGGAGGACATGCTCAACTAATTTATTTATTTTATTTCGTAATAGAATTATACACAGTATTTATCAAGAACAATAAACAGATGTGTTAAAAATAATAAAAACATGTAAACAATAATATACAACCAATTAGTGGCAATGATTACAATATATCTAAAAATATTTAATTAATATAAAGAAGCAATTGCTATAGTATATACAGTATCACAGTAATTTAGGGCCTAATTCACCATCAGTTGTAGTTTTAGCAAAAATTTGTAAAACTACAACTCCTTCCACTAGCAGCGCTCTCATCTTTACGGTAGCCCCTTGCATTCGCAGCCTAGCTGTAAAGACATTCGCCGGGCCTCCATATTTTGGGTCGCAGTGGCTGCACATCATGCAGAAATGCCCCAGAAATGGTCAAGACATAACTCCATTGTCCAGACTGCACCCCCGCCCCAATGATGTATCGACGCCCTCAAAATGCTGCGACACCACCCCATCACCGCCCCCCGGCACTTAGACTGCGATTGCAAGTGATCACACTTTAAGTCCGGCCACATGCGTGCAGCAGTGTGTGCGCATGCGCAGGAGTGCGGAAATCGCCGAATAGTGATTTCCGCACTTCAACGTATGAAGCTGAATTAGGCCCTTAGCCCATATTCATCAACTTTTTTGCCCAAGCATATCAATCTTATTTCTCTGTGTCTCTGTATGTAAGCTTATTTGCATGCAATTAGTATGGTGAAGTCCAGTCTGTAATAGAACTTGGTTAGTATAGTATTAGCCTTAGGCAGTAGCGGATTTCCCACTAGGCATGTGAGGCATGTGCCTAGGGATGGCACTTGCTGGGGGGCAGCACACCTGGCTGATAAGAACCAGATGGGTTTTTTTTTTTTGTCATTACAACTTATTATCTATCTATCTATCTATCTATCTATCTATCTATCTATCTATCTATCTATCTATCTATCTATGTATCTATAGATATATATATATATATATATATATATATATATATATGATATGAGGCTAGCAGCACACATTTGAGTCCAACAGGCGGAGTGCAAGGCCCATACGGGGGACCCGGATTGTTGGATGTTGCGAAGGCAACATTATACTGCATCCTGTTTAGACCCGTGTGTGCACTTCCGGTCACGTATAAACGGGAATACAAGTGCAGTTTGTTACACACAGGTGATTTTGTTGATTTGATTGCTCCATGTGTATACAGGGAATGGCTCCACAATAGTTTATTATGCTCATGACTAAGGTGCTGTTGTAGCACCGAAACAGCTGTCGAGCCGCGGGATGACTGGCACTGTTTTACCACCCTGACATCTAAGGGATAAGTACTCCTGTTTTCATGATGCTGTTTGATTGTGACTTAATCCGGTCTCCCATGCTTCTGATGCACTTTATTTGAAATACATTGCACTTTTTCATTGCTATCTGCAATAAATACAAAGTAATTTTTTTCTATTCAAACTGGATGTTGCTGGCTATGTTTGTTCATATATATATATATATATATATATATGTATTTTATTCAGCAATTGATGCGGGTAAGACAATGGCCAGCAAATTGTGGTCCATAAGATGGTAGTAGGGAGAAGTTGGGGCTGCTTCGGTGGTTTTGAGGCATCCTGACTGGCACCCAAAATTAAGGGGGCCATAATGTGATGAAGGGGGGGAGGCCAATAATGTGCCATGGGGCTGCCCCCTAAATTCAGCCCTGGCCTTACGCAGATTAGTGTCCACAGTATAATTTTATATTACGGTACCTAATATCAAGCCTTCTGTATGCAGTCCACAATCCTAGTTTATTTAAGTGCTTAGTGGCTTCCTCAGAGAAAGTTCAGGCCCCTTATATATTCCTTAATATATAGCCCGATCAATTAGGATGTAAGAACCATGCGGCACATGTGCACTGGGTATTATGCGCTCCAGGCCTTACTTTGGATGCCACCTTTATATATCTTTATATATCATACGGCGACCATCTTAAATTTGTGCCAAGCCTCATTTTCAGTGCCGATTTTATGCATTCCAGCAGCCATTATGTGCTTCCAGTGTGTGTTAATAAAAATCTCTCTAAGCCTCATTTTTTAATACATTCGGTCACAAATGTGTTTGTATGTGGAACCGGTATAGGAGTTTTGGCTGGAACAGAGTAAGAGGTAGTCAGACAGAAACTGGGGTATCTGATATAGTTCTTTCTCATACATCAGGGTAGGTGAAATAGAGAATATCATTGGTGGAATAGGACTGATCTGCAGACTGCATGTTGTCATCCAAGAAGAGACAGATACTAGTAACGGGTGGATTGTACTGGACACCGAGATTGAATCAGATTGCGCTGGACACTGGGATTGAACTGGATTGCACTATGTACTGAGATTGAACAAGATTGCATTGCACAGGATGCCAGGATTGAACCAGATTGCATTGAGCACTGGAACTGAACCAGATTGCACTGAAGCCAAGAGCATTGATGATGGGAACAGCACTGGAAGTCTCTCTGCTGAAGTAAAATGCTGGAACATATCCTCTCCAATCTGTGAGACTCTGGACCTTGGGAGCTCAAGGAAGAGCAGCTTGAACCTGAATGAACCAATAAAATTAGTGGTTTTAATTAGTGATGAGCGGGTTCGGTTTCTCGGAAACCGAACCCCCCCCCGAACTTCACGCTTTTTACACGGGTCCGAGGCAGACTCGGATCTTCCCGCCTTGCTCGGTTAACCCGAGCGCGCCCGAACGTCATCATCCCGCTGTCGGATTCTCGCGAGGCTCGGATTCTATCGCGAGACTCGGATTCTATATAAGGAGCCGCGCGTCGCCGCCATTTTCACACGTGCATTGAGATTGATAGGGAGAGGACGTGGCTGGCGTCCTCTCCGTTTAGAGTAGACTAGAGAGTAGTAGAGACACTTGATTTACTAATTTTGGGGAGCATATTAGGAGTACTACTTGCTGATAGTGTGACCAGTGACCACCAGTTTAATTAATCCGTTCTCTGCCTGAAAAAAAACGATACACAGTGTCACATACCATATCTGTGCTCAGCCTCAGTGCGCTGCATCATCTATGTAATACTGTATATCTGACTGTGCTGAGTGCTCACTGCTCACACAGCTTAATTGTGGGGGAGACTGGGGAGCAGTTATAGCAGGAGTACATATTTTAACAGTGCACACTTTTGCTGCCAGAGTGCCACTGCCAGTGTGACTGACCAGTGACCACTGACCACCAGTATATTGTGATTGTCTGCCTGAAAAAGTTAAACACTCGTCGTGTGGTGTTTTTATTCTATAAACGCATTCTGCTGACAGTGTCCAGCAGGTCCGTCATTATATAATATATACCTGTCCGGCTGCAGTAGTGATATATATATATTTTTTATATCATTATCATCCAGTCTATATTAGCACTGCAGCAGACGCAGTACGGTAGTCCACGGCTGTAGCTACCTCTGTGTCGGCAGTCGCTCGTCCATCCATAATTGTATACCACCTACCCGTGGTGTTTTTTTTTTTTCTATCTTCTTGATACTAGTAGCTTACTTTAGGAGTCTGCAGTGCTGAGCTGACAGTGTCCAGCAGGTCCGTCATTATATAATATATACCTGTCCGGCTGCAGTAGTGATATATATATATTTTTTATATCATTATCATCCAGTCTATATTAGCAGCAGACGCAGTACGGTAGTCCACGGCTGTAGCTACCTCTGTGTCGGCAGTCGCTCGTCCATCCATAATTGTATACCACCTAACCGTGGTGGTTTTTTTTTTTTTCTATCTTCTTGATACTAGTAGCTTACTTTAGGAGTCTGCAGTGCTGAGCTGACAGTGTCCAGCAGGTCCGTCATTATATAATATATACCTGTCCGGCTGCAGTAGTGATATATATATATTTTATATCTCATTATCATCCAGTCTATATTAGCAGCAGACGCAGTACGGTAGTCCACGGCTGTAGCTACCTCTGTGTCGGCAGTCGCTCGTCCATCCATAATTGTATACCACCTACCCGTGGTGTTTTTTTTTTTTCTATCTTCTTGATACTAGTAGCTTACTTTAGGAGTCTGCAGTGCTGAGCTGACAGTGTCCAGCAGGTCCGTCATTATATAATATATACCTGTCCGGCTGCAGTAGTGATATATATATATTTTTTATATCATTATCATCCAGTCTATATTAGCAGCAGACGCAGTAAGGTAGTCCACGGCTGTAGCTACCTCTGTGTCGGCAGTCGCTCGTCCATCCATAATTGTATACCACCTAACCGTGGTGTTTTTTTTTTTTTCTATCTTCTTGATACTAGTAGCTTACTTTAGGAGTCTGCAGTGCTGAGCTGACAGTGTCCAGCAGGTCCGTCATTATATAATATATACCTGTCCGGCTGCAGTAGTGATATATATATATTTTATATCTCATTATCATCCAGTCTATATTAGCAGCAGACGCAGTACGGTAGTCCACGGCTGTAGCTACCTCTGTGTCGGCAGTCGCTCGTCCATCCATAATTGTATACCACCTACCCGTGGTGTTTTTTTTTTTCTATCTTCTTGATACTAGTAGCTTACTTTAGGAGTCTGCAGTGCTGAGCTGACAGTGTCCAGCAGGTCCGTCATTATATAATATATACCTGTCCGGCTGCAGTAGTGATATATATATATATATATTTTTTATATCATTATCATCCAGTCTATATTAGCAGCAGACGCAGTACGGTAGTCCATGGCTGTAGCTACCTCTGTGTCGGCAGTCGCTCGTCCATCCATAATTGTATACCACCTACCTGTGGTGTTTTTTTTTTTCTATCTTCTTGATACTAGTAGCTTACTTTAGGAGTCTGCAGTGCTGACAGTGTCCAGCAGGTCCGTCATTATATAATATATACCTGTCCGGCTGCAGTAGTGATATATATATATTTTTTATATCATTATCATCCAGTCTATATTAGCAGCAGACGCAGTACGGTAGTCCACGGCTGTAGCTACCTCTGTGTCGGCAGTCGCTCGTCCATCCATAAGTATACTAGTATCCATCCATCTCCATTGTTTACCTGAGGTGCCTTTTAGTTGTGCCTATTAAAATATGGAGAACAAAAATGTTGAGGTTCCAAAAATAGGGAAAGATCAAGATCGACTTCCACCTCGTGCTGAAGCTGCTGCCACTAGTCATGGCCGAGACGATGAAATGCCAGCAACGTCGTCTGCCAAGGCCGATGCCCAATGTCATAGTACAGAGCATGTAAAATCCAAAACACCAAATATCAGTAAAAAAAGGACTCAAAAATCTAAAATAAAATTGTCAGAGGAGAAGCGTAAACTTGCCAATATGCCATTTACCACACGGAGTGGCAAGGAACGGCTGAGGCCCTGGCCTATGTTCATGGCTATTGGTTAGCTTCACATGAGGATGGAAGCACTCAGCCTCTCGCTAGAAAAATGAAAAGACTCAAGCTGGCAAAAGCACAGCAAAGAACTGTGCGTTCTTCGAAATCACAAATCCACAAGGAGAGTCCAATTGTGTCGTTTGCGATGCCTGACCTTCCCAACACTGGACGTGAAGAGCATGCGCCTTCCACCATTTGCACGCCCCCTGCAAGTGCTGGAAGGAGCACCCGCAGTCCAGTTCCTGATAGTCAGATTGAAGATGTCAGTGTTGAAGTACACCAGGATGAGGAGGATATGGGTGTTGCTGGCGCTGGGGAGGAAATTGACCAGGAGGATTCTGATGGTGAGGTGGTTTGTTTAAGTCAGGCACCCGGGGAGACACCTGTTGTCCGTGGGAGGAATAGGGCCATTGACATGCCTGGTGAAAATACCAAAAAAATCAGCTCTTCGGTGTGGAAGTATTTCAACAGAAATGCGGACAACATTTGTCAAGCCGTGTGTTGCCTTTGTCAAGCTGTAATAAGTAGGGGTAAGGACGTTAACCACCTCGGAACATCCTCCCTTATACGTCACCTGCAGCGCATTCATCATAAGTCAGTGACAAGTTCAAAAACTTTGGGCGACAGCGGAAGCAGTCCACTGACCAGTAAATCCCTTCCTCTTGTAACCAAGCTCACGCAAACCACCCCACCAACTCCCTCAGTGTCAATTTCCTCCTTCCCCAGGAATGCCAATAGTCCTGCAGGCCATGTCACTGGCAATTCTGACGAGTCCTCTCCTGCCTGGGATTCCTCCGATGCATCCTTGCGTGTAACGCCTACTGCTGCTGGCGCTGCTGTTGTTGCTGCTGGGAGTCGATGGTCATCCCAGAGGGGAAGTCGTACTCGTAAGACCACTTTTACTACTTCCACCAAGCAATTGACTGTCCAACAGTCCTTTGCGAGGAAGATGAAATATCACAGCAGTCATCCTACTGCAAAGCGGATAACTGAGGCCTTGGCATCCTGGGCGGTGAGAAACGTGGTTCCGGTATCCATCATTACTGCAGAGCCAACTAGAGACTTGTTGGAGGTACTGTGTCCCCGGTACCAAATACCATCTAGGTTCCATTTCTCTAGGCAGGCGATACCGAAAATGTACACAGACCTCAGAAAAAGACTCACCAGTGTCCTAAAAAATGCAGTTGTACCCAATGTCCACTTAACCACGGACATGTGGACAAGTGGAGCAGGGCAGGCTCAGGACTATATGACTGTGACAGCCCACTGGGTAGATGTATGGACTCCCGCCGCAAGAACAGCAGCGGCGGCACCAGTAGCAGCATCTCGCAAACGCCAACTCTTTCCTAGGCAGGCTACGCTTTGTATCACCGCTTTCCAGAATACGCACACAGCTAAAAACCTCTTACGGCAACTGAGGAAGATCATCGCAGAATGGCTTACCCCAATTGGACTCTCCTGTGGATTTGTGGCATCGGACAACGCCAGCAATATTGTGTGTGCATTAAATCTGGGCAAATTCCAGCACGTCCCATGTTTTGCACATACCTTGAATTTGGTGGTGCAGAATTATTTAAAAAACGAGAGGGGCGTGCAAGAGATGCTGTCGGTGGCCAGAAGAATTGCGGGACACTTTCGGCGTACAGGCACCACGTACAGAAGACTGGAGCACCACCAAAAACGCCTGAACCTGCCCTGCCATCATCTGAAGCAAGAAGTGGTAACGAGGTGGAATTCAACCCTGTATATGCTTCAGAGGTTGGAGGAGCAGCAAAAGGCCATTCAAGCCTATACAACTGAGCACGATATAGGAGGTGGAATGCACCTGTCTCAAGCGCAGTGGAGAATGATTTCAACGTTGTGCAAGATTCTGCAACCTTTTGAACTTGCCACACGTGAAGTCAGTTCAGACATTGCCAGCCTGAGTCAGGTCATTCCCCTCATCAGGCTTTTGCAGAAGAAGCTGGAGACATTGAAGGAGGAGCTAACACAGAGCGATTCCGCTAGGCATGTGGGACTTGTGGATGGAGCCCTTACTTCGCTTAACAAGGATTCACGGGTAGTCAATCTGTTGAAATCAGAGCACTACATTTTGGCCACCGTGCTCGATCCTAGATTTAAAACCTACCTTGGATCTCTCTTTCCGGCAGACACAAGTCTGCTGGGGTTCAAAGAACTGCTGGTGACAAAATTGTCAAGTCAAGCGGAACGCGACCTGTCAACATCTCCTCCTTCACATTCTCCCGCAACTGGGGGTGCGAGGAAAAGGCTCAGAATTCCGAGCCCACCCGCTGGCGGTGATGCAGGGCAGTCTGGAGCGACTGCTGATGCTGACATCTGGTCCGGACTGAAGGACCTGACAACGATTACGGACATGTCGTCTACTGTCACTGCATATGATTCTCTCCCCATTGAAAGAATGGTGGAGGATTATATGAGTGACCGCATCCAAGTAGGCACGTCAGACAGTCCGTACTTATACTGGCAGGAAAAAGAGGCAATTTGGAGGCCCTTGCACAAACTGGCTTTATTCTACCTAAGTTGCCCTCCCACAAGTGTGTACTCCGAAAGAGTGTTTAGTGCCGCCGCTCACCTTGTCAGCAATCGGCGTACGAGGTTACATCCAGAAAATGTGGAGAAGATGATGTTCATTAAAATGAATTATAATCAATTCCTCCGTGGAGACATTGACCAGCAGCAATTGCCTCCACAAAGTACACAGGGAGCTGAGATGGTGGATTCCAGTGGGGACGAATTGATAATCTGTGAGGAGGGGGATGTACACGGTGATATATCGGAGGATGATGATGAGGTGGACATCTTGCCTCTGTAGAGCCAGTTTGTGCAAGGAGAGATTAATTGCTTCTTTTTTGGTGGGGGTCCAAACCAACCCGTCATTTCAGTCACAGTCGTGTGGCAGACCCTGTCACTGAAATGATGGGTTGGTTAAAGTGTGCATGTCCTGTTTATACAACATAAGGGTGGGTGGGAGGGCCCAAGGACAATTCCATCTTGCACCTCTTTTTTCTTTCATTTTTCTTTGCGTCATGTGCTGTTTGGGGGGTGTTTTTTGGAAGGGCCATCCTGCGTGACACTGCAGTGCCACTCCTAGATGGGCCAGGTGTTTGTGTCGGCCACTAGGGTCGCTTAGCTTACTCACACAGCTACCTCATTGCGCCTCTTTTTTTCTTTGCGTCATGTGCGGTTTGGGGAGTGTTTTTTGGAAGGGCCATCCTGCGTGACACTGCAGTGCCACTCCTAGATGGGCCAGGTGTTTGTGTCGGCCACTAGGGTCGCTTAGCTTACTCACACAGCTACCTCATTGCGCCTCTTTTTTTCTTTGCGTCATGTGCTGTTTGGGGAGTGTTTTTTGGAAGGGCCATCCTGCGTGACACTGCAGTGCCACTCCTAGATGGGCCAGGTGTTTGTGTCGGCCACTTGGGTCGCTTAGCTTACTCACACAGCTACCTCATTGCGCCTCTTTTTTTCTTTGCGTCATGTGCTGTTTGGGGAGTGTTTTTTGGAAGGGCCATCCTGCGTGACACTGCAGTGCCACTCCTAGATGGGCCAGGTGTTTATGTCGGCCACTTGGGTCGCTTAGCTTAGCCATCCAGCGACCTCGGTGCAAATTTTAGGACTAAAAATAATATTGTGAGGTGTGAGGTGTTCAGAATAGACTGAAAATGAGTGGAAATTACGGTTATTGAGGTTAATAATACTTTGGGATCAAAATGACCCCCAAATTCTATGATTTAAGCTGTTTTTTAGGGTTTTTTGAAAAAAACACCCGAATCCAAAACACACCCGAATCCGACAAAAAAAATTCGGTGAGGTTTTGCCAAAACGCGTTCGAACCCAAAACACGGCCGCGGAACCGAACCCAAAACCAAAACACAAAACCCGAAAAATTTCCGGTGCTCATCACTAGTTTTAATTAGTGATGAGCGGGTTCGGTTCCTCGGAATCCGAAGCCCCCCGAACTTCACCCATTTTACACGGGTCCGAGGCATACTCGGATACTCCAGTATTGCTCGGTTAACCCGAACGCGCCCGAACGTCATCATCCCGCTGTTGGATTCTCGCGAGATTCGGATTCTATATAAGGAGCCGTGCGATGCCGCCATTTTTCTCTCGTGCATTGGAAATGATAGTGAGAGGACGTGGCTGGCGTCCTCTCACTTTGTTTCAGAACTTTCAGGGGGCTGCAAATATCTTTATTCTGGGGACCAGCAGTATTACAGGAGGAGTACAGTGCAGAGTTTTGCTGACCAGTGACCACCAGTATTATACGTTCTCTGCCTGAAAAACGCTCCATATCTGTGCTCAGTGTGCTGCATATATCTGTGCTCACACTGCTTTATTGTGGGGACTGGGGACCAGCAGTATTATATAGGAGGAGTACAGTGCAGAGTTTTGCTGACCAGTGACCACCAGTATTATACGTTCTCTGCCTGAAAAACGCTCCATATCTGTGCTCAGTGTGCTGCATATATCTGTGCTCACACTGCTTTATTGTGGGGACTAGGGACCAGCAGTATTATATAGGAGGAGCACAGTGCAGAGTTTTGCTGACCAGTGACCACCAGTATTATACGTTCTCTGCCTGAAAAACGCTCCATATCTGTGTTCAGTGTGCTGCATATATCTGTGCTCACACTGTTTTATTGTGGGGACTCGGGACCAGCAGTATTATATAGGAGGAGTACAGTGCAGAGTTTTGCTGACCAGTGACCACCAGTATTATACGTTCTCTGCCTGAAAAACGCTCCATATCTGTGCTCAGTGTGCTGCATATATCTGTGCTCACACTACTTTATTGTGGGGACTGGGGACCAGCAGTATTATATAGGAGGAGTACAGTGCAGAGTTTTGCTGACCAGTGACCACCAGTATTATACGTTCTCTGCCTGAAAAACGCTCCATATCTGTGATGCATTGTAGTATATAGTAGGAGTACAGTACATAATTTTGCTGACCACCAGTATATAATATATAGGAGTACGGTACAGAAGGCCACTGATCTACCTACCTCTGTGTCGTCAAGTATTCTATCCATCCATACCTGAGGTGCATTTCAGTTTTGCACAGTTTGCTGACCACCAGTATATAATATATAGCAGTATGGTACAGTAGGCCACTGCTCTACCTACCTCTGTGTCGTCAAGTATACTATCCATCCATACCTGTGGTGCATTTCAGTTTTGCACAGTTTGCTGACCACCAGTATATAATATATAGCAGTACGGTACAGTAGGCCACTACTCTACCTACCTCTGTGTCGTCAAGTATACTATCCATCCATACCTGTGGTGCATTTCAGTTTTGCACAGTTTGCTGACCACCAGTATCCAGTATATAATATATAGCAGTACGGTACAGTAGGCCACTGCTCTACCTACCTCTGTGTCGTCAAGTATACTATCCATCCATACCTGTGGTTCATTTCAGTTTTGCACAGTTTGCTGGCCACCAGTATATAATATATAGCAGTACGGTACAGTAGGCCACTGCTCTACCTACCTCTGTGTCGTCAAGTATACTATCCATCCATACCTGTGTGGCATTTCAGTTTTGCACAGTTTGCTGACCACCAGTATATAATATATAGCAGTACGGTACAGTAGGCCACTGCTCTACCTACCTCTGTGTCGTCAAGTATACTATCCATCCATACCTGTGGTGCATTTCAGTTTTGCACAGTTTGCTGACCACCAGTATATAATATATAGCAGTACGGTACAGTAGGCCACTGCTCTACCTACCTCTGTGTCGTCAAGTATAGTATCCATCCATACCTGTGGTGCATTTCAGTTTTGCACAGTTTGCTGACCACCAGTATATAATATATAGCAGTACGGTACAGTAGGCCACTGCTCTACCTACCTCTGTGTCGTCAAGTATACTATCCATCCATACCTGTGGTGCATTTCAGTTGTGCGCAGTATATATAGTAGTAGGCCATTGCTATTGATACTGGCATATAATTCCACACATTAAAAAATGGAGAACAAAAATGTGGAGGGTAAAATAGGGAAAGATCAAGATCCACTTCCACCTCGTGCTGAAGCTGCTGCCACTAGGCATGGCCGAGACGATGAAATGCCATCAACGTCGTCTGCCAAGGCCGATGCCCAATGTCATAGTAGAGAGCATGTAAAATCCAAAACACAAAAGTTCAGTAAAATGACCCAAAAATCAAAATTAAAAGCGTCTGAGGAGAAGCGTAAACTTGCCAATATGCCATTTACGACACGGAGTGGCAAGGAACGGCTGAGGCCCTGGCCTATGTTCATGGCTAGTGGTTCAGCTTCACATGAGGATGGAAGCACTCATCCTCTCGCTAGAAAAATGAAAATACTTAAGCTGGCAAAAGCACAGCAAAGAACTGTGCGTTCTTCTAAATCACAAATCCCCAAGGAGATTCCAATTGTGTCGGCTGCGATGCCTGACCTTCCCAACACTGGACGGGAAGAGGTGGCGCCTTCCACCATTTGCACGCCCCCTGCAAGTGCTGGAAGGAGCACCTGCAGTCCAGTTCCTGATAGTCAAATTGAAGATGTCACTGTTGAAGTACACCAGGATGAGGATATGGGTGTTGCTGGCGCTGAGGAGGAAATTGACAAGGAGGATTCTGATTGTGAGGTGGTTTGTTTAAGTCAGGCACCCGGGGAGACACCTGTTGTCCGTGGGACGAATATGGCCATTGACATGCCTGGCCAAATTACAAAAAAAATCACCTCTTCGGTGTGGAATTTTTTTAACACAAATGCGGACAACAGGTGTGAAGCCATGTGTTGCCTTTGTCAAGCTGTAATAAGTAGGGGTAAGGACGTTAACCACCTCGGAACATCCTCCCTTATACGTCACCTGCAGCGCATTCATCATAAGTCAGTGACAAGTTCAAAAACTTTGGATGAAAGCGGAAGCAGTCCACTGACCACTAAATCCCTTCCTCTTGTAACGAAGCTCCTGCAAACCACACCACCAACTCCCTCAGTGTCAATTTCCTCCATAGACAGGAAAGCCAATAGTCCTGCAGGCCATGTCACTGTCAAGTCTGACGAGTCCTCTCCTGCCTGGGATTCCTCCGATGCATCCTTGAGTGTAACGCCTACTGGTGCTGGCGCTGCTGTTATTGCTGCTGGGAGTCGATCGTCATCCCAGAGGGGAAGTCGGAAGACCACTTGTACTACTTCCAGTAAGCAATTGACTGTCCAACAGTCCTTTGCGAGGAAGATGAAATATCACAGCAGTCATCCTGCTGCAAAGCGGATAACTCAGGCCTTGGCAGCCTGGGCGGTGAGAAACGTGTTTCCGTTATCCACCGTTAATTCACAGGCAACTACAGACTTGATTGAGGTACTGTGTCCCCGGTACCAAATACCATCTAGGTTCCATTTCTCTAGTCAGGCGATACCGAAAATGTACACAGACCTCAGAAAAAGAGTCACCAGTGTCCTAAAAAATGCTGTTTTACCCAATGTCCACTTAACCACGTACATATGGACAAGTGGAGCAGGGCAGACTCAGGACTATATGACTGTGACATCCCACTGGGTAGATGTATTGCCTCCCGCAGCAAGAACAGCAGTGACGGCACCAGTAGCAGCATCTCGCAAACGCCAACTCGTTCCAGTCGATACTAAGCAGGCTACGCTTTGTATCACCGCTTTCCAGAAGAGGCACACAGCTGACAACCTCTTACGGAAACTGAGGAACATCATCGCAGAATGGCTTACCCCAAATGGACTCTCCTGGGGATTTGTGACATCGGACAACGCCAGCAATATTGTGCGTGCATTACATCTGGGCAAATTCCAGCACGTCCCATGTTTTGCACATACATTGAATTTGGTGGTGCAGAATTATTTAAAAAACGACAGGGGCGTGCAAGAGATGCTGTCGGTGGCCCGAAGAATTGCGGGCCACTTTCGGCATTCAGCCACCACGTGCCGAAGACTGGAGCACCAACAAACAGTCCTGAACCTACCCTGCCATCATCTGAAGCAAGAGGTGGTAACGAGGTGGAATTCAACCCTCTATATGCTTCAGAGGATGGAGGAGCAGCAAAAGGCCATTCTACGATATAGGCAAAGGAGGGGGAATGCACCTGAGTCAAGCACAGTGGAGAATGATTTCAACGTTGTGCAAGGTTCTGCAACCCTTTGAACTTGCCACACGTGAAGTCAGTTCAGACACTGCCAGCCTTAGTCAGGTCATTCCCCTCATCAGGCTTTTGCAGAAGAAGCTGGAGACATTGAAGGAAGAGCTAAAACAGAGCGATTCCGCTAGGCATGTGGGACTTGTGGATGGAGCCCTTCATTCGCTTAACCAGGATTCACGGGTGGTCAATCTGTTGAAATCAGAGCACTACATTTTGGCCACCGTGCTCGATCCTAGATTTAAAACCTACATTGTATCTCTCTTTCCGGCAGACACAAGTCTGCAGAGGTTCAAAGACCTGCTGGTGAGAAAATTGTCAAGTCAAGCGGAACGTGACCCGTCAACAGCTCCTCCTTCACATTCTCCCGCAACTGGGGGTGCGAGGTAAAGGCTAAGAATTCCGAGCCCACCCACTGGCGGTGATGCAGGGCAGTCTGGAGCGAGTGCTGACATCTGGTCCGGACTGAAGAACCTGCCAACGATTACTGACATGTCGTCTACTGTCTCTGCATATGATTCTCTCACCATTGAAAGAATGGTGGAGGATTATATGAGTGACCGCATCCAAGTAGGCACGTCAGACAGTCCGTACGTATACTGGCAGGAAAAAGAGGCAATTTGGAGGCCCTTGCAGAAACTGGCTTTATTTTACCTAAGTTGCCCACCCTCCAGTGTGTATTTCGAAAGAGTGTTTAGTGCAGCCACTCACCTTGTCAGCAATCGGCGTACGAGGTTACTTCCAGAAAATGTGGAGAAGATGATGTTCATCAAAATTAATTATAATCAATTCCTCCGTGGAGACATTCACCAGCAATTGCCTCCAGAAAGTACACAGGGACCTGAGATGGTGGATTCCAGTGGGGACGAATTAATAATCTGTGAGGAGGGGGATGTACACAGTGAAAGGGGTGAGGAATCGGACGATGAGGAGGAGGTGGACATCTTGCCTCTGTAGAGCCAGTTTGTGCAAGGAGAGATTGATTGCTTCTTTTTTGGTGGGGGCCCAAACCAACCAGTCATTTCAGTCACAGTTGTGTGGCAGACCCTGTCGCTGAAATGATGGGTTTGTTAAAGTGTCCATGTCCTGTTTATACAACATATGGGTGGGTGGGAGGGCCCAAGGACAATTCCATCTTGCACCTCTTTTTTCTTTAATTTTTCTTTGCATCATGTGCTGTTTGGGGACAATTTTTTTGAAGAGCCATCCTGACTGACACTGCAGTGCCACTCCTAGATGGGCCAGGTGTTTGTGTCGGCCACTTGTGTCGCTTAGCTTAGCCATCCAGCGACCTTGGTGCACCTCTTTTTTTCTTTGCATCATGTGCTGTTTGGGAACTATTATTTTGAAGTGCCCTCCTGTCTGACACTGCAGTGCCACTCCTAGATGGGCCAGGTGTTTGTGTCGGCCACTTGGGTCGCTTAGCTTAGTCATACAGCTACCTCTTTGCACCTCTTTGTTTTCTTTGCATCATGTGCTGTTTGGGGACTATTTTTTTGAAGTGCCATCCTGTCTGACACTGCAGTGCCACTCCTAGATGGGCCAGGTGTTTGTGTCGGCCACTTGGGTCGCTTAGCTTAGTCATCCAGCGACCTCAGTGCAAATTTTAGGACTAAAAATAATATTGTGAGGTGTAAGGTGTTCAGAATAGACTGAAAATGAGTGGAAATTATGGTTATTGAGGTTAATAATACTATGGGATCAAAATGACCCCCAAATTCTATGATTTAAGCTGTTTTTGAGGGGTTTTTGTAAAAAAACACCCGAATCCAAAACACACCCGAATCCGACAAAAAATTTTCAGGGAGGTTTTGCCAAAACACGTCTGAATCCAAAACACGGCCGCGGAACCGAATCCAAAACCAAAACACAAAACCCGAAAAATGTCCGGTGCACATCACTAGTTTTAATATGGATACATGGAATGATTTCAGAACTCAGAGAAATGGAGTTACAGGTAGCCTGAGCTTGAAAGATACTGTGTCAATGACTTTGGTGATTGGAAAGGGACCAATGAAGGTGCAAATTTTACTGAGGGCTCCCACAAACTAAGGTTATACCATATCTCCAACTTGTAGATGAGGAACAGCCTTTATTTTCCTGATGACTTATTTAAGGCTTAATCAACCCCTCTCCAAATTTCTGTGAATTTACAGAGTGAGGAACTTGCTGCGGGCACATCAAATGTTGGTAGTGACTGAAATTCCGGTACTGTGGGATGATGACCGAAGACCATGAAGAAAGAAGTAGAACCAGAAGTAGTGTGATAAGAGTTGTTGTGAGAAAACTTAACCCATGGTAACAGTTCTACCCAGTCATCCTGAAAGGAGGAGATATACAGCCATAAAAAGGAATCAAGATCTTGATTCACTCGACGGGTTGTGGAGAATTTTAGTTTGACCTGAAGAGAGGTACAGAGAGATCTCCAGAATTTTGCAATTAATTGCACTCCTCTATCTTAGACGATTTCAGTCAGAATACCATGCAGATGGAATATTTTGGAAATGAGCAATTGAGCAAGATGTGGAGACAATGGAAGACTGGTTAGAGGAACAGAGTGATCTTAGAAAATCAATCGACAATTACCTAGATTGTATTATACCCTTTGGAGGGTGGCATTTCAGTCATAAAATCCATTGAAATGTGAGTCCATGATTGAGTTGGATGGAGGATGGAGTGGACCAACAGGGGCTTGATGCAATACTTTATGTTAAGCACGATCACACATGAGGCAATGAAATATTGGACAACAGCTCTAATAGATGGCTGCCAATAAAATCTATTAATGAATTCTGTACTGCAGAGTGCAATGAAAATTGAGGAGTAAGACCAGTGGATGAGCTTATTGTGCAAACTAGAGTCCACAAAGTTTTTCCGTGGTGATAATTTGATAGAAGCAAAGGCTGATGGATTAAATGTAGGATAACCTTCCATGGTGCTGAGAAGAACAATGCCCAAAGGGCTTGTCTTAGGGACAGGCCCTGTTCGGCTTTCAAGAAAAGAAGATATATGTGATCTGTGAATCCAATAATTGGGAATTGTGCCCCTTCCAAGAGATAATGTCATTCTTCAAATACCAATTTTATGGCACGAAGTTCCTTTTCTACAATTGGATAGTTTTTTCAGCTGGAGAAAACTTTCTTGAGAAGAATCCACAGGGATGGAGTTTATTATCATAGGATTATAGTACTGCTTCCACTTCTTCTGAGGATGCATCTACTTCAAAAATAAAGGGTTGTGATACATCTGGCTCTTGAAAAAAAGTTGCTGAAACAAATGCCTGTGTAAGGAGTTGAAAGGCTGATTTTGCTTCTGGATACCACTGCGCAGGATTAGCACCTTTTCAGGCAGGAGCTGTAATAGGAGCTACCAGAGTAGAGAAGCCTTGGATAAACATTCAGTAATAATTAGTGAACCTAGGAATCTCAAAGGGGATGGTATTGGGATCCCACCACCTGGGATGCCAGCGGTCAGAATACCAACAGCAGCATCCTGACACATGCAGGATCCCTACACCTACTAGGTAAGTACACTAAGCTTAACCTCCTTCCTACCTTGCCCTCTCTCCCAGCAGCCTGACCTTATCCCTCCCTTCCACAGCCTAACCCTAACACTCCCTGCAGCCTAAACCTTACAATCCCCTCCCTGAAGCCTAACCCTAACCCTCCTAACTGGTGCCTAACCCTCCCTCCCCGCAGGATAACCCTTGCCACCCCCACCCCCTTCACACCTAGAGCCTAACCCTCTACCCGCAGCCTAAACCTATCCTCCCCCTGTGGCCTTACCCTAAGCATCACCGGCATTCTTAAGTTCAGGATGCCAGCAGTCATGATTCCGAAACCGGCATTACGTTGGAATACAGCAGGTACATTGAAAATGCCTAAGGGCATCACCAGGTACTAGTAGTGGCTGCCTCTTGTATTAAATGCAGTTGTCCACTCAGCACCCTCTCAAATGCAAATTAATTTGTATGTGCCCCTGTGGGCACTATATTTGTGAATATAGTGGATCCTTTGATCCCATGGGCAGCAAACAAAAGACTAAAAATTCCAAATCAATGTGGCTTAACAAAAAGATTAAGGAACTTATGGGCAAAAAACAGCGAGCTTTCAAAAAATACAAATCAGACGGGAATGCAGAGTCATTACAGCACTATAAGGATTGTAACAAAATATGCAAAAAAGAAATAAGCGACTAAAGAAGAAACTGAAAGCTAGTAGCAAAGGAAAGCAAATCAAACCCCAGTTATTTTTATTTTTTAATATATCAACAGCAAAATATTAAAGGAGAGAATAGGCCCTTTAAAGGGGTGTAGTATGGTTTGCCGGCGGTCAGGGTCTCGGCGACCAGCATACCGGTGCCGGAATCCCAACCGCCGGCAGATTGACAGCTCGGTGAGTGCAAATGAACCCCTTGCAGGCTCGCTGCGGGCACTGTGGCGCGCTACGCGTGCCACGCTATCTATCCTCCCTCCAGGGGGGTCGTGGACCCCCAAAAGGGAGAAAAGATGTCGGTATGACGGCGGTCGGGATTCTGGTGCCGGTATGGTAGTCGCCGGGAGGCCGGCCGCTGGCAACCTGAAGACCACCCCTTTAAAGGATAAGCTGGGAGTCTTAATCAAAAACGATAATGACATAGCTGACAAATTAAATTAGTTTTTCTCATCGGTCTTCACAAAAGAGGACCAGATACAGGGATCTCAACAAAGATTATGTCCCACTGATAAATGCTTATTTAAGTGAAAAGGTAGTCTGTGACCAATTTAAAAAATTAAGATTAATAAATCACTTGGTCCCGATGGAATTCACCCAAGGGTACTCACGGAGCTTCACTGTGAACTAGCAAGACCGCTATTTTTGATCTTCGATGACAGGCATGTTTCCCAAAGACTTACTTATAGTGGAAGTAGTGCCGATATTCAAAAAGGGAAGTAAAGCTGAACTGGGAAATTATAGACCAGTTGGTCTTACATCTATAGTGGGGAAAGTACTGGAAGGTATTCTAAAGGATAGTATACAGAAATTTCTTGAAGCCAATAAGGTTATTAATAGGAACAAACATGGATTTGTGAAGCATAGATCATGTCAAACTTACTAGGCTTTTATTAAACAGTTAGTGCGAATCTTTTACCAGGGTAAATAGGTGGATGTAATCTTTTTAGACTTTGCTAAAGCTTTCGACACAGTACCTCACATGAGACTTATCTATAAGTTACAAGAACTAGGGCTAGGGAGCACAATATGCAGTTGGGTCAGAAATTGGTTAGATAATAGGGAGCAGAGCGTTGTGATAAATGTATCTTTTTCAAATTGGACTAAAGTAATAAGTGGTGTGCCACAAAGGTCTGTACTTGGACCACTATTGTTCAACATTTACAATAATGATCTAGCAGTAGATCTAGAGAGCATGGTGTCAATTTTTGCAAACGATACCAAATTGTGTACGGTTATAAATTTGTGGGGGATGCCAAGTCTCTTCAGAATGACTTACCGTAGTTAAACTGGAAGCATGGGCAGCAAAATGGAGAATGAGCTTCAATACAGATAAGTGTAAGGTAATGCACTGTGGTAGCAAGAACAAAAATAACACCTACATACTAAATGGGGTAAAATTAGGGGTTTCTGTACTGGAAAAAGACTTAGGTGTTCACATAGATAGCAAACTAAGCAGCAGTACCCAAAGCAGGATTGCAGCAAAGAAGGCTAACAAGGTATTAGCATGTATAAAGCAGGGAAATTGATGCAAGGGATGAGAGTGTTATACTCCCATTATATAAATCCCTAGTGAGGCCACATCTTGAATACTGTGCACAATTTTGGGCACCATAATACAAAAGGATATCCTGGAACTAGAAAAGGTTGAGAGGCGGGCGACCAAACTAATTTGGGGGATGGAGATGCTGGTATACGAGGAAAGGCTTGCAAGGCTAGGCATGTTCACACTGGAAAAAAGGAGACTAAGAGGGGACATGATCAATATTTACAAATATATAAGGGGACAATACACAAGACTTGCGGGGGACCTGTTTTTGGTAAGATCAACAGAGAGGACACGTGGACATCCGCTTAGGTTAGAGGAGAGGAGATTTTGCACACTGAGGCGAAAAGGTTTTTTCATAGTAAGGACACTACGTTTTTGGAATTCCCTGTCTGAGAAAGTAATAATGGCACACTCAGTCAACACTTTTAAGAATGGGCCAGATAAATTCCTAATGGATAAGGATATACAGGGTTATGGTGCATAGTCACGCACTATAGTTAAAAAAAGAGGAATAAGGAATTAACACAACGTCCGACATTAGCAACAGAGAAAATTAGTCCTAAAAAATAATACAACGTAGGAGACCACATATAGGTTGAACTCGATGGACAATTGTTTTTTTTCAACCTCAGAACTATGTTACTATGTTACTATGTATGACATGATCAAAAAGCAGGTAGCAATTCTTGATTGTGATATCATTAAGGCCACAATAGTCAATTCATGGGCAAAGCCTGGCAGCATTTTTCTTCACAAAGTACAAACCTGCTTCTGCAGGTGAAGAGGAAAGAAAGATAAAGCTTTTCTCGAGATTTTCCTTTATATAGGCAGACATTGCGGCAGTTTTCTAGAACAGATAACGGGTAAGTACGAGCCCGAGCAAGAGTCTTTCCTGGAATTAAGTCTTTTGGGCAGTCCCATTCACGATGAAGTGGTAATTCATCAGTGCCCCCTTTACTAAATACATCCGTATTGATGGTACTGAGACGGTAAATTTCCAGCAATGGAGGAATCAGAGGCCCGAAGAGGAACCAATTTCTGGAGACAGCCGGTAGTACAGGATAAGATTTGCATAGCGGACCACTCTATTTATGGGTTGTAGGTTTGCAGCCACAGAAGCCTGAGGACGACTCAATAGGTAGCCTTGGGTATGACAAGGAAAAAGATCCGCTCTGAGTGTAGTGCAGGGCCGGTGCAAGGTTTCTCGACACCCTAGGCAAAACTTCAGCCTGCTTTTAACCGCCCCCCCAAACCCCCCCCCCCCCCCCCGACCAAAACCACAAACCAGTACACATTTCCCAGCCCGTCAGATGAAAGTATGTAGGCAGCATCTTAGAAGTTCAACAGCTACCGTCTAAATTAAGTTTTACAGGGATGCATCTCACGGAGTTATCCTTAAATTTGTGATAAGCAGACTCAGGGCAGCCCACTCAGATACTGGCACCCTAAGCAGCTGCTTAATGGTAAAACCAACCCTGCACTTACACATAATGCCCACAGTAGTAGTGCCGCTTACATATAATACACACAGTAGTAGTGCCGCTTACATATAATACACACAGTAGAATGCCGTTGTTGGGGTGCGGTCCAGACAACGTATCCGAACTGTTGCGGGGGCGGGCCACAGCAACTGCATGATATTACCTAGGCTGCGCAGGCAGGTAGCTACTCAGCGAATGCAAAAGCATCGCCGCCGTGCATTGAGAAGTACATTTGGATCTGGACTATGTACATGCTATTTGAGGATGATATGCAGTGTTTATTGTTTAATACTATTTATGTGAATAGAACCAATAAATCATCTATGATTCTTTATCCCAACAGTCTGCACTGTGTCTGCTTGTTTAAATTTTTTCAGAACAATATCTTTATAAAGAAAGAATACATTAGTGCAGACTTCACTGTCTAATTGCTTGAAGCATTGATTGTTTTACTTGGGATATGTGGTTGCGCAACGTGTTATTAAGATATTAGCATTCCCCTCAGATGTGCAATCTGTATACGAGTGCTCTGCCTTTATACATGCCATATCTGCTCACTCACTACTAATACAGTAAGCAGGTAACTGTATTATCCACTATATATATATATCAGCAATAGATAGCTACAGGCTACAATCCATACAGAAATATTATTATACGATTGCAAAAAAAAAAAAAAGGTAATTTGTGCGATTAATGTTTTAAAAATGTCCTGTGTAAATACATGTAACTTCATCCTCGTTGCTACAATGCCGTATTGCAGCCACGCTGCTCCCCAAGCAGAGCGCCATCACACCTGCCATTGCACAGACTTGCCCTCTCCATACCTTGACAAAGTCCACTGGGTACAGGCTCCAGGACAGGGTCGTAGCAAGAACTTTGTGGGCCCCATCGCAACATATTGAAGGGGTTCAGGGTATACCAAGATATATTGCAGACCCAAAGGCAACTTTTTTTTTTTAAGGACACCTATGTATCACCCAATGGTGAAAAATATATACAACACATGTAACTGTGACAGGGAAGGTGGCCCCTTTTAGCTCTGGGCCCCATAACAGCTGCACTCCCTGCACCTATGGTAGCTACGACCTTGTTCCAGGATCTGACAGCTCCAGGATCCCTACCACGGCTCCAACTGCCATGTGCGTCAGTGGAGACACCCTGTCCAACAGGCTCTTGTAGTTGTTTCCAGGCAGAGAGGGCATCCCCTCTTTAACCCCCATTGGGATACCAGCATTTCGTAGCTCGTTGGGGCTGCCGAGGACAGGAAAGGGGCTCAGCCCTCCCCCTGGTGCAGCTAGCAGTTCGAGCTCCGCCTGCTGTGTGCAGCCAGCACGCAGCACAGTGACCAACATGAATCGATGAAGTGCAGCACAGGCAAGGGGACACAAGAACTGGACTCCTGAGATTCATGAGGGTCCAGGGCCCCTCGGAATCTCAGTGCCTGTTACAAGTGTCCCCTTTGTCCCCCCGTCGCTGGGCCTGTTTACAAATAATGACAGACATATTGCCCCACATTATTAAATGCCCTAATACATGACAGACATAATGGCCCTAATGCTGGGTACGCACTGGTAGATATATCTGTAGATCAATTGATCTGCAGGTATATCTGCGGATGGACCGGGCAGTGTGTTGAGCATACACACTGCCTGATCCGTTGGCACTGATGTCACAAACTTGGCGGGCATTTACATACACCCGCCCAGTTCAGCGGTCAATCACCTCCAGCTGTTGCAGCATGTGTATGGGCGGTTGTCTGCCTGCACACACAGCGATGCGCCAATATATCACTAGATATATTGTCCGTCGGCTGTGCTGCAGGGCCGACGCGATATGTCTGTGAACGACAATGTTCACGGAGATATCGCTCGTACACACTAGCCGACAGACCAGCTATATATCGGCCAGTGTGAACGCACCATGACACATATGCCCCACATTATTACATTCCCTTATATACATGACAGACATAATGGCCCTGTTACACAGCGAGCCAATCTCTGTAACACTTTCGACTGCAATCCCCCACCACCTCCACAGCACTCACCCAGCTTGAGATATTAAACAGCCACGGCCCACGTAGGCTGAGCAGACAGACCGCAGCCAGTCACTCCACACACATAGGAAGAGTCCGGGACCTGGGTGAGCCGGGGAGGCAGCAGCAGCGGAGGCAGACATGCGTGGATTGCGGCCTCACACACGGCGCTCCACCACAAATATTTTCTGCCCTCCGGGACCTGGGAGAGCCAGGGAGGCAGCAGCAGCGAAGGCAGACATGCGCAGATCGCGCCCTCACACCATACTTGCCTACTTTTGGAAATTAATTTCAGGGAGATTCTAAATGGTATGAGAGGTCGCACAGCGCGCTGCTGAGCTGGCATGTCATGCTCCGCCTAAAGGATCTGTCTAGCTCCACCTATGGTCATGTCAATTGCAGCTCAGGGTGATATTATGCAGTGGCAGGTGGAAACTAAAGTGGCAATGTTCTATAGTACTTCCTGCTTCGCCTCATTAGCGAGGCGAAGCAGGAAGCTACATTGACAAGATGTATGAATATCTTGTCTGCCGAAGCAGCGGAATTAAATTTTCCCCTACGCGTCTAGTTTCCCTTCGTGGAGAGGACCTTGGCTGTGCAGTGCGCGATGACGTCATCGCGCACCGCACAGTAAATGACCTCTCCACGAACGCGTCTAGTTTCCCTTCCCAGCGGCCAGCGGCAGCAGGGGGACAGCGGGGGCCGGGGGGCACACACTGCAGCAGCGGATCTTGCCCTGGTGCGGCGCCCTCCGGATGGCGGCGCCCCGGGCAAAAATCCTGCTTGCCCGTGGCAAGATCCGCTACTGATGGGCAGTCGCCAAATATCGCCAATTTATGTGATCATTGACACTGATTGACTCCTCTCAACATGAGCCCTCTTGTGTTTTTATAACTTCCACTGTTCGAGCACACAGGAGTCAGTGCCACCTTACACACACACACACACACACACACACACACACACACACACACACACACACACAGGAGTGCCAGCCTACACACATAGGTCAGTGTCAGCCTACACATACACACACACACACACACAGGGGAGTGCCAGCCTGCACACATAGGTCAGTGCCAGCCTACACACATAGGTCAGTGCCAGCCTACACACATAGGTCATTGCCAGCATACACACACATGTGGGGGAGTGCCAGGCTACACACACACACACACACACACACACACACGGGAGTGCCAGCCTACACACACAGGGGAGTGCCATCTTATACACACACACACACACACACACACACACACACACATCAGTGCCAGCCTACACACACACACACACGTCAGCCTACACACACACACACATGGGGGAGTGTCAGCCTACACACACATACATACATACATACACACACACACGGAGTGCCAGCCTACACACACACACACGGGAGTGCCAGCCTACACACACACGGGGGGGGGGAGTTACAGCCTACACACACACACAGAGTGCCAGCCTACGCACACACACACAGGGTAGTGCCAGCCTACACACACACACTCACACGGGGGAGTGCCAGCCTACACACACACACGGGGGGGGGGGAGTTCCAGCCTACGCACACACACGGGGGAGTGCCAGTCTACACACACACGGGTGAGTGCCAGCCTACACACACACACACACACACACGTGAGTGCCAGCCTACACACACACGGGGGGGGGGGAGTTACAGCCTACACACACACACAAACACACAGAAGAGGGCCAGCCTACACACACACACACGGGGGAGTGCCAGCCTACACACACACATGTCAGCCTACACACACACATGGGGGAGTGTCAGCGTACACACACACACACACATGGAGTGCCAGCCTACACACACACACACACACACACACGAGGGAGTGCCAGCCTACACACACACACATCCACACACACACGGGGGAGTGCCAGCCTACACACACACACACACACACACACACACACACACACACACACAGGGGAGTGCCAGCTTATACACACACAGGTCAGTGCCAGCCTACACACACACAGGTCAGTGCCAGCCTACACACACACACACACACACACACACATGGAGTGCCAGCCTACACACACACACACACACACACACACACACACAGAGTGCCAGCCTACACACACACACACACATGGAGTGCCAGCCTACACACACACACAGAGTGCCAACCTACGCACACACACACACACATGGGGGGGGAGTTCCAGCCTACACACACACACACACACTCGGGGGAGTGCCAACCTACACACACACACATGGGGGGGGGGCTACATACACACACACACACAGTGCCAGCCTACACACACATGGGGGAGTGCCAGCCTACACACACACAGGTCAGTGCCAGCCGACACACATAGAGGAGGAGTAGCAGCCTACACACACACACACACACACACACACACGGGGGAGTGCCAGCCTACACACACACACATGGGGGGAGTGCCAGCCTACACACACAAACATGGGGGGAGTGCCAGCCTACACACACACACACACACACACACACGTCAGCCTACACACACACATGGGGGAGTGTCAGCGTACACACACATACACACACACACACACACATGGAGTGCCAGCCTACACACACACGGGGGAGTGCCAGCCTACACACACACACACACACACACACACACACACACGAGGGAGTGCCAGCCTACACACACACACACACACACACACACATCCACACACACACGGGGGAGTGCCAGCCTACACACACACACACACACATCCACACACACACGGGGGAGTGCCAGCTTATACACACACAGGTCAGTGCCAGCCTACACACACATGGAGTGCCAGCCTACACACACATGGAGTGCCAGCCTACACACACACACACACACACACACACACACATGGAGTGCCAGCCTACACACACACACACACACACACACATGGAGTGGCAGCCTACACACACACACACGGAGTGCCAGCCTACACACACACACACACACACATGGAGTGCCAGCCTACACACACACACACACACACACACACACACACAGAGTGCCAGCCTACGCACACACACACATGGGGGGGGGCTACATACACACACACACACAGTCACACACACACACAGTGCCAGCCTACACACACATGGGGGAGTGCCAGCCTACACACACACAGGTCAGTGCCAGCCGACACACACATAGGGGAGGAGTAGCAGCCTACACACACACACAAGTGCCAACTTACACAGACACATAGGGGTCAGTGCCAGTCAGTGCCAGTCTGCCCCCCCCCCCCCCCCATACACACAGATCAGTGCCAGCCAACCAACACACCACAGCACACAGGACAGTAGCAGCCTATACACAATGCCAGCCTATGAAGCTGCTGAGTTAGAACCATGTACTGTACACTGACCTTTGGAACGGCCACTCCTTCTCCTGCTCCAGCCTCTCCTCTGAGCTCCCAGTCACCCCAGACCGTCAAACTCCCCAGCAGACCAAAACTGCTTTCCGTGCCAGCTCCCCATCAACCACCCCTTAAGGTCAATCTGCAGCTCCCAACATGAGGGGGAGAGAGGGAGAGGGAGATCCAATCGTGGGGGCATGGGTAACATGTGGGAGGGCGGTGCAGCATCCCTGCTGAGCCGTGAAACTCAGCTGAGCTAAGGGTAAGGAATTATTCTTTCACTGGCAGCGTGCAGCACCGCCCTCTAGTGGCCGGCGCCCATAGGCAGCTGCCTAAAGCTGCCTAGTGGTGGCGCCGGCCCTGGTGTAGTGTTCCAATACGAAGTGTTAAGGGTAGGGTTTGAAGAGTAACTGAGCTATGAGGAATTAAACTGCTGTCAACTGCTAATAATGAGATGCCTGGTGCAGAACTTTAGTGGGAAATTAATGCTTGCAAATATAGTCTGCTCAAATAAAGTTTTCAAATGCTCCGGAATCCAGGAGATTTGCCAAACCACTGTGACTGGTTTTGGCTTTGGATTTAAAACAGCTGCAATAAGAGTGGCTATATCTGTACTTCCATACAGTGCTATTGCCAAGGACTTGATTCTGACAAGGGTTATGTGTATTTTGTAGAGATATGCACCGGAAAATTTTTGGGTTTTGTGTTTTGGTTTTGGATTCGGTTCCGCGGCCGTGTTTTGGATTCGGACGCGTTTTGGCAAAACCTCCCTGAAATTTTTTTGTCGGATTCGGGTGCGTTTTGGATTTGGGTGTTTTTTTAAAATAAACCTCAAAAACAACTTAAATCATAGAATTTGGGGGTAATTTTGATCCTATAGTATTATTAACCTCAATAACCACACTCTTACACCTCACAATACTATTTTTTGTCCTAAAATTTGCACCAAGGTCGCTGGATGACTAAGCTAAGCGACCCAAGAGGGCGGCACAAACACCTGGCCCATCTAGGAGTGGCACTGCAGTGTCAGACAGGATGGCACTGAAAAAAATTGGCCCCCAAACAGCACATGATGCAAAGAAAAGAGAAAAAGAGGTGCACTGTGGTCGCTGGACTGCTATGCTAAGCGACACAAACACCTCAATATCACAGGAATTATTCGTTCTAATCAATGGTATTATTGGTCCAAATCACTGGAAGAAAATAACAAAATCACAGGAATTATTCGTTCTAATCAATGGTATTCTTGGTCCAAATCACTGGAAGAAAATGACAAAATCACAGGAATTATTCGTTCTAATTAATGGTATTATTGGTCCAAATCACTGGAAGAAAATTATAAAATCACAGGAATTATTCGTTCTAATCAATGGTATTATTGGTCCAAATCACTGGAAGAAAATGACAAAATCACTGGAATTATTCGTTCTAATCAATGGTATTATTGGTCCAGATCACTGGAAGAAAATGACAAAATCACTGGAATTATTCGTTCTAATTAATGGTATTATTGGTCCAGATCACTGGAAGAAAATGACAAAATCACTGGAATTATTTGTTCTAATTAATGGTATTATTGGTCCAAATCACTGGAAGAAAATGACAAAATCACTGGAATTATTCATTCTAATCAATGGTATTATTGGTCCAAATCACTGGAAGAAAATAATAAATTAATCACAGGAATTATTCGTTCTAATCAATGGTATTATTGGTCCAAATCACTGGAAGAAAATGACAAAATCACTGGAATTATTCGTTCTAATCAATGGTATCATTGGTCCAAATCACTGGAAATAAATGACAAAATCACTGGAATTATTTGTTCTAATCAATGGTATTATTGGTCCAGATCACTGGAAGAAAATGACAAAATCACAGGAATTATTCGTTCTAATTAATGGTATTATTGGTCCAGATCACTGGAAGAAAATGACAAAATCACTGGAATTATTAATTCTAATCAATGGTATTATTGGTCCAAATCACTGGAAGAAAATGGAATGGATGGATACTTGCAGTGACAGAGAGCTGCAAGATACAGCAATGGCCTACTGTACACAACTATATACTGTTGGGTCACCAAAATGCTGCACTGTAATACTATATACTGCTCACAAAAATGCAGCACAGATATGGAATGGATACTTGCAGTGACACAGAGCTGCAAGATACACAATGGCCTACTGTACACAACTATATACTGTTGGGTCACCAAAATGCTGCACTGTAATATATACTGCTCACAAAAATGCTGCACAGATATGGAATGGATACTTGCAGTGACACAGAGCTGCAAGATACAGCAATGGCCTACTGTACACAATTATATACTGTTGGGTCACCAAAATGCTGCACTGTAATACTATATATACTGTTCACAAAAATGCTGCACAGATATGGAATGGATACTTGCAGTGACACAGAGCTGCAAGATACAGCAATGGCCTACTGTACTGTACTACTATATACTGTTAGTCACCAAAATGCTGCACTGTAATACTATATATACTGCTCACAAAAATGCCACACAAATATGGAATGGATACTTGCAGTGACACAGAGCTGCAAGATACAGCAATGGCCTACTGTACAACTATATACTGTTAGTCACCAAAATGCTGCACTGTAATACTATATATACTGCTCACAAAAATGCCGCATAGATATGGAATGGATACTTGCAGTGACACAGAGCTGCAAGATACAGCAATGGCCTACTGTACTGTACTACTATAATTATTATATACTGGTGGTCCCCAGTCCCCACAATGCAGCACACTGATCAGATATTTGCAGCACACTGAGCACAGATATGGAGCGTTTTCAGGCAGAGAACGTAGATATTTTCAGCACACTGAGCACAGATATTTGCAGCACACTGAGCACAGATTACGGAGCTTTTCAGAGAGAGAACGCAGCCACGTCCTCACCATTCAATCTCCAATGCACGAGTGAAAATGGCGGCGACGCGCGGCTCCTTATATAGAATATGAATCTCGCGAGAATCCGACAGCGGGATGATGACGTTCGGGCGCATTCTGGTTAACCGAGCAAGGCGGGAAGATCCAATGCTACCTCAGAACCGTGTAAAATAGGTGAAGTTCGGGGGGGTTCGGATCCCGAGGAACCGAACCCGCTCATCTCTAGTATTTTGAGGTAATAATATCTACCGATGCTTGCATGGCTTTCCTTCATGTGCTAAAGTTTTCTTCCAAAATTCAAAAATGTACTGATAGGATAACTAGCTTCTGAGAATAAATGTACCCTAGTATGCGTGTTAGGGAATGTGTAGCCTAATATTGAAATTTAATCTAATTGTCTAAAAAATCTGCATTCACTATTATGTTTGAATAAGAATAGATCTCATGAATACAGTATCTCTTCTCTAAATGAAAAAAAAAAACAACAACAATAATCACTGATAAAAAGCACGTATCAGCTTCAGCCAATCAGAAGTAGTTTAGCAAGTGCTTTTAGATTGTAAGCTCACAAGAGCAGGACCTTCTTTCCTCATGTGCCTATCCTTTTCTTACTTAAGCTATTTTATACTCCATACTCCTTCTGATGGCACCTAACACCTGATTTTTCATACCTGTCCTATGTTGTCTTGAACTGTAAGTGCTGTCTTCCTGTTTGCTCATTTGATTGTGTACTGCATAATGGGCGCTGCGGATATCTTGATGTGGCATATAAATAAAAAATTATGATAATAATAATAATAAGAAGTGCTGGTGACATCATCGTCATCATCATCAGTGTGTATCTACACTTCCCCTCAGGCACCCGCAATCGATAAGATTTTGACATGTTTATATTCCCTCTGTGCAGATCTGAACCTATCATACTACCCAATCCACCCCTTCTCCTAACCCTAACCCCCTCCCCCCCATCAAGTTGTAAGCTGCAAAAATAACAATGACTACTTACCTGATCCAAATAGGATGTGAGACTAGAGGGGGCTTAATTTAACCTTCCACTAATACAGTATCTCCCTTGCTGTAAGGCTCTTATTCTTCCATGTCCTTCTTCTCTTTGCACAGTGATTGCCAAACTTTTTTGAATCATGGCCTCCTGGAGTAGCAGAATTTTTTTTACTGCACCCCTTGGCCAAAAGTTTCTTTTTGATAAATTTAGAAAGAAATATTAAATTAATTGTGTTTTTATGTCATCATTAGGTTCAGTTATGTGGTGAGGGACAAGATTTGCGTCTGTTTGTCCAGATATTTTATGATTGGCAGCCACCAGCATTGGTTTTGCCTATTACATTGATCACCAATCCAAGGCACCCCTGCCAGGGGCAGTTTTAGGAATCAGGGCGCCCCTAGGTACAACAGTAATGGTCGCCCCCCTCTTCCCAATTTTATTATTTTTCATTGTTTGGTTATAAGTCTTCATTATATATAATAATAATAATAATAATTATTATTATAATAAGTGCCACCCCTAGGCACATACCTCACATGCCTCTTATGAGGAATTACCCACTGACCCCTGCAAGTACCCTGAGGCACCCAAGGGTGCCTAGGCACACAGTTTGAGAACCACTGTCTTAGCCTATTCAAGCCAGTGGTGTCTCTGTTGTCTTCCATGGTCTCTTCTTCTGTTGAAGCCACCAATAAATCTTTCTTCTGTCCAGGGCTGTTTTCTTTATTCTGACTGGCATCTTCTTGCTTCTTACTGGTGGTGCCTCTTTTCCTTTCAGAAAAACATCTTCTGCATTGTTTCTTTGGGAGGACTTTGTGCTTATTATGGATAATATAAGCAATTGGATGCATGACACATGAAATAGTGTGCCACCATTTTTTTCAACATGGTGCCGATATTTAAATGGCAGCCTCCAACTTGTTTACTTTGTTGGCCTTTTATTGGTAACATCTGAATATTCACAAATTTGAATGGATTAATGTCAGAAACCAAGATAAAAGCACCACTCTGGGCTGCAGTAACAATGGCTTCTTCAGGGCAAGACCAGGTGACCTCCTACCATTCTGGGTAACCACCATTGGGCAGCCTCTATAGTTGCAATTTATCAGGCACATTTTTGCAGAAACACAACCAGTTATTTACACTTGCTTTTTAGATACATTTGGTGAGTTTAGCTTTTTACAGCAACCAATCATTACTCATCTCTTAGCTGCTAATGGCTAGTCCCACTCATTCTGCAGATAAAGTATTGCAAGAAATAAACCCTCTGATCATTCACAAGTGTTATCAGGTTTTTGCTTATAGTGTTGCAGCAGGAGACCCACAGGAGTATCACAGGGAATGTAGGGATCAGTACTAAATCCCGCTGGACGGGATCCCGGCGGTCGAAATACAGACGCCGGATTCCCGACCACACAATCCCGTCAGGGGTGGCGAGCGGAACGCAGACCCTTGCGGGCACAGTGCCTCGCTAAGCTCGGCACACTAATTTATTCTCCCTCTATGGATGTCGTGGACACCCACGGAGGGAGAATATGTCGGGATTGTGCCGGTCCGGATTCCGGCGTCGGTATTTCGACCGCTGGGATTCCGTCCGGCGAGATCTTAACCGCATCCCGGAATGTATGTGCACATATCGCATTGTCACAAAGTGTGCATGTGTTTGCCTACTGAGCATCGATTATTACATGGATATGGGGAATCTCTTTCAGAGACTCAATCTTCCTATCTGTGGCTGGGAAAAACTACAGAAAATATATTTTTTGCCCAGCAAACATTAACTAAGAGTAAAGTTGAGAAGAGAATTGGCTCTAAAAGTTCTTCACGGATAAAAAAAAACTGTGGCAACCAATTCATTACCAGTTATTTATATAGCACACATACATTCTGCAGCACTTTACAGAGAATATTTGGCCATTCAGTCCCTGCCCCAGTGGAGCTTACAATCTATATTCCCTACCATATGTACACGCACACACATTCACGCTCGGGTTAATATTGTTGGGAGCCAATTAACCTACCAGTATATTTTTGGATTGTGGGAGGAAACCGGAGTACCCGGAGGGAACCCACGCAAGTACGGGGAGAATATACAAACTCCGCACAGTTAGGGCCATGGTGGGAATCGAACCCATGACCTCAGTGCTGTAAGTAATGCTAACCATTACACTATCCATACTGCCCATTATGTCATCCGTCTTGGTAGTTTCCTCTTTTAAATGAAAGTGTTCCGTTTTCTTTCTTTATGATGTTCTGTTTCTTTATCTTGTGTAAATTTACCCTGTGTATGTTCAGAAAATGTGCTCGTGCAAAGGTGAGAATGCACCATATATACACTTATGACATGGGATAAATATAGTAAGGACATGTACTGTATATGAAAATGTGGCTTACGCAGACCAGCATGCAAGCATTTTCACGCCTGCTAGGAGGGTTATCTTTCTAATATGGAGCTTGTGCAAGTACTGTACACACTGATGTTAATGATGATGACTTTTAGTAAACCAGATGCATATTCCGCACATGTATATGTGTTAAAATTCACTATTTTTCAATACACCTATTTGCCAGGGGATTGCCAAGTAGTTTCAAGGGCATATTAAAAGAGGAGGGGGCCTGTGTGCAGTCTCCACTGGGCCCGCTCTTACAGTATCTAGCAGGCAGCGACAGTGCAGCTACAGAATATTGACTCTGAGCACTAGGTGGTACACAGGTCTCCAGGAAAATGGCACTGCAGGTATTTTCCCGCCAATTTTTCCTTCTGCGCATGCACAAAAAAATGATTATTAGTACAGCACTGCTGATGCTAAAGCGGGTCTCTGGAAGAGGTAAGTATTGAAAAAATGGGTCCAGGG